>NC_067451.1:35830000-36162500 GCF_025434085.1 Hippocampus zosterae
CGTCGAGACCTGACGTGGAGGCATGGGCCATGGGCAGGCGTGTACAGTTTTGAAATTATTCTCCCGGCCCTCCAGATTGCCATTCTTTGCCAGTACCCTCGGTCATTTGTAAATGAAACAAACCCTGAATGAGAATACGAATAACAATATAAGATATAGCGCTCTTATCGCAAGCTGCAATTCCAGACTGCTGACCGCTAACAACTTCCGGTGATGCAGGTCACACGCCACCGTGCCATTTTATTTTATTTTTGTTCAAGTGAGACTGAGAGGATGCTCAGGGTGCAGTGTGCACTAAGACCAGAATATATCATATTAATAACACGCACACAGTCACACAAATGTTTTTGGGGGGGGGGGTTGCCTCACGATCGACTTGGGAACAGTCCGCGAGCTACCGGTAGATCGCATTCGACATATTGGGCACCCCTGGTCTAAGGTATGTTCTAACCGTGGATAACTTTTAGTCGGTTCACGTAGATTACTCCATTGACCAATGTGAGGGCATTTATATTCAGAACATAAAATTGAATCACAGTGAGGTAGATTGAAAGTTGCATCGCCAACCCACACCAAATGCATCAACGAATTCTCGCTTATGTTGTGTTTGGTTGAATTGGAACCCTGCGATTGGCTGGCAACCGATTCAGGGTGTCCCCCGCCTACTGCCCGAAGACAGCTGGGAAAAGCTCCAGCACCCCCCGCGACCCTTGTGAGGATCTAGCGGCTCGGAAGATGAATGATTGAATGAATGAATTGGAACCTGAAATCAACCTGAACAAAAATACCAGCTTTTAGTTACTCGTCACACTTTCCTTCATTTATGGATCCTAACCATGGTCTTTTCTTTTCTGTTATACATCAGGGCCACTGGATACTGTTGCCTCATTGTCCACCTAACCGATAAAAACTCTCCAATACTCATTCTATAAGATTTTGAAAAACAGGGAATGAAGGGAAATTGCCCAGTATCAACCATGGAGAAGCATTCTAACTGCTCAGTGGAGTATTAAATACACAATCTAAATGGCAAATCTGAAAACTGAAGCGATTCAGTTTAAAAAAAAAACAACAACTTTGGCCATCACTTTTGCAGAATTATAAAAGATGTGTTGATGAATATTTCCATGATTAATCAACCTTGATAGAACACAGCTAATGAGTCACCGATGTCTTCAGTATATTTGTAGAATGGTGGGAACAAATGAGATGGTTGGGATCAGACTTAAAATGATTGCCGAAGCATTCACTAGACCTGAATAATTCTGACTGTTTCATAGTGATCAAGTAACATGCTAAAAGTAGCTTTAAATTGAATACACGTCATGAGAGTATGAACACATTCAGAGCATGGAATGTGAATGCAAAATGAGCAGCTTTACTGGTATTTGAACGTCTGTTAGGAGAATGGGATAGTATGGTCTGAAAAGTGTTGCTCGCAGAGAGCGGGGTTGTGAGTTTTTTTTTTCTTCTTGATTTTTTTTTTCAATACACATTCATAAATATCCAGTTCATGACTAACTGAGTTTCAAATTTTGAAATTCCCAAGCCATGCTCACTCATGGTGCTAAAAATGCATTATGGTCACCGACGGGCACACTGGTAATCATTTTCAGTAGTGATGATATAGTCTTAAATGGCTGCCTATTTCTGATCATTTCACCTACGTACTAATGGCAATGGTTATGTATCCCATCTAAGAATTGTACTACGCAAGACTGAGCAGGAGGACACAGTGACTCGTTTGTGTCATCGTGTGTGCTAGATAGATTTTCAAGCCTGAGCTGACAGGAATCCTGGGGGAATCCTGTCGTACCATCGCTGCAGTCGTGGTCCTCATCCTTCTGCAGGCTCAGAAAGTTTGTCAGCCATCCTGTTGTTTTCGTCCTACAGGCTCCTCTTCAACTACCTCCACAACAGCAAAAACACAGCCCGTCCTTTCCATGATCTCACTGTCATCGGCCACTGGCCTGTGAATGTCTGCGCATACATCCGGGACACACTACACATCCAAGTGCTGAAACCTTTGGCCATTTCATTTCCCTTTGTTCGCCAACTGTCATAGCGTAGCTGCTAATGAGCGAGCGAGGCAAGTGCAAAGACACATGGAAAAAAAAATCTCATCTCAGATTGGGGATATGCACATTGTAACAGCTCTCTCGAACACCACACAACTATCTTTAGCTTAAATAACCTTATGTTGTACAACCGCTTTATTATATTCTCTGTACCAGAGTACTGACATTGGTGTTCGACTCATATGCTTTGCCTCTAATTAGATACTCCATCGAAGATGTTTCAATTGTGTTGGTCCCAATTTTACAAGCTAGTAATAAAAATCCAGTTCAGTATGGTACAAGGCCCCAAATGTCAAATATACACGCGCAAGCTCAAGCCTGATTGGGGTTATTGATCCGTAAACTGGTTTGGACTGCTTGGTGAAAATGTGACTCAGACTCAAGAGCAGAAACACTTTGCTGTACTAAATTATGTTTAAGATTTCTCTTTTTCTAAACAATGGTCTTATTATTTCTTTTTTTTGGGGGGGGGGGTGAAGAGAAAAAACTTTACCGAACTGATAGTTTTGGCTGTCACTTCAGCCTTCGTGTGAGCTGTCACCGTTTCCTTGTGACGCGCCTTAAAAACAGCTGACCATGTCAAGACCTTCAAACTAAGGCTCCGCGACCCAGTCAAGGCTGTGCTCCAACCCCTTGCTGCCGTTGAAGCGATGTGTCCCGTGAGTGTGGGAGCATGTAAGCCCCTTCGTCTTTGTTGGTGGTGCCATCTCCACAACCCCTATTTTTAAGACACGTCACAAGGAAGCAGTGGCAGCACCGATGAAGGCAGAAGTGACAGTCGAAACTCTCAGCTAAACCTCATTTCACCAATAAGGAGACAAGATGAACGTCATAGCACTTTGCAGTACTTTCCACTTATTGGAGCAATTTCGTTCGAAACCAGTGTCTTCAATATTGCAAGAATATAATGTTCAATAGTTATTTGATCTGAAATCGCCTAAGGCAGTCTCCTCTAGGGCCCTGACCACGCCTTCAGTCCAGAAGTGCGGTTGGGATCGAGCGCCAAGCGCGTTCTCCCCTGAGAGAACGTGTATCATCTGTACCTGCAATAGCTCGGTTCCCCATTCTTTCAATTCGACACAGTCAAACTCTTCATGCTTTCTAGTCGACTGTGACGATTTTGAGGGCTCACCTCTTCTGTAAAATTACAGCCTCTATTGTACCACTTGTCTTGGATCAACCACTGATTTCCCCGATTGCAATGAGACATTTGATTCAACCCATATATCACATTTCAGGGTTCTGACGTTTAGCTCCACCTGTAAAATTGGGTTGTCATCTCTTGTATGGTGGCGGTCAAAGAGGTTCTGCACCTCGTGTCTGTTATTTGCACTGCCCGGCCCCAATTGTTCCCGCCACTGGCTGGCCCACAGGCCTTCCATCGACTCTGTTGCCGGCCGCAGGTCATGTGTAACCGTCCATCCCCGTCTCCACTGACAGTCCATGAAATGTCTTCCCTTCACATCAGCCGTGGGTTCTAAAAACAATACCATTGCTTCAAATGGTGACATACCTGTAAATGATGTTTATCTGTCATGCCTAGTCAACTAATTTAAACAATAAAAAAGAGGGATTTTTTAAAAATGTCTATAATATCTGGAAGTCCCTTTGATGTTAGTACTGGTGTTACCATTGTTGTAGTGTATGTGATACCCTATGGGGATTGTGTTACTTTTTAAGATAATAAATAATGATGTTTGGTTACTCTGGTCTGGTGTTTTAAACTGGAGGATTTGAAAAAAAAAAAAGCACAGAGCCTCTGCTTTACTGAAGCAGTGCAAGTCACATCTGCCCAAATGTTTTAGACTGTTGAGGGCACCCAGCCAATGTCGGTCGGTCGGCGCCGTCTCCATAAGGGGCGGAGCTACATGGTGGCCAGTGGTGGCTCTACACACCCTTATCCAGGGGGAAATTCTATGTGGGATTTTTCTGCCTGCCAATTTCACTTGGATGAAGTAATCTCAGACCCCATGATACAAGATAGTTTATATTGACTGGCTATTTCAAAAAATAAATACAGATTTTATCTGAATGTAGATACTAAAACAATCTCCCTTAAGTCAACAACATTGGAGTCTGGCACTCAATATCATTCAAAATCATTACTTTCACACCATGGCAAGCAAACAACATGGCAGAGAAATAGTTGTTTGTTATACCATCCACAGTCATGAGATAAAATGCACGGATACCCCAATCTTACACACACTCTCATAATACAGGAGCAAACGGACTTAAAAAGCAATGTTTAGAATACGGAAGAATGTAGAGATTTTTGTGCCAGTAATAGCAGTGTGCAAAATGGTGTCGGCCCGTCATTGACAAATGAACACTCCGATCGGCTGTTGGCGAGCGAATCGGTGCATGAGATAGAAGGACATGTTGAACGAGTACACGAAAGCAAAGCAACGGCAAAGACAATTATGAGCAGGAAATCAATGCTTTTAGATTTGGTCCTGCTTGATAATGTGATGGGCATTGTTCTGAGTATGTGTGAATTTTATTTCATGAAACTGGCTGGATGGTTTGATGAACAATGACGCACACACACACACATACGAGTGTCCAGAATGTTACGTTAACAAGAACAAAGTACAAAACAAGAACGCATGACTTCATTTCAAGCATAACATTTCCATAATATGTTTGTTTCAATCAGATGTCAGCGAAACGGGAGTACGTCAGTGACAGACTGAATAGGTCATTCGGTACTTCCAAGGGTAGCTATCACTTCGGTGATGGACGAAACCCCGCTTCTTAGTCTATCAGTTTTAAAGTGTCCCGCCATTCGCCAGCAAAACGGGCGTCACTCAGTACTGACGGAATGACCACTTCTGGAAATAGTGCCTCCTATTGGCCCACTGGGATTTTAAGAGAAATGCCAGATGGCACACTCTGGGTCTAATGCTAATAATGATGAAAACCATTCGAGGAAGAGACAACTTGACAGTGTTCCATTAACCTGCCGTGCATTTTTTCGAAACGAAATTTACAAAGCTCATGCAATTTCCACACAAACGAAGGTCAGAATCGAACCCTGCATATATGCACTGTGAGGCGGCCATACTAACCAGGTGACACAGTGCTGCCCAAAATACTGAAACAGGTAAATGTTTTTTATTTTACATAAAGACACATTATATCCACTGCTGCGACCGTAAGTGCTTCAGTAAGTTAGCGCAATACAGAAAATGCATAGCTATTAAAGTGTCAATTAACTTAAACTATACTCGTGGTTCAAAATAAAAATGGAATCTTTCACCTTTGGAAATTGTAACGAAAACTGGCACAATACAAAATACACGTCAGCTGCAGTATCGCTCAACGCTCAGAGTGCAACACAAAAAGATAGTTCAGTTCAGTATTCACTCAAAGATACTGTAATTGGAATCGGATGACATGCACTTTCACGCTACTGTAGTAAGCCACTAGATGACGCCCCAAGCTGCCTTCCTTGCCTTTTGGCAAGAACCGTCGCAGCACAAATGGAATATGACTTGCCCCATCTAAATGAACTAGACGGCTTCCGAACTGGTCTGACGTCACTGTGAATCGAGTCTGCCGCTGTGGTTCAATCTCGTATCTTCGTTGCGAGTTTTATTTTGGTGTAGCCTAACTTCCGGGCCCGCTGCCCGCTCACACGGTGAGGGATGGGGCCCGCCCACCAGTGCCTGCAGTGATCCCATTCAGCGTGCTGGAGCTGAAGAAGGACGATGGCCTCCCCCACTTTTGTCTTGGTGTCTCTGTTGCTGCTGTTGGCAGCGGGGCAGCTTTGCTTCGCCGTCCATCCCTTACTCGTTTTCCTGATCGATGGTTTCCGCTACGACTACATGGACGACTTGAACTCACTCTCTGGCTTCAAGGACCTTGTATCCAGAGGTGTGAAAGTGGACTACATGACGCCGGACTTCCCGAGTTTATCCTACCCGAACTACTACTCATTAATGACTGGTAATTCGCCTCAATCGCCGAATGAATATGTCGCAAATGACAGATGTCCAGAGCGTGTGTGTCATTTATACGAAAAATGCTCAAATCAAAATATTTTTTATTTATATATATATTTTGGGTGGGGAGTGGAGGGGCATCATATCTTTTTGTAGTTTACACACACCATCAAATGAAGTAAGGCAAATTATGAAACTCAATGAAGAACAGGCTAAAAAAAAAGCAATCCAACAAAACTTGTCAAAACTCTTCTTTGAATAACACTGCTCAGCGGCATATTTTTATTCTAGATTGTTCTTAATGTATTTTTGAAAATGTTTACTTTTTGTCAGCATATCATGTTTTTGAGATTTTTTTTTTAAGTTTGACTTATTTGTGGAATACGTATTTTACATGCGCTGTAATTTAGAGCTGTGACGTTTATGAAAAAAAATCCACCTGTTGCTGAACACAACCTTTAATTCATGAATATTACCGAAGACTATATTACATATTATATTATTGTTATTATTAAAACATGATGTGCTTGACGGAAACAACAACAACAACAAAAACAAGGGCAGATTTTGAATACGAGCAAACATTTCACCTATCAAAGTTTACCTACCAGGACATCTCTGATTTAAACATTTGGTAAAACGACATAACAATAAGAGACCAAAATATAACTCTCGTACCTATTTGTGAGAGCTACTTGCCGCAAAATGTTTCTTTTCAAAAAATGTCCATCCATCCATCCATCATCTACCGCTTATCCGGGGCCGGGTCGCGGGGGCAACAGCTTTAGCAGGGAAGCCCAGACTTCCCTCTCCCTAGCTACTTCTTCCAGCTCTCCCCGGGGGATCCCGAGACGTTCCCAGGCCAGCTGGGTGACATAGTCTCTCCAGCGTGTCCTGGGTCTTCCTCTGGGTCTCCTCCCGGTGTGACATGCCCGGAACACCTCACCAGGGAGGCGCTCAGGAGGCATCCGAATCAGATGCCCAAGCCACCTCATCTGGCTCCTCTCGATGTGGAGGAGAAGCGGCTCGACTCTGAGCCCCTCCCGGATGACCGAGCTTCTCACCTTATCTCTAAGGGAGAGCCCGGACACCCTGCGGAGAAAACTCATTTCGGCCGCTTGTATCCGGAATCTCGTTCTTTCGGTCACGACCCATAGCTCGTGACCATAGATGAGGGTTGGGACGTAGATCGACCGGTAAATTGAGAGCTTCGCCCTTTGGCTCAGCTCCTTCTTCACCACGACAGACCAATACAACGTCCGCATCACAGCAGACGCTGCACCGATCCGCCTGTCTATCTCCCGCTCCCTCCTGCCCCCACTCGTGAACAAGACCCCAAGATACTTGAACTCCTCCACTTGGGGCAATATATCCTCCCCGACCCGGAGGGGGCACTCCACCCTTTTCCGACTGAGGACCATGGTTTCAGATTTGGAGGTGCTGATTTTCATCCCAACCGCTTCACACTCTGTCACGTCCCCTGTTTGCCAGCAGGGGGCAGGCCCTGTTGTCATCCTACACACCTGTCACCCATTAGGGACTAATTACACTGGCTTTATTTGTGCGCTCTGGCAGTTGACTTACTGCCGGAGAATTCCACGCCGTGCCAAAATTTCTCTCGCCCTATTTCTACTTGCATTTGATTCGTTGCCTCTTAGCCTTGTGGCTGTTATTACGCGTCGTTGTTCCTCTTGCGAATGAAATTTATCTTCATTGTCTAATCTGACCCTCCTTGCTATCTTTTTCCGCAAGCGTTTTCTGTTGTCCTTTTATTTAATCCCTGGTCCCTATTTTGACCAGTGCTTTTTGTTATTCTCCCTGTCGGGTTATTTTGTGTTCATATTAAAGACTCCTTTTGTTCTTTGACAAACATCTTTCTGTGTCTGCTATTTCGGGGATCCTCTTCCTTATTTTGTTGTGCACGGAGCGATCATTCTATCGCTTCTGGCACAACGTGACACACTCGGCTGCGAAACGCTCCAGTGAGAGTTGGAGAGCCCCGTTTGAAGGAGCCAACAGCACCACATCATCTGCAAAAAGCAGGGATGCAATACTGAGGCCCCCAAAACGGACCCCCTCAACGCTTCGGCTGCGCCCAGAAATTCTGTCCATAAAAGTTATGAACAGAATCGGCGACAAAGGGCAGCCTTGGCGGAGTCCTACCCCCACTGGAAACGATTCCGACTTACTGCCGGCAATGCGAACCAAACTCTGACATCGGTGGTATAGTGACCGAACAGCCCGTATCAGGGGGTTCGGTACCCCATACCCACGAAGCACCCCCCACAGAACTCCCAGAGGGACACGGTCAAACGCCTTCTCCAAGTCCACAAAACACATGTAGACTGGTTGGGCGAATTCCCACATACCCTCAAGGACCCGGCTAAGGGTGTAGAGCTGGTCCACTGTTCCACGGCCGGGACGAAAACCACACTGCTCCTCCTCAATCTGAGGCTCGACTTCCCGACGGACCCTCCTCTCCAGCACCCCTGAATAGACCTTACCAGGGAGGCTGAGGAGTGTGATCCCTCTGTAGTTAGAACACACCCTCCGGTCCCCCTTTTTAAAAAGATCCCTTGTTCTGCTGGGGGACTTCAATGCTCACGTGGGCAACGACAGTGAGACCTGGAGGGGCGTGATTGGGAGGAACGGCCCCCCCGATCAGAACTCAAGTGGTGTTTTGTTATTGGACTTCTGTGCTCACCACCGATTGTCCATAACGAACACCTTATTCAAACATAAGGGTGTCCATATGTGCACTTGGCACCAGGACACCCTTGGCCGCAGTTCGATGATCGACTTTGTAGTTGTATCATCGGATTTGCGGCCGCATGTTCTGGACACTCGGGTGAAGAGAGGGGCGGAGCTGTCAACTGATCACCACCTGGTGGTGAGTAGGCTCCGATGGTGGGGGAAGATGCCGGTCCGTCCTGCCAGACCCAAACGTATTGTGAGGGTTTGTTGGGAGCGTCTGGCGGAATCCCCTGTCAGAAGGAGTTTCAACTCCCACCTCCGACAGAGCTTTTTCCATGTTCCGGGGGAGGCGGGGGACATCGAGCCCGAGTGGACCATGTTCCGTGCCTCTATTGTTGAGGCGGCCAATCTGAGTTGTGGCCGTAAGGTGGTTGGTGCCTGTCGTGGCGGCAACCCCCGTACTCGCTGGTGGACACCAGAAGTAAGGGATGCCGTCAAGCTGAAGAAGGAGTCCTATCGAGCCTTTATGGCCTGTGGGACCCCAGAGGCAGCTGACGGGTATCGACTGGCCAACCGGAACGCGGCTTCGGGGGTCGCCGAGGCAAAAACCCGAGCATGGGAAGAGTTCGGTGAGGCCATGGAATCCGACTTCCGGACGGCTTCGAGGAAATTCTGGTCCACCATACGACGTCTCAGGAGGGGGAAGCAGTGCACCACTAACACTGTGTACAGTGGGGATGGGGCGCTGCTGACTTCGACTCGGGACGTTGTGAACCGGTGGGCAGAGTACTTCGAAGACCTCCTCAACTCCACCAACACGTCTTCCTTGGAGGAAGCAGAGCCCGGGGACTCTGAGGTGGGCTCTCCTATCTCTGTGGCTGAAGTCACCGATGTGGTTAAAAAGCTCCTCGGTGGCAAGGCCCCAGGGGTGGATGAGATCCGCCCGGAGTTCCTCAAGGCTCTGGATGTTGTGGGGCTGTCCTGGTTGACACGCCTCTGCAACATCGCGTGGTCAACAGGGAGAGTGCCTCTGGATTGGCAGACCGGGGTGGTAGTCCCTCTTTTTAAAAAGGGGGACCGGAGGGTGTGCTCCAACTATAGAGGGATCACACTCCTCAGCCTCCCTGGTAAGGTCTATTCAGGGGTGCTGGAGAGGAGGGTCCGACAGGAAGTCGAGCCTCAGATTGAGGAGGAGCAGTGTGGTTTTCGTCCCGGCCGTGGAACAGTGGACCAGCGCTACACCCTTAGCAGGGTCCTCGAGGGTATGTGGGAATTCGCTCAACCAGTCTACATGTGTTTTGTGGACTTGGAGAAGGCGTTTGACCGTGTCCCTCCGGGAGTTCTGTGGGGGGTGCTTCGAGGGTATGGTGTACCGAACCCCCTGATACGGGCTGTTCGGTCACTATACAGTGCACTCCGCTTAATAGAACACCATTGGGCCGAAGCGCTTCTGTTCTACTAAGCGGGGTTTCTATTAACCGGAGACACTTTATTAGGTACACCTTCAGACACGTCGACGACCAAGTTATGCACGCAGAAAACCCCCTGCTGACGAGTTAGAAGAGATATTTCGACTGTGGACGTCCATATCTTTAATCAAACAACAAAACAACAACTTTAATCAACTTCAGTCAAACATCTCAAATCACGAGAAAAATTTCGTTACTTTTGTCTGGAAACAGGAGTCCGTAATTTTGCGGTTGACTTCCCTCTCAATGCGCTGGATAAGAGGGAAGTCCTGGAAACCGCGGGCGTACCTTCTGAGAATCCGGCAATGCATCGTATCGTCTGAGTATGTCCTTCTTATCCGCAGGTGATAGCCCTCGTCTCTTGAATGAAGTTGAAGCCATTGTGACGTGCGTGTGTCTATGTGTGGAGTGACGCGTGCTACCTGTTACTGTATACGGCTAGAACTACCGCGTTTTCTCGCGATAGTGGTACAGTATCGCGATAGCTACACTTCGTCTCTCTCTCTCGTCTCTTGAATGAAGTTGAAGCCATTGTGACGTGCGTGTGTCTATGTGTGGAGTGACGCGTGCTACCTGTTACTGTATACGGCTAGAACTACCGCGTTTTCTCGCGATAGTGGTACAGTATCGCGATAGCTACACTTCGAAAACCACTAGTTTACAATGTTCATTGCTTACGGCCTGTTCTATTAAGCGGAGATCTGTTCTACTAAGCGGAGTATCTTTATAGGAAATTGCATTAGGCAAATCCGTTCCAGAGCCTTTTGCTCTATTAAGCGGATTACTCTATTAACCGGTGTTCTATTAAGCGGAGTGCACTGTACCACCGATGTCAGAGTTTGGTTCGCATTGCCGGCAGTAAGTCGGAATCGTTTCCAGTGGGGGTAGGACTCCGCCACGGCTGCCCTTTGTCACCGATTCTGTTCATAACCTTTATGGACAGAATTTCTAGGCGCAGCCGAAGCGTTGAGGGGGTCCGTTTTGGGGGCCTCAGTATTGCATCCCTGCTTTTTGCAGATGATGTGGTGCTGTTGGCTCCTTCAAACGGGGCTCTCCAACTCTCACCGGAGCGTTTCACAGCCGAGTGTGAAGCGGTTGGGATGAAGATCAGCACCTCCAAATCTGAAACCATGGTCCTCAGTCGAAAAAGGGTGGAGTGCCCCCTCCGGGTCGGGGAGGAGATATTGCCCCAAGTGGAGGAGTTCAAGTATCTTGGGGTCTTGTTCACGAGTGGGGGCAGGAGGGAGCGGGAGATAGACAGGCGGATCGGTGCAGCGTCTGCTGTGATGCGGACGTTGTATTGGTCTGTCGTGGTGAAGAAGGAGCTGAGCCAAAGGGCGAAGCTCTCAATTTACCGGTCGATCTACGTCCCAACCCTCATCTATGGTCACGAGCTATGGGTCGTGACCGAAAGAACGAGATTCCGGATACAAGCGGCCGAAATGAGTTTTCTCCGCAGGGTGTCCGGGCTCTCCCTTAGAGATAAGGTGAGAAGCTCGGTCATCCGGGAGGGGCTCAGAGTCGAGCCGCTTCTCCTCCATATCGAGAGGAGCCAGATGAGGTGGCTTGGGCATCTTATTCGGATGCCTCCTGAGCGCCTCCCCGGTGAGGTGTTCCGGTCATGTCCCACCGGGAGGAGACCCCGAGGAAGACCCAGGACACGCTGGAGAGACTATGTCACCCAGCTTGTCTGGGAACGACTCGGGATCCCCCGGGGAGAGCTGGACGAAGTAGCTAGGGAGAGGGAAGTCTGGGCTTCCCTGCTAAAGCTGTTGCCCCCGCGACCCGGCCCCGGATAAGCGGTAGATGATGGTTGGATGGATGGACTACCACCCCGGTCTGCCAATCCAGAGGCACTCTCCCTGTTGACCACGCGATGTTGCAGAGGTGTGTCAACCAGGACAGCCCCACAACATCCAGAGCCTTGAGGAACTCAGGGCGGATCTCATCCAACCCTGGGGCCTTTCCACCGAGGAGCTTATTAACCACATCGGTGACTTCAACCACAGAGATAGGAGAGCCCACCTCAGAGTCCCCAGGCTCTGCTTCCTCTAAGGAAGGCGTGTTGGTGGAGTTGAGGAGGTCTTCGAAGTACTCTGCCCACCGGTTCACAACGTCCCGAGTCGAAGTCAGCAGCGCCCCATCCCCACTGTACCAGTGTTAGTGGTGCACTGCTTCCCCCTCCTGAGACGTCGTATGGTGGACCAGAATTTCCTCGAAGCCGTCCGGAAGTCGGCTTCCATGGCCTCACCGAACTCTTCCCACACTCAGGTTTTTGCCTCGGCGACCACCGAAGCTGCGTTCCGCTTGGCCAGTCGATACCCGTCAGCTGCCTCTGGGGCCCCACAGGCCATAAAGGCTCGATAGGACTCCTTCTTCAGCTTGACGGCATCCCTTACTGCTGGTGTCCACCAGCGAGTACGGGGGTTGCCGCCACGACAGGCACCAACCACCTTACGGCCACAACTCAGATTGGCCGCCTCAACAATAGAGGCACGGAACATGGTCCACTCAGGCTCAATGTCCCCCGCCTCCCCCGGAACATGGAAAAAGCTCTGTCGGAGGTGGGAGTTGAAACTCCTTCTGACAGGGGATTCCGCCAGACGCTCCCAACAAACCCTCACAATACGTGTGGGTCTGCCAGGACGGACCGGCATCTTCCCCCACCATCGGAGCCTACTCACCACCAGGTGGTGATCAGTTGACAGCTCCGCCCCTCTCTTCACCCGAGTGTCCAGAACATGCGGCCGCAAATCCGATGATACAACTACAAAGTCGATCATCGAACTGCGGCCTAGGGTGTCCTGGTGCCAAGTACACATATGGACACCCTTATGTTTGAACAAGGTGTTCGTTATGGACAATCGGTGACGAGCACAGAAGTCCAATAACAAAACACCACTCGGGTTCTGATCGGGGGGGCCGTTCCTCCCAATCACGCCCCTCCAGGTCTCACTGTCATTGCCCACGTGAGCATTGACGTCCCCCAGCAGAACAAGGGAGTCCGTAGCAGGAGTACTCTCCAGCACACCCTCCAAGGACTCCAAAAAGGGTGGGTATGCTGAGCTGCTGTTTGGTGCATATGCACAAACAACAGTCAGGACCCGTCCACCCACCCGAAGGCGGAGGGAGGCAACCCTCTCGTCTACCGGTGTGAACCCTAATGTACAGGCACTGAGCCGTGGGGCAATGAGTATGCCCACACCTGCTCTGCGCCTTTCACCGTGAGCAACTCCAGAGTGGAAGAGAGTCCAACCCCTCTCGAGAGAACTGGTACCAGAACCCAGGCTGTGTGTGGAGGCAAGTCCGATTATATCCAGTCGGAAATTCTCTGCCTCACACACCAGCTCGGGCTCCTTCCCTGCCAGAGAGGTGACATTCCATGTCCCAAGAGCTAGCTTCTGCAGCCGAGGATCGGACCGCCAGGGTACCCGCCTTTGGCTGCCGCCCAGCTCACATTGCACCCGACTCCTTTGGCCCCTCTCATGGGTGGTGAGCCCATGGGAAGGGGGACCCACGTTGCCTCTTCGGGCTGTGCCCATGGGTGTAGGCCCGGCCACCAGGCGCTTGCCAACGAGCCCCACCTCCAGGCCTGGCTCCAGTGGGGGGCCCCGGTGACCCGCGTCCGGGCAAGGGAAACTTGGATCCATTTATTTTAATCTTCATCAGGGGTCTTTGAGCCGTGCTTTGTCTGGCCCCTCAACTAGAACCTGTTTGCCATGGGTGACCCTGCCACTTTTCAAAAAATTTGATTTTTTTTTCTAAAAAAGCTTAACTTCAAGCAACAGCTGGACAAGGCCTTAAAAGGATTTCATTTGTACAAAACGTATGCTAATCGCATAGTTGCTCTATAGTTGAAAAGGCGAGCATAATTTTTTCCCTTGCCTATATTGCCCTCCCCCAATGTTTACATAGAAACACATAGTTTTGCATGTTTAGAAAACGTTGGGCGAGTGCCCACCCATTGTTTGATACTGACATTAAGTATTGTGGTTCATTTTGCACAAACAATGTCAGAAAATGCACAAACGCCGTCAATACTCAATACCAATCAATTGCTAACACCAATCAAATGCTATTTGTCAGTGGAGACCTACAGGTTGCATCGGTGGAAGGGGAAAAGGAGTGAGGGGTATCATTCTCACAAAAACTCAAATTTTACTAAAACTATAGCTACCTTGGTTCAACAAGTCCAGACTGCTCCATTTTAGCTCATACTGGAAGCTGGCTGTGTTGTACACGTCCCGGTGCTATTGTTCAGTTATTCGATACAAAAACTGATAGGATAATCGATTGCGCGAATCGCGACAGGTTGACAGCCCTGCACACGTCCAAACACTAAAAGTGGATAAACAAGTAGATTACGTCCCTTGTGCTATCTACTGGATGAGCATTTCATTTTCCCACCTGTCACTATATGTCAATGGCATAGATAAAATCAACAAGGAAAGAAGCGTTTTTTGGGGACCAATTAAGTGAATATTTCCCACATGCTCTCCCTGTGCTTATGTGGGTTTTCTCCTCATAGGCTTTTTCCAACTTCCTCCCACATGCCACATCCCACATTTAATTGAAGACTTTCAACTTGTCCGTAGTTCTAAATGCAAGTGTGAATGGTTGGTTGTTGATTTTTATTGTGCCCTGCCATCGATTCCCAACCAGTCCAGGGTGAATCCCCAGCATTGACTTCGGAGCTCACAAATAAAGCAACTTATCGATGAGTTTTTAGTTGGACAGAAAAGACAGTTCCTTTAAGATGTTTCAGATGGACCATTTGTCAAACGAGGCGCACTGTTGTCCATCTCTTGACACATTTGTGTTTAATGATGCCAGTGTTGTTGTATAATAATTGACACGCGCTCGTTTACCATTGCATTTATGGACGTTTTACAGTTACTGCTCTTTATCCTCGTTGAACCAGACTTATCTTGGTTGATCTTGCTTGCCCAGAATAAGACACATGTAAGAATGTGAGTATTTAAAAAAAAAATACCAATGTGACCGACCTTGGTGTATAACGTAGCCGTCACACGGTGCTTTGAAGATGATCTGTTGATCATTAGAAAGTCAAAGTACCATCAACCCATTTGAAGTTTGACCTCTGCTTCCTTGAAATTGTAGTCAAAGAGAAGAGGGTTGTTGTTTCAGATGCAATGGCCGATGTCATTCCTTCGAACGTCTCAAGGTGGCTATAACAATTGTTGATTCATCGAAAAATGAGGCTCTTTAAATGGCATATACAGCATGAGCTATTGGTTGCACGTTTTCAAATCACAAATGTCTATTGCATCAACATAAGAATTCCATATGAACAGTTTTCAATATTTTCCACTTCAGGAATTTTGTCAGAACTTCTGGTGAGACATACATACATTAATACATGTAAAATACATCTTCCGAACCGCTTCATCCTCACGAGGGTCGCGGGGGTGCTGGAGCCTATCCCAGCTATCTTCGGGCAGTAGGCGGCGGACACCCCGAATTGGTAGCCAGCCAATCGCAGGGCACACAGAGACAAACAACCGTCCACGCTCACATCCACACCTAGGGACAATTTTGAGTGATCAATCAGCCTGCCATGCATGTTTTTGGAACGTGGGAGGAAACCGGAGTACCTGGAGAAAACCCACGCAGGCCCGGGGAGAACATGCAAACTCCACACAGGGAGGCCGAAGCTGGAATTGAACCCGTTACCTCTGAACTGTGAAGTCGACGTGCTAACCACTGGACTACCGCCCTCTGTCGAGACAGATTGTGTAACATATGAGGAATTTTTAGCGCCTTTGTTACTTTTCAACATATCTGGTGCTCATCAGCTCCTTGCGCTGAAAATGTTTGTGTTTATGTTCTTTTTTCACTGTCGCATTCCAAGTCGAAGTTGTTTCTGACAGAGTAAAGCTCTTTTTTTAACGCAGTCTCCAATAAAAATAAAATAGCAGCTCACCTTCTTAGGTACACCAATTCAACTGCCAAACATACGGGACCAGCAGCATTTATGCAAGTAGCCATTTTTCAAAAGAGTCTCACAAAGATGACGGACACTCATTTCAGTGACTTTGAATCAGGCCTGTTAAGATTATGTAGCCCAAATGACATTTGTTGTTTCGGTCGTGTCTGCCTTCTTAGCGGTATCCAAACTTAAAATGGGATTTCCCTTTGGACAGAGGCAATTGGAAAAACTGAGTACATTACTTGACGAGAAATTATATCATTTGTCGTATAACGCTTTTCTGCTCCTTGTCTGCAATCATGCAGCATGCTGATGACGCAGTTATGACCAAACATACTGTCACTTCTCGGATTGTAACCACAATGCTGAAAGCAGCACAATCCTGCAGGACAGTTGGCTGCACATTTTTGCAATGTCCTAGAATTGGCGACTTAGTTCCCCCTCCTTTTTTTAAATCAAGGCTGGTCAGAAAGATACTTTGTTGGAAAGTTGGAGGCTTAGGATGAGTTAAGTTTAAGGTGGATGAATGTAAACTATGTATTGACTGACGACCAGTTCAGGTTGCACCCCGCCTCATGTCCATAGTCAGCTAGACTTGGCCCACAGCCCAAGTTAGGAGAAGTGGTAGAGAAAACAGATGGATGGATGTTTTTGGTGAACGGGGAGGTGCCACGCTTCGGCTGGTCATAATGCAGGTGCCGCCTCCGTTTAAAATGTGTGCGTATAGCAGTTCCCCCACATTAGTGACCTCTAAAACAACAATCTTTCCAGGCCAATAGCATACGAGCTGTGAAGCCTATTCCATTGTTGATCTGCTGATGTATGTGTTTTTTTCTGTTCAAACAATCAACTGACTGAACTCACACAGAGGCACATATAGAGCAGTTTCACCTGCCGTCTTTTGCCTTACTGAACATTTAAAGGGATACTTTCCATATGTATGCCATTTGCAGCAGTAAAAAGTGAATATTTTGTCCATGATTAATTTCATCCCTACCTGACCATCACCTTAATTTGACAGGTGGGTTGTGTGTGCCAATTATCTCAGGGGATAAATTATCTGAGGCTTTATGCCCCTGGCTAGGTCCACTATGGCAAAAGGTGAGGCACCAGACCAAGTCCGGCTCATAGACCTCCGATGATAAATGAAATATTTGGACCTCGCGGAGGTCTCGTTGAGTCACATGTTCCTTACCCCCCTTGTTTCGGCGGCTGACGGGAGCTGTGGCCGTACGGTGGTCATTGTGGCAACCCCCGAACCTGTTGGTTGACACCAGAGGTGATCGACGCCGTCAAGCTGAAGGAGTCCTATCAGGCCTTTTTGGCCTGTGGCACTGACGAAGCAGCTGATGGGTTCCGTTTTTTGTGGTCGCCAGGCCAAAGATTCGGGTGTGGGAGGAGTTTAATGAAGCCATGGAGAGTCACTGCTTTGAAGAGATTCTGGTCAACCATCTGGCGTCTCAGGAGGTAGAGGTCGTGTACCCGCCAACAGTATGTATCGTGCACATGGAGGACCGGTGACCTCTGAATCGGGAGGGAGCATACTTTGAAGACCTCCTTAATTCCACGAGACGCCTTCCCATGAGGAAGAAGAGTCTGGGGTCTCTGAGTTGGGCGCATCTGCAACATCACATGGACATCGGGGACAGTGCCTTTGTGCCTTATGAATTTGGAGGTGTTCGAATGTGCGCCCCGGTGGATCTTAATCGAGGGTGCTCCTGGAATATCAGCCACCAGGCGCCTTAATACGGGCTGTTCGATCCCTGTATGACCAGTGCCAGAGTTTGCTCTGCATTGCCGACAGTAAGTCGGATTAGCTTCCAGTGAGGATTGGACTCCACCATGGCTGCGCTTTGTCACCATTCTGTTCAGAACAGTATTTCTGGGCACAATGAAGGCAGGACCGCAGTATTATATACAGGTAATGTGGTTCCATTGGCCTCATCGAGCTGCCGTCCTCAACTCTCACCTCAATCGGAGGGGTTCGCAGCCAAATGTGAAGCGGTTGGGATGAGAATCAGCACCTCTAAATCTGAGACGGTGGTACTTGGTTGGAAAAGGATGGAGTGCCCTCTCCAGATGAGGGATGTCAATGGTGATATTTCGCCCAGCCCGAAGCACGCACACACCCATATTCTATTCGTTCATTCATTCATTCATCTTCCGTACCGCTTGATCCTCACTAGGGTCGCGGGGGGTGCTGGAGCCCATCCCAGCCGTCTCCGGGCAGTAGGCGGGGGACACCCTGAATCGGTTGCCAGCCAATCGCAGGGCACACATAGACGAACAACCATCCACGCTCACACTCACACCTAGGGACAATTTAGAGTGTTCAATCAGCCTGCCATGCATATTTTTGGAATGTGGGAGGAAACCGGAGCACCCGGAAAGAACCCACGCAGGCCCGGGGAGAACATGCAAACTCCACACAGGGAGGCCGGAGCTGGAACCGAACCCGGTACCTCTGCACTGTGAAGCCGACGTGCTAACCACTGGACTACCGGGCCGCCCCCCATATTTCTAATTCAAGTTAAATTTTCTGCATAGAATGCAGACATTTTTACTTGAAATTTCTGCATTCTTTGCAGCCTAGCACACAAGTCAAGTCAAGTCAAGTCAACAGTATTTATAGAGCACTTTCACACAGCCATCGCTGCATACAAAGTGCTGTACATGGAGCGATTTAACAT
Organism: Hippocampus zosterae; assembly: GCF_025434085.1. Lineage (NCBI taxonomy): Eukaryota > Metazoa > Chordata > Actinopteri > Syngnathiformes > Syngnathidae > Hippocampus > Hippocampus zosterae. The sequence continues at coordinate 35,848,829 of NC_067451.1, forward strand.
ATACAATAAACAGTAAGACGAATCAGTAATAAGTAATAAGTAATAAGGCGGTAGAAAGCACCAAGCAGTAAAACCAATAGCAAATCTAAGTCATGCTGAGTCAAACGCAAACTCACGCCCCGCGACCCTTGTGAGGAGAAAGCGGATCGGAAAATGGATGGATGGATGGCTTGTGATACAAATTTTCAGCAATAGTTATTTTAACCCTTTCAGGGACACTACGGTGGACACCCCATCATATTATCAGGTTACAGGTTATCATTATTGGTGCATGAAAGGGTCAAAGTGCTCTATGAGTACAGTTGAGTTGAGTGTATCTGCCCTGCAACCCATCCAGGATCTCCCTCGCTTCTCGGACAGTCAGCAGGCATTGGCTTCATCTGCAACCCGAATGAGGCGAGATGCTCTCGAAAATGGTGATGTTGGATCATGAATCCTCTGTTTTGTTTTTTGTTGTTGTTTTTTTTACAGGTCGTCACTGTGATGTCCATCAGATGACTGGAAACTACATGTGGGAGGAATCGTCTGGAAAGGAGTTTCTGATTGGGACCAATGCCGACAGCAGATTGCCTCTCTGGTGGAATGGATCAGAGCCATTATGGGTCACTTTGCAGAAGCTTGGAAAGAAAGTCTTTATGTACTACTGGCCAGGTGCTTACACCTAATTTCATCCTCAAGATTATACTCTCATGCATTTTAAAATCAAATACGAGAGAAAGCCCGCTGTAGTTTGTGTTCAAATGCACTGTTCCAACGTACGTACAGTCATGCCTCGGTTTTTGACCATAATCCGTTTCAGAAGGCTGTTCGAAAACCGATTTGTTTGAAAACCGAAACCACGCTTTTATAAAAATATATATATATATATTTTTTGAACAAGTCTGTTCACAATGGAACGCTACCCGAGGAAGCCTCACTTCCTCATGTATCATGTAAGGAAGCCGAGAGGAGTCAAGTGACGCATTCAAGTGCGCTCAGTTTGTTCGAGAACCGAAATTCGGTCGTCATCCGAGGCATAAAAAACTCAAAATTTTTGGTCAAACCAATTTGGTCGAGACGTTCGAAAACCGAGGTATGACTGTATTATGTTTTATAGGTGAGTTATTTGTTGACCTTGCAGCATTAGAAACATGTCTTTTTGGAAATCCCAAACGATTTCAATCAAATACATCTTTACAGATCCAATTCCATTTTAACGTCTTATTTGAGAGCAGCTACGCACGTCTTTATTGGTTGGGTATCAGGATACCATCCCGAAGCTGCTCTTTGGATGCCAACTACCTCCCACCCTCCTATATATGTGCTTGACGACGTTTCAAAGGTTCTAAACATAGCAGCCAAATGATTGAGTGGTATTGCAACAGGAGATTGTTTACCGAGGAGTGCCGTGCAAACCCCGGATGGTCAAGATGGATGGAACGGCCACCATGTCCCAACAAGGCTGCAATGTGAGCGGGGACGTAGCTGAGTCATGTTGTGAGCCAGAATCATGGGGAGAGAAGAGCCGGCCCCTTGAATCGAAGGCTTCCGTGATATGTATTGTCATGCATTTAAACAGACAAGGAGGCGAGGCTATCGTTGTTAAAATCACCAAGTAAAATCCCGTGGTGTTTTTGGTTTTTCATTAAATCAGGTTTAGAATTGAGATGCAAATTCGCTGTGCGTATCAGCGCAGCAGCATCTGTCATATCTAAGGATAAATGCTGTGAAGTAAACATCCATGGCATCTCACATTTGCCCATGTGTGTCTGTAGGCTGTGAGGTGGAGATTCTGGGAGTTCGCCCAACCTTCTGTGAAGAGTACAGCTACAATCCATCGATAGCAAACCTAACGGATTCCATTGAGCGTTCTCTCGACATGCTCAGGTAGGAACAACGTGTCTGTAAAACCAAACGGCGTAGGACAAATGATCTGTATTTGGAGACCACGATTTTGTTCACACAATTTAGCGTTACCAAGAGTCTTGCCTACTTGTTCGTCTTTTGCAGGTCACGATGCTTTGGAACGTAGCAGAAGGCAGGGTACCAAAAATATCTATTTTTCTCCAGCAAAGAAGATTAGCGCGGAAGTGTGGGGATAATGAAATAACATTTGAAAGGTTTATCCAATCCAATCCAATCCAATAATTCACTTGTTTAAAAACTGCAGGTGGAAATTCAAGATATTCCTCATTTCCTCTTCAACATTTGTAATTCACTCACTCATGTCGGTCACCAAATAGGATGAGGGGAAACCTGAACAACGGAGTCAAAATAACAAAATGGTGGTTCTTTCATTTTCCGGGCGGCACGGTGGTCGACTGGTTAGCAATCCGGTGCAGGGTACGCCGGTTTCCTCCCACATTCCAAATCATGCAGGGCAGGCTAATGGAACACTAAATTGTCCCTAGTGTGATTGTGAGCGCGGATGGTTGTTTTTCTATGTGTGCCCTGCGATTGGCTGGCAACCGGTTCAGGGTGGCCCTCGCCTACTGCCCAAAGACGGCTGGGATGGGCTCCAGCACCCCCCGCGACCCGAGTGAGGATAAAGCGGTTCAGAAAATGGATGGATGTTGATTTTCAACTGCATTTTGTCTTTGGAGATCAGTGGATGTTTCCAGTTCCCGTTTTGTCATTTTTTAGCAGTTTGGTTTAAATGTTTGCATGCATACGTCCTAATATGTGTGTCTTGTTTATGCGCAGGTCAGGCGATGCAACCATGGCAGCAATATATTATGAGAAAATAGATGTTGAGGGACACCACTTTGGTCCAGACTCTCCCCAGATCAAAATAGCAGTGCAACAACTGGACACGGCAATGCAGATGCTGAACTACAAAATGAAAGTTAGTAAGCTGTAGATATTGTTACAGATACAGGTCATTAATTAGTTGTCATTCGCATCCTCTGTGCATGGGATTTTATTTTTATTTTTATTTTTTTTGGCAGGAGAAGAACATGTTGAATCAGGTCAACGTTGTGCTTTTTTCCGACCACGGCATGACAAAAATTGAATGGATGGACAAGGTGATAGAGCTGGACAAGTATATCAACATGTCAGACATAGTCAAGATGATGGACAGAGGACCAGTCGTCAGTTTGTGGGTCAAAGGAGCAAATTTCCAACAGGTGAGACCGCAGTCTGATGCCTGCAGATGTGTGCCATTGTTTGCTACACATGTGTTTTTTTGCAGGTGCATGCAGCTTTGTCCAAGGTCCCAAACATGCATGCTTATGCCAGAGAGGAGATTCCCGAACGCTTCCATTACAAAGGAGGAACGTTTGTCGCCCCTCTGACACTGGTGGCTGAGCCAGGTTGGTTCATTGCCCAGGTACGTCATCATTACGTCTTAGTGTACTTACTACCACTGTATTTTTTTTATACTCAAATTAGATTCACATACTGTATATCCACTTAAATATTAATGAACGTAAAGTGCATTGCTTGCTTTGGTGTTTGGCTTCTCATCATGGCGCACGTCAGTGTGCGTGTGTGTGTGTATTCGGGTTTGCTCAATTTGGTCGGAAAACGGCTTTCGGTCGTAATCCGAGGAGTAAAAATCATAAATTTTCTGGTCGAAAACCGATTTGGTCAAGAACAGAGACATTCGAAAACCAAGATTTGACTGTATTCATGTTTATGTTTGGCTGGCAACCAGTTCAGGGTGTCGCCCTGCCTCCTACGCAAAGACAGCTGGGATAGGCTCCAGCACCCCCCGCGACCCTTTGAGGATAAGCGGATCAGAAAATTGATGGATGGATATATTTATGTGATATATTTTATGCGTGTTAATGTGTTCCTTCCAGAACAAGGCTCATCTTCCGTACTGGAAAAATGACTCTAGAGGGCAGCCCTCAGCATGGCAAAATGGCTGGCATGGTTACGACAACGATTTTCGAGACATGGGCGGCTTTTTCTTGGCAGCAGGACCTGGTACTTACACTAAATACGATTTGAACTGGTTAAACCTCATTTTGCTTCAGATTTCTCAAGCAGAGAAAGACCTGACAAAAGTAAAAACTTGACAGTTCTGTTTAAAGTTGAACCTCATGACCCATTCTGGGATGCCGTGACTCCAATTAGTTCAGATAAAAAGAAAATAGACACAGCACAGGAATTCATAATAATTTAATTGATGTGTTCCAGTAAAATGTAGAAATGTGCAAGCAATGTTTGAAGAAACTTAATTACCTAATAAATGTAAAAATGAATTTGAGTCTCTTGAAACATTACAAATCAATGAGGATATGGACGAGTAAATGTTGTTTGAAAAATTCTTTAAAAAAAATGAATTTTTGATGTAAAAAGAAAGAAGAAAATCAAATAAATTAAAGCTGATCACACGAAATGTGGCCAATTGGCAGTTCGCTAACTAGCAGCTAGCTTTAGTTTGCTAATCGCCAATGGGCAACATTACACTATCCACAATGATGAGCTGACCACACAATCTCATTGCAGGTGCATGTGAGCACAAGGAGATGGATGGCGTTTAAGAGTATAGATAACACGTTTTAAGACAGACATCATAAAAGTTACAATATATGTACTTTATAGTCTTAACTTTACAGGGAGTCTTTGAAAGTAACATTTTAACATTGTTTACAAGTGTAAAAATCAGTGACCTGCTCTTAAAATATAACATTGTCCTCTTCCTTTCATGTAGACTTCAAGCAGAATTTCCGCGCTGCTCCTATCCAAGCTGTGGATGTCTACAACGTTTTATGTCGGACGCTGGAAGTGGAACCTTTGCCAAATAACGGTTCCTGGTCTCGTGTTCAGAATCTCCTCAACAGTTCTGGTAGTTTGCACTTGCCAACAACGCAGTGGTTCTGCACGATGATTTTTGTCGGAGCCCTGCTGGCACTGCACCAATAAAAGACCCCTCGGTTGAATATTGTTAAATGTCAACAGGCAAAAGACATGTTGTAACAACCTATAGACTATGAGTTGAAACCACCAAGAGTAATTATAGATCCAAGTAAAATTCAGACACAAATAATGATACTATTTATAAATGTGTTTGTGTTTTTTTTTTAATTCCAAGGGAATTTCTTCAGTCCTTTTAGGAACCAAGAAGACTTTTTTGACAGAGGTGAGGGATACATTACCCGGGAGAAATATAACTATACACAAAATATTTTGATATTCAATGCAGATTTCTGTTTTGTTCCTGTATTCAATAAATAGATATTCTTTGATTTGAAACCTTGTACTGTCTTGATATTTTCAACATTTTATTACTGAACAGCCTAACGTGTAGACTATCCAAAGGATTTGTGGGGTCATGATTTAAAAAAAAAAAGGGTAAACATAAAGAAACCATAAGAAGGCGGTCCACTATTCATAGAATTAGTATTTTAAATGAGGATTTTGCAGATTATCGGTCAAATCTGGACCTCTGCAGATGATGGGTATCTGGAGCCTTTTCAATGAAACACACAATTGAGAATATTAATGTATTTTTTTCATCAACGGCGTAGCATTGCTTCATGTCCTAAATTTACTTTGCGAACAAATCACTTTTATTTTTAACACTGTAATGTAAGACATCAAACATCTAAGTCTCTTTAATAAAACAATACTAAAAATAAAATACAGTATCTAAAAAAAAAGATGCTATGAAACACGTGCTCAATAAAGTTCCCCCCCCCCCTCCCCCATGGTTGAGCATTTGTACATCACCTTTTCTTGACTGCGGGCAAGCCAGCCTCTACTCGCAAAATTAAAATCAAGTGAGCCGCCATTGCGATTGCCAGTGCTCTGCATTACGGTAGTGTGCCGCCAGCGAGCAGCGTTGGCCACCTTCAAAATAAAAGAGCCACCACTCATGCATAAACGTCATTTGTTCGGGTTAAAAAGCGTTCTCAAGTGGAGAATAACTACAGCTCTCCGGCTTTCCAACGTGACACCTCCAGTCCGAATCTGATTGTGCATTTGGGAATGAGAAGCCTCTGAAATGTGGCAAGATGACCTGGGTCCCGACAAATTGATCTGAACATATTGACACTTTGGACCGTTTTGAAAAAAAATCCCTAAAAATTGAAAGTTTGTTATCCTGTGAGGGGTGCACGTCTGGGGATAACTGCAGCACTACGGCTATCCAGGAGATAGAGACCGTTATCGATGATTAACGGGAAATTAGAGGGAGCTGTCTCCATAGATTCAGATAATACATTCATTCATTCATCTTCCGAGCCGCTTGATCCTCATTAGGGTCGGGTGGTGCTGGAGCCTATCCCAGCCGTTTTCGGGCAGTAGGCACCCTGAACTGGTTGCGAACTGGTTGCCAGCCAATCGCAGGGCACACAGAGACGAACAACCAACCAAGCTCACACTCGCACCTAGGGGCAATTTAGAGTGTTCAATCAGCCTGCCACGCATGTTTTTGGAATGTGGGAGGAAACCGGAGCACCCGGAGAAAGCCCACGCAGGCCCGGGGAGAACATGCAAACTCCACACAGGGAGGCCACAGCTGGAATCGAACCCGGTACCTCTGCACTGTGAAGCCGACGTGCTAACCACTGGACTACCGGGCCGCCTCAGATAATACAAATCATGAAAAATGCACCATGAGTGACTCACTCATATTCATACACCTCCGGCCTTCTTGTGTGGAGTTTGCATGTTCTCCCCGGGCCTGCATAGGTTTTCTCCAAGTACACTCCGGCTTCCTCCCACATTCCAAAAACATGCACAGGCTGATTGAATACTCTAAATTGTTCCCAGGTGTGAGTGTGAGCATGGATGGTTGTGTGTCTCTGTGTGCCCTGCGATTGGCTAGCAACTGGTTCAGGGTGTCCCCCGCCTACTGCCCAAAGACAGCTGAGATACGCTCCAGCACATCCCCCCCCCCCAACCCTTGTGAGGATAAGGTGGATCAGAAAATGGATAGATGGATGCTGCACTAGGAGCAAAATGTATCTACACCATGACATCAGTCCACGCTGTCATGAAATACATCGCGGATAGTCAATCCAAAGTGTGTATTTTTTTATTTGGCGCATTTTTGATATTTGTACTGGCTTTCATTTAATTGCGGCAGCGTACCGAAGTGTAAGCATGTTACGCTTGTAATAATGCTTGACTTTGTTTGCATTGAAGGACTTCATTTGGATGTCCCCCATAACATGATTTAATTCAAATCAAGAACATTTGATGACATGCTTAGACGAACTGTCTGCTGAGACTGCCCAACGTATTGACGCATTTGATCCGAGCCAAACATTTGTATAAATCGATTACAATGTGATACTGCTGAAGCCAGTATGTTCAAGAAATTCCACGGGCGCTCCAAATTTTCAACGGACACATGGTGACTGGCCATTACACATTTATTAGCAGAAGGGAGCATGAAGACACAATGTTCAGCACAGAAATGGAAACAAGCATATTTACGGTCATGAGGGCAGCTTGGATCTCACACAAACACACACACACACACAAACGCCCACACATTACCTTTGGAATCCCTCCCACGTCCCCACCGTAACATCAAGCAAGTTGTGCTATAGACTTCCTTCTTGCGCTAATGAACCCAAATATGATGATTGGAGAAGAGAAAGAGAAGACATGGAGAGAGGGAGGGCTCCTTTTCATGAAGTTTCCGAACTAAGACTACCGTGCACATGCGGCGGTGGCGGCTGCTGCTGCTGCTGCTTCTTCTTGTAGCTGGGCCAGCGACACACGGGACAGCAGTGTCGGCCCGCATTCAGCCACACCACAATGCACTGCTGGTGGAAGGCGTGGCCGCATGGCAGACCCATCAGTAGTTCTTCACTCACAAAGTTCTCCAGGCACACAACACACTCGGAGCACCGCAGGATGTTGCGGGGCCACCCCGACCGCTCCCCGCACTCACGTCGAGCAACGCCCTCAGCTGACGGGATATCAGCGTCGCCTCGGCGACGGCGGCGCGACGATGTCGCGGCGGCGCCCGCGCGCTCGGCGTTGCTGTCGACAGAGCGCGCGTCGCCATCCCGTGCGCTCTCCTGCCGTTGGCCGCTTGGTGGGGGCGCGCAGTCACTCGACTCACTACTGTCCGTATCCGAGCGGCAACTGTCAGTCTCCTCTTCGGGTTCATCTGCACCGCCACGTCGGAACTTCCAGGCGGGTAAAGCTTTAATGTAGTCCACGCTCACTAACGGGCGGAGCCAGAGATCGGGGAAGGCCAAACGCTCAAAAAGGAAGCTGGGGTCATCCTCCCAGTCTGACGGCACCTGTTGAAGCGATGCGATCGGGTGAAGTAGATAGGAGGTGTACCACTCCCACAGACTGGCCAGCCACTCCAAGTTAGTGCTGCTGTCCTCTTGGCTTCTGTTGCCACAGCGGCGCTTTTTCTCAAAATAATCGACCAGCAGGCCGTGGGCTAGGTAAGTGGATAGGAAGAGAGCCGGGTGCGATGAATAGAAGGTCCAGTCGGATCTCACCACGCTGGCCAGCGTGGTGGTGTCGGCGTAGCGAAGCAACTTCAGACTGTAGCCGTACAGAGTGTCCAGGTAGGACAGCTGGAGGAGCGCCTTGGCAAAAAGGAGGAGGGGATTAGTCACCGACTTCAATATCTCGACTCAAAATGCTCCCAATCGCTCGGTGTCACCACAGAGAGGTAGAAATGGCATGGAAACGTCATTCGGTGTCGTGTACTACGAAACGACAACAGCAGTCATCTCGAAAAAAGCTTTATAAGGTCAAGTAGACTTATGGGGGGACAAACTGCATGAAAATGGCTGAGAAAAAAATGATGGTACCGCAAGAAAATAGTTTGTTGCGGGTCATGGGCCTACTGACAGGATTATGACGACCCGGCCCACCCCTCAAGCTAAAAAAAACACCAAATAAGGACCAAGAGCAAAATGGATTGTTGTGAAGTGGCTTTAATAGTGGCTCTGTCCACTCGGCATGACACAATAACACATTTTTCAGGACAACTTATTTTCCCAGAAGCTATCACGATAGACTTTTCTTTTGATGGCAACGAGAAAGAACGGCTTTTCCAGCAATGATTTATCTCTCAATCAACACTTGCATTGAAATGTAAAACAATAAAGTATCTGTCAGAGTTTTTTACCCGGACAAAGTTAAATAAATGACTGTGGAGATTGTCTTTCTGATGGCGGAAGCGGATCTCTGCGAGCGAACGACGGTAGTTGCCCCGTGATCACACTTACAGATCCTTGTGCTTCAGTCGGACTTTTATTGTTTACATATGCAAAATACAAGAAAAACACTAGCCCAGATATTTGCATACCATGCCCCCGGTCCGGCCCCTCGCTAGTGATCCACGGTTTAAGCTTTGAACCAGAGATACGTTGACACCTTACAGTATGGTCTACAACAAATCAGCAAGTTGCAGACTTCGCAGATGACAAATGTCTGAATACGCACCCAAATGTTTAGACATGCCCAAATTAAATAAAACTTTAAACACGATCCCAATTTGCTCGTAGATTTCTCTATCAGTGTCTTTGCTGAAAATAGCAATCAAAATAACTTGGGCTCTGTAAAAAAATAAAATAAAATAAAATAACCACAACACATACAACCACAGACAAGGAATAAAATCTGCATCAGGTTTTCTTTCACTTGGTTGCACAAGGCTGGAATGGCTGTTTGGGAAATCGGCATCTATTTATTCATTTTTGTTACGCAATTAGGACTGCCTGTCAGAAGTCTGCAGTTGGGTTAAAAGTTCAAAAAATAATAATAATAAATAATAATACATTTTATTTGTGGGCGCCTTTCTAGAAACTCAAGGACACCTTACAACAAGCAGTTAAAATCACGAGTACAATGTTAAAAAACTACATTAAATAAGATAAGAAAAAATACAACAAAATAAATAAATAAAACAATGGCTTTATGGTCTGAGTGAATAGGCTTGTCGAAACAGATGTGTTTTGAGGCGGGATTTGAAATGTGTTAATGAGGCTGTATTACGAAGGTCAGCGGGGAGTGAGTTCCATAGCTGGGGAGCAGAGCGACTGAAGGCTCTATTTCCCATGGTGACGAGGCGAGCAGGGGGGACAGAGAGGAGGACAGAGGAGGAGGAACGAAGAGAGCGGACAGGCGTAGGAATATGGATGAGGTCAGATAGGTATGGAGGGGCTAGGTCATGAATGGATTTGAATGTGAGTAGCAGGATTTTATATTGAATGCGGTGTAAAATGGGAAGCCAGTGGAGATGTTGGAGGACAGGTGTAATATGGTTTATGTATGGCGTGAGTGTGATAATGCGGGCGGCTGAATTTTGGACCAGCTGAAGCTTATGGAGGGTTTTTTGAGGGAGACCAAACAGAAGGGAATTACAGTAATCGAGTCGCGAGGTGACGAGGGTGTGTACAAGTATAGCAGTGGACTGAGGAGTGAGAGAAGAGCGGAGCCGGTGGATGTTTCGAAGATGATAATATGCAGAATGAGTGATGTGGTTGATATGTGAGGTGAAGGAGAGGGTGCTATCAAGGATGACACCCAGACTCTTGACCTGAGGGGACGGGGAGATGGAAGAGCTTTCGAAGGGAATGGAGAAGTTGTTTATTTTGTTTAGATTGGATTTAGTGCCTATAAGGAGGAATTCAGTTTTATTGCTATTCAGTTTGAGGAAATTTGAGGTGAACCAAGATTTTAATTCCTGCAGGCAGTTGGTTAGGGAGGATGGTGGAAGTACGGTATTAGGTTTGGTAGAGATGTAGAGCTGGGTGTCATCCGCGTAGCAATGAAAATGAATGTGATGTTTCCTGAAGATATTACCCACGGGAAGAAGATAGATTAGAAATAGCAATGGGCCAAGGACAGAACCCAGATCAGAAAAATGATCAGAGGAAGTATGTTCCCAGCATTCAAATTATTCGTGTTGAGTGTTTCTTTTTAACTATAAAAATAGATCTTGCTCTAGGCGGTCCGGTGGTCAATTGGTTAGCGCGTCGACCTCACAGTGCAGAGGTACCGGGTTCGATTCCAGCTCCGGCGTCCCTGTGTGGAGTTTGCATGTTCTCCCCGTGCCTGTGTGGGTTTTCTCCGGGTACTCTGATTTCCTCCCACATTCCAAAAACATGCATGACGGGTTGATTGGGCCCTCCAAATTGTTCCTAGGTGTGAGTGTGAGTGCGGATGGTCGTTTGTCTGCGATTGGCTGGCAACCGGGTGTCCGGCCGGGATGGGCTCCAGCACCCCCCGTGACTCGAGGGAGGACAAAGCAGATCGGAAAACGGATGGATGGACATCTTTCTCTATCTAGTGTATGCCCGTGTAAATGAGAAAGAGTTGCGCGTGCCTACCAAGCAAAGAAACATCTGCGAGGCAAACCGAAACTGTCGAGCCAAACCCTTTTTCAAAAGCCGTTCCGCCCCGAGTGCACATGTGTGCTGACGACCTAATCGGCGAGCAACGTGACTGACAGGAGAGGGACGAAGCAGCGTACTGAATGAAGATTGATGACGTGTGTAAACAAACATGCACGTTCAGTAAATAATAACACAATGAGTGTTTCTGCAGAATGACATGTCATTTCCTACCAGAAATGGAAGCCAGGACACCAAAAGGATGGAATTGTAGGTCCCAAGCGTTCGGATTAGAACAACAAACCGCTTCACCGTTGCTCCCTGCCCATAAAAAAAAAAAGAATCACCATTAACATACACCTCACACAATGTGCTTGGTCAAAATGGAATAAAACTGACGATAGTCAGCCAATGGCTCCACCACACTTTTAACGAGTAGTTTTATTTCGCTTGTGTGGCCTTCGCGAGCAAATAACCCAGCGGCTTCTGCGCTTCCTGCCGATTCGACCGTTTGTATGATGCATTGTGAGCATTTTTGCTGTCGACAATTTGGAATGAAGGTATCACTTGAGATACAGTCAACCTACTGTATACATTGCATGCAAATCAAATGAAACTATTCAGGTGGAGTCGAAGGTCACCTGTGTAATGAAGAGATCCATCCACGCCAACAGGTTGATCAGGACAAGGCTGAGGACAAAAAGGTCATTGACCTCTGGTTGGACCGATCGCAGGAAGGTGTCCATGGCTGCCACAGACAAGAACTCGCCAGTACTGCGGAGAATGAACAAATAAAAAGACATTTTTAAAAAGTGCTGGTCCACGTTCAACAATGAGACGCCCGGAATCTGTTTCACGCTGAATGGTCACCTGTTGCCATAGTGATAGATGCCCTCTGGCATCTTCAGGATGTAGGCGGGGCTCTGTGTCACGCCAATCTCCAACAGGCTGCTGCGATTGTCCCAGTGACTTACATCCACGAATATGAACTCGATCCTGCCGGTGAACTTGACAGAGAGCGAGGAGAAGAAAACGGGCGGCTGAGGCAGGGGTGCGAACAGAAACATCTTTAACGGGTGGAGCGGGTCGGGGCGCCACTCCTCCAGCAATTTCTCTGAGTGACAGAGCGTCTTGATCCGGTGAGACATCTGGGAGGTCATCCAACGGAAGATAAGTTCGGGTTCGATGCGCCGGCCGTCGTATTCTTTCAGCATGACTTTGCCCTTCGATGCCGACGTCTGCGGGACTGACATGACCAGAGTGGAACGCTGCCAGCCTCGTCGGATACACGACCTTGTGGGGAGAAGGCAGAGTGGCGTCATGTGCTGCCACTGCACTTTTTACTACTTTGTCGATATGAGACGGTGAGGACACAGGACAGAAATTTGATCTGTCCTACAACTGACATACAGCTAGTTCTATTTTTTCTGCAGTAAAATACACACACAGTTAGATAGTCATATCGAATACAAAATGACTCTCCTGCACAGGAAATGATATTGTGCTTCAACAGCAATACATCCATATCTGTGCATACAGAAAATTTGCTTGTCAGATTGTTTTTTTTTATCCTGGTTTATTAGGCAATGTGCAAAATATATAGATTGATAGTACAATTGCATTAATGGATATGAGTGTGTACTCAGCCCACTAAAATGAAGGCATTGTGTTAAGCAAATGGATGTCACTGCTTCAAAGAAAAACAAAAATGACTTGGCAGTGGCATTCCAACAATGCACATTGCACAAGCATTTTGACGTGGAGACATACTTTTCAAGGACCAAAATAAAAAGAAAACATCTCACCATTCACTTCACTTCACTGAGCCACAGCCGCTTGGCATTTCGTCATTATGACACTTAGTGTATAGCAACACAGTGCAGCGTGACGGCATTTGTTATTCGATGATGGATAAAGTTGTCATCATTAAAAAACATTTGACGATACACGCTGGCCTCAAATTATTTTGCAGCAAATCCTTCTCATATTCGGGCTACACTAATTAAACACCATGTTATAGTCAACATATTACCAACCAGTGTACAGGTGCCACCAAAATTATGTGAAGGACTAATAGTGAACCTTAGTTTTCAAACTAGTGCAAGAAATTTTAAAGGCGACCCCCCCCCCCTGTTTTTTTTTTTAACTTACCGTATTGGCCCGAATATAAGATGGTGTTTTTTGCATTGAAATAAGACTGAAAAGTGGGGGTCGTCTTATATTCGGGGTCTAGGCATTCACGACGCTAGATGTCGCCAGATATCACCGAAACGAATGCTGAACTTGACTCCCCAGGCCAAAGTGAACCAGTCACGAAGAATAAAAAACAAAAATAGCGGTAGCAGGAAGAAGAAAAATAAAAAATAGCGGTAAGAAAGAAAAGAGAAGAAAATAATAGAAGAGATAACAGAAAATGGAGAAACGCAGCGACAATCTGGAGAAAAGTGGGTCGAAGATCGGCCAGGTTAATTGGCAGCTGAGGAGAAGTTATGATGTAATTTACATTTCAAAAACCAGAAGCCATTCATTTACAAATGTGATTGCACTTTAGTTTACATATTTAAATGTCCATATATTAAGACTTGAATGAGGCAAAATAACATGCTTTTTCTCCCAAATATATTGTTAGAATCATTTGTTTCAGATGTACTGGAATTATTTTCTGTATAAAAACTAATTTGGTGTTCAAAGAGGCTTTTTTCAAACTCGAGTCTTTAAAAAGAGGGGGTCATCTTATAATCAGGGCCGTCTTATATTCGGGCCAATACGGTATATGACATTTCTGACAAGCCATCACCAAATAAGCTACGACATCTTCAACAGCCAAACTCTGCATTGTTCAGTTTGAGTAACTGTCATTCCTTCAGGGGAAATTAAGCAAGAATAAAGACAGTGATTTTGCCCTTCAATTTTTCTTGATCGTAATGGTGCGGTTCCAACCAACCTGTGGTCATGAGAGCAGTTAAAAGTTCCAGTTCGGATTCCAAACTGGGACACTTTTTGTACCATCTTCCCCCAGTTGGACTTACTGAGAAGAGCTTCTCGGTCTTGAGCAATGACCTGCAAAGAGATAACATCCATCCATTATCAAATCCGCTGATCCTCACGAGGGTCGCGAGCGTGCCGGAGCCTATGTCAGCTGTCTTTAGACAGCCTGCGGGCTACACCCCGAACCGGTTGCAGGCAGAGAAATAACAAACATTTTAATTGTGAAATAAATCAATAAAATTATAAACGGTGTTTACAAAACTAATGAGAACCAACGATAATTATACCAAACCGATCATTCGTTTTCATCTTCGTAATTTAATTTCATACATTGTAATCTATTCGCCTTTGGGTTGATTTTAAATATATTTATTTTGGTATTGCTGCATGGCCAGTAGCCGGAAGGTCCAACGTCTGGGAGTTGGTTCAATCCGAAAGGTGAGGCGACAGAACAAAGCTCTCCTGTACACATTACAACCGGGTTGAACTTGCAGTGAAATAAATCACGAGCACTTTTCAGCCATTCCATCCATCCAGTTTAACGACGGCTCACAGATAAGAGCTGGTAGGTAGGTGGCTTGCAGTGACACACTATGTGTGGAATATTTCTTGAGAAAACAAATAAAAAATAAAGCCACAAATGCTATTTAAAAGTTGGAAACTTGGTCAACAAGCGAAACCATCCTTGCTTTATTTCACGTTGGTTGTGATGCATCAAACTTTAGAAACAGCATTATGCACTGCACTTAATGGACGATAAAGTCTGCAGACTGTTAAATAGTACCTGTATTTGATTTATGGATGGTTGTTTTTATAATGTTTGTACGCCGCCGACTGTACAGAAACAGCCGGGATAGGCTCCGGGATGCCCCGCGACAATTGTGAGGATTAAGTGGATCAGAACATGGATGGATGGATAGTTTTTAGCCATGTTAAAGCACTAATTTCTCACCAGAACCCCAAAAATTAAAAAAAACATTGTGTTAGCATCCACCCATCATTCGCACATCTCTGAACCTTACTACTATCTCAGCACCAGTTCTGCTCAATTCAAGAAAACGATTGGTTCCTCTGTCTTATATGTCTAAGATTGATGGAGCCACCCTCAGACCAGATCTGTAAAATAAAAACACAGCGACTTTCTCAAGCAGCCAGCAGGATGCCCGACAAGTGTATTCGGGAAAGCCGCCGGCCGCCCCGGCTCGAGCTCCGCTGCTCTGAAAAGTCCACTTCTTTACGTTCACCCACACATGGGACTTCATTACTATTTGCTGTTTCATCAATGAACCATATATGAATTCCTATTTACAGCAGACAGCTTTAAGATGATATCATGACAGCGGCTCGGCAGCCACATGGCGTTTTAGAGAGCCAGGCTTCGGGTTCAAAACATTTACAAGGAAGGAGGAGTAGTGGGGGTGGTCCACAGCCATAACCGACCATCAGAGGGCTTCTGCCGGCTTGGGCTTAAGCTGGTGTTTGGGCGTACGGCGCCTTCAGCACCAAAGGAGTTCCGAGCACCGCCCGCTCCTGCCCAGGCACGCCCACGCAGCAGCTAGGCCGAGACGCCCCCACCACTCACCAGGCTGCCCAGCGGCAAAGCTCACCGCCACGTCGCCAGCGGCCCGTGAGCCGGCGGCGAGCCTTTCGGCAAACGCAACATTTCTCACACTCTTCCAAGCGAGGCCGCGGTGAGGTCGGCCACGCTCGGCCTCCGACTGGCACACCAAATTGAAAATGAAAATCAAACATTTTACTGAAAGTAATACCGAAAAAATTCTCATATTCGTGCCACACTAATAAAACACCTTAAACGAAGCATCTTCCCCCCCCTGAAAAAAAACAACCTAAAACTAGTAAAAAGAAATAAACCCGCGGTGAAAATTAATTAAAACGAACTACTTTTAAAAGACTTTTTAAAATAAAAACTAAATACAAAATTCCAAACCACCATAACCTCGTTAGGCATTGGTTGAAAAATGCTCCATATAAGAGAAGATATCCTTTATTCGTCCCACACTGGGGAAATTTACAGCCTCCAGCAGCAAGAATGTATGTAGAAAGAAGAAAGAAGAAAGAGAAAAAAACAACAAACATCTTTCAATTAAATGGAATATGAACACAAAATGGATAAATCGCAGTACTATTTACAATTTTCCTTCACATCATTTAATTATACAATACAAGAACAAAAAGGGGAAAGTTGCACCAATGTCAAGCTGTTGCAATGAATTATACAACCATGCTCCTTGGTGGAGTTCAGAATCTGTATCGTGCTATGTTTGTTCTCCTCACACAAGAAAAATGCTGTACTAACATTCATATATACGATGATATAGTTCGTCGTACCTGAACCAACCAGATGCCATCTTTAGTGTCCTCCACCAATTCATAGAAGTGCATCTCACCACTGAAATGTGTGCTGCTGGCATCACCTGCCTCCGTTTGCTCATTCTCCTTCTTGATGGCTGAATATAGCTCCCCATGTGTCAGCTCTCCTGTGGTTTTGAGAAAAAAAAATTTCATCAAATGCTGTAAACATTGGTTGTTGAGTCATGCATATGATGTCTGACTCTAGTAATTGAACACTACAAACAATTTGAATGGAACCAAAGAACCCCTCGGAATCGAGTCACCAAACCTCGTAAACAAAGATGAAGAAGAAAAAAAGCCACCTTGAGACGAGTGGAGCGCATCGAACATGTTTTTGTCAATATATTTTTCGACATGCCTTCCCCTTTAAATTCTGATATCTGATTAATCATATGATCCATAAAAAAATAAATTATGATTTTTCAACAAATAAATAACAGACAGAACATTTGACTGTTTTAAAATACTTTGTTTGTTACCATTTGTTTAGCTTTACAACAGAGAGAAAAATCAACAAAGGATTTTTGAGAGGAGTGATGTTTACATGGCATTATCTTTGTCTTATGGTGCTTTGTGTTAAAATAAAAATGTCAAAAACCCGTCATAAAATCGGCCATTTTTTGGACCAATATTAAAAGTGCTTTATGGGCCAATTTATCGTTTTGGGCATTGTAAATTGTTAATAGCGCTACATGCGTGGTTTGCCACACGCGTGTCACATTTTCAAGCTTCAAACCTGAAAAATCATTTGTCTGGCTTCATGGTAACATTGACAAGGATGCGATTTTCACATGCATGAAGTGAAGACGCTAAAACAGGTATTTGGAGGATGCACTCGATTTGGCTGACAGAAGCAGGCTCGGGAAGGCCTCGGTAGACAACCAAAGCTTCACCTGCGTAACATGAACTAAACGAGGATAAGCGGCAAAGGCTGGAAACACCGAATGCAGGTAAGGACGTCTACCTGATTTCTCCACCAGCTGGCTGACATCCTTCTTCTCAGCCAGCCCAGCGTAAGCCAGCCCTCGACACTCCAGGATGGTCTTCAGCTTCTTATAGCTGAGCGAAACCGGGTCGACCAGCTGTGTCGCGAACACACCAGTCTCATACCAAACCACGGCCTCGAATATCCGAGCTAACATGAACAAAACGATGAAATATAGGAGCAAAAAGAACAATTTCAGCCACATCGTACAGCTGGACGACGATGCCGTGTGTGAGAGAATTCCTCTGACAGCCTGCGCGGACTTCCCGACATGGGCCTCCTAAGTCTTCTTTGATGAACCGATGTTATCAAAAGAAAATCGACTCCATTGCGTCATATACGTTCATGACTTGGGTGGAGAGTTAGCTGGGAGGCTAACCCCTGACCAGCACGAAACCTGCTCACTGTCAACAGCTAGCCCATTAGCTTAGCATTCCAGCTGATTTTCAGGCCCAGATGATGTAACGACCAAAACAACCCGCGATCAGCTGCACTGTGCCCAACTGCAGAAGTGGACGCTCGACAGCACCGCGCCGAGGTCCAGCTCGCATTTCTTTTCACTCACACGACCCGGAAAAACACATTTACGTCTACGAAATAGCTCCGATCAGCTGACGTTGGAAAGTGACGTCATTTTCACCCATATAATCTCGAAGAGAACTAGTTTTCCAAACACTGGTACAGGGGTCGGCAACCCAAAATGTTGAAAGAGCCATATAGGACAAAAAACAAATATGTCTGGAACCGCAAAAAAAAATAAAAAAATAAAAGCATTCTATAAAATTTACAATGAAGGAAACACATGCTCTATGTATGTACATAGAGCATATGTTACACCCGCGCTGCAAGGAGAGATACCGCCGCTCGTTCCTACCGACTGCTGTCAGGCTGCGGCTGCTGAATAATAATAATAATAATAATAATAATAATAATAATAATAATAATAATAATAATAATAATAATAATAATAATAATAATGTGGGCGGCCCGGTAGTCCAGTGGTTAGCACGTCGGCTTCACAGTGCAGAGGTACCGGGTTCGATTCCAGCTCCGGCCTCCCTGTGTGGAGTTTGCATGTTCTCCCCGGGCCTGCGTGGGTTTTCTCCGGGTGCTCCGGTTTCCTCCCACATTCCAAAAATATGCATGGCAGGCTGATTGAACACTCTAAATTGTCCCTAGGTGTGAGTGTGAGCGTGGATGGTTGTTCGTCTATGTGTGCCCTGCGATTGGCTGGCAACCGATTCAGGGTGTCCCCCGCCTACTGCCCGGAGACGGCTGGAATGGGCTCCAGCACCCCCGCGACCCTAGTGAGGATCAAGCGGTACAGAAGATGAATGAATGAATAATAATAATAATAGGCGGCCCGGTAGTTCAGTGGTTAGCACGTCGGCTTCACAGTGCAGAGGTACCGGGTTCAATTCCAGCTCCGGCCTCCGAGGTACCGGGTTCAATTCCAGCTCCGGCCTCCGTGTGTGGAGTTTGCATGTTCTCCCCGGGCCTGCGTGGGTTTTCTCCAGGTGCTCCGGTTTCCTCCTCCAAAAACATTGCGTGCAGGCTGATTGAACACTCTAAATTGTCCCTAGGTGTGAGTGTGAGCGTGGATGGTTGTTCGTCTTTGTGTGCCCTGCGATTGGCTGGCAACCGGTTCAGGGTGCCCCCCACCTACTGTCCAGCTGGGATAGGCTCCAGCACCCGCCGCGACCCTAGTGAGGATCAAGCGGTTCGGAAAATGAATGAATAATAATAATAATTAAATGATGTGAAAAAAATTGTAAATAGCACTGCGACTTATGCATTTGTATTTATATTGTACTTAATTGAACGGTGTTTGTTTTTTTTTCTTCTTTCTACCCACAATCTTGCTGTTGTAGACTGTAAATTTCCCCAGTGTGGGACAAATAAAGGATATGTTAATCTTAATGTCTCTTAATGACTGGATTGTCTCCTAATTGTTTATGTTTATTGCTTATTCATTTGTTGTGTGTTCACAAGCGCCCTCATAGAATTTATTTTGTGATTTCCTCGCTTGATTTTTTGTTTTGATGAATTATTTTCGCTTTTCTTAGTGTCAGTGAATTGATCATTAATTTCTGTTTTTCAGAGGCTGTCTTTGAACGCCTCTTGAGTCGAAGATAAGAGAGGATGCACGGAGTCGGACACAGACGTGTCTGTGTTTGTCGAGACTGTTAAAAGCATAAATAAAGTATACGTTTAAAAAAACAACACCACAGCTCTCCTTTTACGGAGCTGCAACATGTATCTATATCTATTTGAGCTATATTAGCCGACTATGAAAATATTTTTCCATTTTCAAACATGTTTTATAAAGCTCCAGGGAGCCACTAGATGTCGATAATGAGCCGCATGCAGCTCTGGAGCCGCGTGTTGCCGACCTCCGCACTGGTCCAACATACGATTAGATTTTGGGTAAAAAGAAAATCAAAACATTTTTTGTTAAGTTTATTCTATTCACTGTTGATGTATAATGATTTTTTTCCCCAAGATGGCGCCCGAGTAGGCAGCCTTCGATAAGTGCTCTTCAAGAGCCTTGCTTTTTTGTTCTTTTTTGGTGTTTTTGTCTTTTGTTTTGTCACTGTTGTTTGTTGTTTCATTGTGTGGACCGGATATGGACTTTTTTCAGCGGTTTTTGGCCATGACATTCGTCAAAGGAGAAGTATCTGTGCTTGGTGGTTGCGCCTTCTCTGTAGCACGCCTGTACCAGCACAGATTTTGATTGGGAGGAATGTCGGCGCCATTCACTGTCGGTGCTGGACAGACCTGGGGTGCTTGTGTTTTTTGCGCCTGTAATGGGCAGCATTTTTCACAACCTCATTTTGTTCAGTGGAGATCTCGCGCTGTGGGACAGTCGGCGTTGGTGCGACTGGATGGTTGGTTGCTGAAGTTGAGGATGAAGAGAGGAGTGTCGGCGCAGAGCGTATTTGGAACCGAGATTCGCCGCTTGGAATTGAAATGGATTTTCATGGGACAGGAGAAGTGAACCAATCTCTTTTTTTTTCCTTCAATGGATGCTCCAGCTTCTTGTTGACTTTGAAACTTAGCTTGTAGCCGATGTGCACATTTTGAGTATCTCTGATCCACTGGTTAAAGGACACTTTGATTCTGTCCTCTTTCATCTCAAACTGCTTCAAACAACAAAGCGTGTGACGGAAAAGTGTTTAGGACTGTACGACTGTCCGTGTTTTATGTTATGTGTTGTGTTTATTATTTTACTTTATGTTAACTATTTTGTTAAGCGCTTTGTTACAGCTGCCGCTGTTGTGAAAGCGCTATATAAATCAGCATGTATTGTATTGTATAATTGTTGTATAATTGTTAATATACTATATTATAATTGTATAATTGTATAACTGTTCTGTGCAGAGTCCCAGGAGCAAACTTTATGAGCTGAAAAGAAAAACAGATTCTAAACTTATACCAAAGTGATGGAAAGTCTGCTCACATCACATCGCTGTTGTATGCCAGTTTAAAGATATATCAGAAATTTGCATCACTCTTCCAACACTTTTAAAGATTGAGCGCGTCACCTGTTCTTGCCAGCCAGCTGTTAAATCAGTTGTTTCAACACAGCTGTGTTTGTCACAAATGTACAGTTGCTGTTGGCTTAAGTGCATGTGTCTCCACGACTCCTGCCTCCCACGCGGAAACTGAAAATGAAATTCCTCCATTCATTTTCTAAAACCTGTATACTATATATATATATGAGATACCTCTATTTCATGTTGGAGGCGATCAAGCAGGGCGAAGCGTGTTGTTGTGGACACGGCGGGATCCCTTCACCGTCCTCCACTTCCCCCAGGTCCTCCACGCGTTCGTTTGATTCGGGCCGAGTTGATGTGCGAAAATCAGAGGCTGGAAATGGAGAAGTTCTTGCAAGATGTTTTACTGAACGTTCAGGGCACAAGTTGAAAGAAACAAGTGTTATGGTAAAGACACAAATGCGCTCACGACAAAGTTCCTAGACGAGTCTTATGTGTTCAAAGCGGGGCGTATCTCCTTATGGGTATCATCTTTTCTGTTTCGGTATGACGGTTTGGCTGTCCTTGGTTTCTTGTCCTTCCCTGGTGTCACGTCCCGTGTTTACCAGCAGGGGGCAGGCTTTTCCTGCCTACCGCCGACACACCTGTCACCCATTAGGGACTGATTACACGGGCTTTATCTTTGCGCTCGGGCAGTTGACTTACTACCGGAGTATTCTACGCCGTGCCAATTCTCTCGCTTACTGTTCATATCCATTCGTTGCCGTGTAGCCTTGTGGCTGTGATTGCGCGTCGTTATATCTACTCGTATGAATTCCTATTGTTGCCAACTATATTCCTTGCCATTTTCTCGCAAGCGTTTTCTGTTACTTCTTTTTATTCCTAGTCCTGATTTTGACCAGCGTTTTCTGTTTGTTGCTCCCGGACGGGTATTTTTGTGTTTTTGTATTAAAACTCATTTGTTCTCAGACCATCTTTTTCTTTGTCTGCTATTTCGGGGATCCACCTCCTTATCTTGTTGTGCACGAAGCGATCATTTTATCGCTTCGGGCACAACGTGACACCTGGGATGATGGTTGAAATGTTCTTGGTTTATTTTTATTTCTTTTAATAATTTTTATGTTCTGATGTTCCTGATATTGTGTTCTTATAAAACATGATGAAATCATGAAAACAGCTGTAAGTGCGAAACCGCAGTCTAGTTACCAGACGTGCCTACGTACTTGTGTGGTCTA
This sequence comes from Hippocampus zosterae, assembly GCF_025434085.1. Lineage (NCBI taxonomy): Eukaryota > Metazoa > Chordata > Actinopteri > Syngnathiformes > Syngnathidae > Hippocampus > Hippocampus zosterae. Next base: position 35,871,159 of record NC_067451.1, read on the forward strand.
TGTTCACGAAAGGTGTTAACAGTATTTTCTGTTGCCAAGACAGTTCAAATTAAGGTCGCCTCATAAGGTTCAACTGGCGGTCATTTGCAAGGCACAAAGTGAGGCTTATAGTCAAAGTCGACCTGTCTATGATACATAGTTTTAAGCTAAACTTGTAACATACAGTATATAAGTGATAACTTCACTCATTAGGGGAACAATGATCAGCCAGACCCTATCAGAGGTAGTACAATTAAACACGTTTACGGTTTTAACAGTGTTAAGGAATTATTCCGCTAGAAGTAGTAGTAGAACATTGTTGAATTTCATCTTGCTATGAGAACTATTGACACTAGTCTCTCTCCTGAACATCTGCTGAAGTAGTTAAAACAAAGAATGTACTGTGAAGTTTAGAGCCCATTTCCCTTTGGTTAATTAACAGCCCCCCAAGGGTTTTCTTGCCTCCACCACCTCATAAAAGTCCCTGAAGGCTCTCAAGTGCCCTCAAAGAGGAACCCTAATCTCAAGATCTGTGACCAGCAGCAGTGGTCTATACTTTGTCATCATATCAAGATCGAACTTTGCTTGATCTTCCTTATCTCTGCTTTTTACTTGGTTATGGTGTTGTTCCTTCCTGTTGGTTGTGTTTGTTCAGACACTGAAAGAAACAATGTACAATGCGGTTGAAGGTATTTCCTGCTCAATGTTATTACAATCAACTTTAGTGCCCTCGACCCCCACCACTTCTGGGGCCCCCCTCCACGGGACATGTTTTAGAGGAGCTGTTATCTCAGGTATCTGTGTTCCTGCCATCGCACCAAATGGGGGGTAGTGGTGGCCTGGTCTCACCTCACCGCTCCTGGCTTCCTCCGGCCACACCGGGTCAGATGACATGTTACTTTCTTTGTTTCGGGATTTGCATGAGAGGCGTACCTCCCTGCCTCTCATTATCATATTGTCTCTATATAATCTCATGAATGTGTTTCTTCGGGGCTTCCTGATGAAATCTGAGACTCACAGGAGCCTGAATCGATTCGTGTTGCGTTGCGATAAACTGAAGAAAAGACTACGTGGTGTTGGGTCTTCTTCCACCTTATAGAGAGATAAAAGAATCTGTAACCAAGGAAGGGCCAAGAGCAAATTGACAGCTCCCATTCCTCAACAAACAGTATTTAAAATTTAAATCTTTTCAACTTTTTTGGAGGGGGATGGGGGGGGGGGGCAATCACTCAATTTCTGATCTGACTTATTGGTCTAGTTGTGGTTTACATACAGTATGTAGCCTAACTTGCTGTCAACCAGTCCAGGGTTAAGGGGACAAGCTGGAGAATTGGTGTGGACAAGAAAATCTTTAGTAAGTTACCCAGAAACCGGTGGCTGTAACAGAAACCTATCATGCAACATAAATATGAATTATCATGAAATGAATATCAGCCAAAGGATAATTTAATGTCATGCATTTTTAATCCAAATGGACCACGTTGTAAAACTGGCCAAACAGGTTTAATGTACTGTACATTCTGATAAAAAATCCAGAAGTGATGAATTTGCAACACGCCATGTGAATGCAAGGGAGAAAACATCTGAAATGAGGAAATAGTAAAACTTCAAGAAAGGTTAAGGTCAATTTATAGTCAAGATTTCAAGAAACTGTAAAAGCAAACCTTGTCGGTGACGTTGGAAAAGGTCAAAGCAATGCAATTCCATTGATACTTGTAAATTCTATAATAAATTACTTTGAACTTCCTTTAAAATTGGCAGTCTGAAAATGAGTAGCTACGTTGTGCACAATTCAGCTGATTACATTCAAATGATTTGTGTCCGTGATTTGCTTGCCATGGCTCCTTGATCAGATCATCTACATTCGAATGGTCATTCCACCAGTCACTCAACCGATGAGATGAGCATGAGCAATGAGACAGTTTTAGTTTCCTGTGGTCCACTGTAGCATCAAGGCATGTTTCACACATTCTATCCATGATCTGAACCGCTTATCGGTAGAATTAATTCAAATGTCTTCTAATTTTTAAATTAGAAGCAAATTTAAGGCAAAGTGGGGATTGACATATTGACATAAGTATTTGTAATCATGCTATGTATATGTATTATAAGTATATGACCACATTAGCTAAGCGATTTAAAAAATACAATTGAAATAGACTTAAATCTTTAAACAGAGGGTAGCAACAACTGCACTTTCCAGTTTATTCTCCGATGGCTTGACCCGTAACAGACCAGAGGTAGCAAGGTACAGAATCAGAATCATCTTTATTGGCCAAGTATGTAGAACACATAAGGAATCTGTTTCCGGTATAACACGCTGCATTAGTATCATCGTAAACAAGGACATGACAAATAGGTATGCAAGGACATTTCGTAATGTAAGTGAACCGTAGTGCGGTGGTACCACCCAGTGACAACTGTGAGACAATGTGCAAAGTATCAAGCAGAGTTCAAGTGAACAGTGGTAGAATACATTACTATGACAGTTTGTACAGTTGGTGCAGAAAAATCGTTGAACCATTTTAGAGTGACCAGTAGCAGTATTTGTAGTACAAGAAGAGTGACTGCGTCAGTGACTGTTTAGGGAGTTAATGGCTAGATGGAAGACACTGTTTAAGTGTCTACTGGATTTGGTGCGCATGGATCTGTAGCGCCTGCCTGAGGGGAGTAGCTGGAAAAGGTGGTGGGCAGGGCACGGGGGATCCAGGAGGATTTTCCGTGCCCGTCTAGATTCTTGCAGTGTGCAAGTCCTCAAGAGTGGGTAGGGCGGTGCCAACGATTTTTTCTGCCGTCCTAACTGTCCGTTGAAGTCGGATTTTGTCCTTTCTGTGGCGGCCCCAAACCAAATCGTGATGGAAGAACACAGGATTGATTTGATGACTGCCGTGTAGAACTGTCGTAGTACCTCCTGTGGCAGGCCATGCTTCCTTAGCAGCCTCAGGAAGTACATCCTCTGCCGGGCTCTTTTCAGGATGGAGATGGTGTTGACTTCCCACTTCATGTCCTGGGAGACTGTGATTCCCAGGAACTTGAAGGTCTCGATGGTCGACACAGGGCAGTTGGATAGTGTGAGGGGCAACTGTGGAGAAGAAGGTTTCCTGAAGTCCACGATCATCTCTACAGTATTTTATTTTGGGATAGTACTGATAACTGCAGTAACATATGTTGTATAAATTGTTTCAAAGGTAGCAAGGGTCAAAATTCAAATGTACATATCATTTAGATTTAGGACTAACTTTTTTTAACTCATCAAATTTTATGCAGACTCCCCCCAAAAGTGCACTTCCATTCAGATAAAACACGATTTGTCATGCTATGTACTTATGGTATTGAATTCATTATCGGATGGTCTAAAAACTTGACTCAAACAAATGTCTTAAAATATTCGAGAAAAATCACAATGAAAAAACAAGTAAGAGCAGAAAGAAGAAAACAAAGCACATATTGAATATATTCTGTGAAATTTGATTGCAAATTGAAACTTGAGGATATTTTTCAGTTTTGTCCATTAAGTGAATTTTGACGTGCGGGTTGCTTCTCAGGAACGACACCCTGCAGAATAACTTCTTGGGACCGGTGTGCAAATGTGGACCACTTGGGTAACTACTTGAAAACGGGTGTGATTACAAATGGGGTAGAAAAGAAAGTGTACAAAAAATACAAAATAAAATAACATCCCTGGCACGTGCTGTGTAGGTTGCACACAAACAACTCAGTAATGAAAAAGAAACACGATGCAGTATAATATTATGAATAAAACATTTTAAAACAACTGCAACGGCAATTAGTTTCAGCTGGCAAAATGTGTGTTTGAGGGAAACCACAAATAATTATCACAATCACTTAACATAAAAAAAACAACATAATTTTGAAGCTGAACAATTGCATTTCTCTCGACAGGCTGAGAGTTGCAAGTGGACGGTATGGAAGAACTGTATTGTGTACTGGACAAAACGCGCGCACGCAAACGCGCGCACGCAAACACGCGCGCAAACACGCGCACGCACGCACACACACACACACACACACACACACACACACACGAACACACACAGTCTGAGGCTGTAAGCATGTGTGTGAGAGCGCTGGGTTTTCCTCGTTAGTGAATTTGCACACACACACACACACACACACACACACACACACACACACACACACACACACACACACACACACACACACACACACACACACACACACACACACACACACACACACACACACACACACACACACACACACACACACACACACACACACACACACACACACACACACACACACACAGAGTGCAAGTGCTAAGGGCCTCTTGGGTTGCCATAGCTACACAAGGTGGGGATACTTCAGGCAGAATCTGTTGAATGCATCATAGATGGCTTGTCTAAAAAAAAAAAAAAAATCATCCATTAGTGTATGCTACAAACAAGGTGTGACTGCGACATGAAAAAGAATGCAAAGCAGCAGCAACATGCAATGTACCTGATCGTCGTAGGATTGCAAATTTGTGAAAGGGTGGTTACCTGAAGACATTCTGTTTGAACAGATAAGCACTGATATGTCCTCCATTCAGATAACGGACTTCGCATCCAGGCCAGATCTCCTGCAGACTGAGGACCCCTGTCCGAGGGATATAGGCGTCCTCTTTGGCCTGCACCACGATGATAAGACTGGTGTCAACGGGGACTAGGAAAGACACAAATGCAGGTATACTTTTTTCAGTTGAGAAAAGAGATCGAAGTGTTCTCAATCACAATTTGTTGTGTACATTTCTGACAGCTAAAGTAAGAATTAAAGCAAATTCCCGCTCAGATTTCTGTTTATGGACATGATTTCTTCAGCACTAACCAGAGAAGTTTGCCATGTGTGTACACTCGTCCATCACTCCCTTCATGAAGCTTATCGACTCGCCGTGTAACGATGGCCGACAAATTTTGGCTGAATCTGCCTTCTTCTTCACAATCTGTGATTTGGTTGCTTTGAAGCCACTAAATATTTAATTTAAAAAAAGTTTTAGTAATGAGAAATAGTAGGATAGACAATATGAGACCGTACAAGCAAAACGCATGCATTCCAAAAGTACAATTTGCAAAAGTATTATTAGTGCAGTAGAGTACAAAATGGCAACATTCACATTAGCTATAAATGATCACCTAGGTAAAGTGTCTGAACTTGTCTTGGTGCTGTCCACTGATAATGATGTGTCCAACGTGTGAGCCACGCCCTTGCCGATCCACAGGTCAGGCCCAATTTCCGCCTTTCCTCCTGCTCTGGAGTAGCAGCCCACTGAGACGCCATCTTCTCTCGGCTGGTCCAGCAGAAGCTCGAAGGAATTCTCTCGACCTGCCGAGTGTTTGACAAACTCCTGAGCCATCTTGAAGGAGTCGGCCTAATGGAGGGACGTCCACCGAATTAGCTCACATCAAAATATTCATCCCTAATTATTTTACTCATTTTTAAAAATGAGTAAAGATGCAAGAGAGATGCAAGAGAGATGCAAGTAAGCTTGTCTCTACATTTTTTGGGGGGGCGGGGCGGATCACTGGTTCCAAATCTGTCCTTGTTATTTCTCCAGCACATTAGGTTTTTATAATAATGCTAATAATACATTTTGTAATGTTTATGAATTAAGGGGTAGGTTCAAGAACTGGTGGATTTCCCCCCCCCCTAAAATCTCATAGCTGTAAATTAAAATTAATGGCAAAACCCATATTGCGCAAACTATTTCGAGGACAAACTTAAAAACCAAAAATGAAAAGATCTCAAAAACTTGACATGCTACAACAAAAGCAAAGACTTTCTGAAATCAGCATCAAAGATCCATTTAGAGAAACAGAAAGCCATCTCTGATTCAATTTTGCCATTGACCTATGTAGTTATTGGATGATAATCCGTATTTTGTATCTTGTTGTCTAGGAGGGAGGAAATTTCATCTGTGCTGTATGTCATACAGCACATTTGACAATAAAGTTGTACTTGATACAAGGGGCACCTACAAGCATTCAATTTTCCCAAAAGCCGACAGCAGGCCCTAAAATCCGATGGCCCAATATAAACAGACTGTAACTCCCTTGATATTACCCAATGAGTGGTTTCCACGTAAGTATTCCTATGCCATCTTGTGGTTATTATTAGCAGGAACCAATTGTAACCTAAAAGGTTCTGCCCGACACTAATTTACATGTGCATTCGCCAACACACACTGAAACAGGTGACTACTTTATGAGCTGTGCGCAGCCAATAGGAAACAAAGAAAATACCAAAAGCATTGTTAACTACTGACTAAACATAGGAAGGAGACAAGCAAGACTTCTTAGGATATTTAGGCCGTTATGAATGTGAGCCCACTAGGGTTGTGTGTCTTTTTGTTGAATCAATTTTCTTCATAACCTTTGTCTTTCATGTATTGTTTTGCAATGCCATTTGTATTTATATGTTTCATGTCCGTGTTTGTGACCAGTTCTGCATGGCTTCGCTCTGCATAAATAAAGTTTTATTGTTACATTGTATTCCTTTTGGCGTAGCTCCATCTAGTGGCTGCATAACTGCAGTCGTGATTGTAGCTTCTATTCTATGCGCCTTATAATGCAGTGCGCCCTACATCTGAACACGGTTTTGAACTAGGCCATTGATTGAAGGTGCGCCTTATAATCCAAAGCGCTTTATCGTGCAGAAATTACGGTACAAGCAAGTCAAAACAAAGACTGTCAACAAACCCCACAATACTCCAACAGCTTCATGATCTCTTCTTCATACACCGAATTAATGGCATATTGCTTCTCCAGTTCTGACCAATTCACTGCTTTACTGAGCACCCCCTATGCAAGCATCAAACACACAAAAAGGGAAAAAGAGCAATTCATGGGTCAAAGAGTCCTTCCAATGGATTTGCATAGAAACTAAAAACTGTAATAGCATGTGAACCAGCCTTTTAAGAGTTATTTTCTCATATTCATGGACCAATACTCTCAGCAGGGGAATGAGTGCATCTAGTCGATATTGCAGGAAAAATCAATCAGACAGACAGGTTGTTAGACATTGAAACTGATGACGGGATTATGATTCATTCAATCAGAATTTTCGGAGTCAGTCAGGAATTTGCTCATGTAATTCAATTCATTCAAACTTATGACACACTATATGACTAGTGTTGACTTCTTGAGCTGAGCTCGTCAAATTGTGTCGATTACCGTGGTGAAGACACTCGAGGCAGTGGACCATGACAGGCAAGGAATCAGCGGGATAGGCTTCGGCCAATTCGTCACTGCTAAGGAGGACATCTTGAGAGAAACAAACGTAGCAAAGTCAATACTCAGTGTTTGTGTGTGTAGAGTACAAGGTCATTTTGCGCGTGCCATTGAAGTGTTCATGATTCTGGTGACTGAATGTGGGATGGTGTCGTCACGTACATATCCTCCCATGGAGATACCGGTCATTCCAACAGGCGAGTAGCCCTCACTCTCCAGCCAATGGAGAAGCACGGAGGACTCCAAGATAAGAGCTCCACCCATCACAAACAGGTCTGACACATTCTTGAGACAGGACCGCCTAAAAGAGAAAAACAGATTATCGCTTGGGTCCGTAATTGCAGAAATAGCTGGGACTTGGACTTTCACAGGGGTTAGTCAAGTCAATAATCATCTTCCCAATAATATGTTCTATGTGCTTTCACTCACCGAAACGTTGGATTCTGATCCATATTGCATTCGCGGAATATTAATTAAACATCAAAATCCACCCTTTTTTAGCCGTCTCATGGAGCGGCCATTTTGCCACTTGCTATTGTCTGCAAATGACATCACAGTAGCTCAGGGCTCAGGCAACAACCAATCGCAGCTCAACTTGCAAACGTCCCCTGACAAACGTTGCAAACTGAGACGAAACAAACAAACCAAAAAAACGGGTGCATTTTGTTGCTTGATTCCTATTCCACAGAATACCATGTTTAGACTAGTGGGGCCACATGGAACATATGGTCAAGATTTTGGGGGAGTTAAAAGACTCCAATACAGCCACAGCCAAATAAAAGAATGCATTTTCAGCTAAAAGTAATTTCAATCATCCTGATACTGCAGTGCTAATCAATGAAATGGAGTGTGCATGTTCTTCCTGTGCTTCTATGGGCTCGCCATGCATTTTTTAGCTTCCTAGCACAGTCCAAAAACATGTAAGTTATGGGTCCATTGAATATTAAACTGTCCGTACTGTAGCTATTGAATGTGTGTGGGTAGTTGTCTGTTTTAGCGAGTGAAGAGGCTTAAACTTACAACTGGTCTTTTGGTTTACGATAGCCATGTGAAACGGAGAGTCAAGGGCTCACATTTTTTGGAGGCGGAAAGACAAAGGGACAAAAACAGGACGAGCAGGAAGAATTCAGATGGAGGGCAACCCACTCAATACAGCCAAAATCTTTAAAAACTAAATAAATAAATGATACACTGCATACAAATAGGGCAGCTCTTGTAAAAATACTTGGGAGTTCAGCAGAGGGGTCAGGCAAATGTATCAGGAAAATAACGTCTCGATAGTAACAAATACTTGCGAGCTGCAACCACACTAGACATGTTACGTAAAACATTGGCAGGGTGCAAAAACAACAGAAGGATATAATAAGGGTTCTCCAAAAGCAGAGAAGCCATTCCCGCTTCTTTGACCATCGGCCTGGCCATCAGGGTCCTTCGGCGCCAGAAAAACTACAATAAGAACATCAGAGTAAAATCACTGAAAGGGTATGGAACTCAAAGTGGACTCAAAGTTTAAAAAAAAACAAAACACACACACACAAAAAACCCACAACAAATAAATCTTACATGATCTCCAGTGCCAGCCAAATGAATACATACTGGCCTGTTGCTCTGCCATCTTTTCGGAACTATAAACTGGAACCTGAAAATATGTGCAAGTAAAGTGTCAGTGTTCATCACCCTGGATTTGAGAACATTGCAAACATGTTAACTTTATCCCCATGACCAACTTGCTGCTCATTTTACATACTGTACAATATGTCAAACACAATTAAAAAAAAAAAAAAAACGACACGAAAAATGAAGCCTGCTTGTACTTTGATCAAAGACATGTACAGTATATCCAAACAGCTATATATGTATTCTCTTTCGGAGAGTTTGCGATCACACTGTCAATATTGTTTTCTATTCAAGCATCCATATTGACTGTTTTTCATTGAGTTGCAGAACCCCTGTCTTATTTCACCCAATCCGAAGAGTGTCATTCACATAACTGATTTACTACACATTATTTTATTGATTGAGGCTGTTTTATTGAATCAAGGTCAAGTGAGCACCGTTAATTATTTACAATGATGACTTAGCCAAGAGGCAACATAAGAGTTGCTAAGCTATATTATGGAGTCAGGTATTTGCTTTTGTCGTTCTTTTTGGAGAGTAAAAAGAAAAAAGAAAAGAGAAAAACGTAACAGAAAGTAAAACATATACCGTGGTACCTCTACTTTAATTGTTCTGGAAGAAATTTCTTAACTAGAAAGTTTTGTAAGGAGAGACGCGTTTTTCATGTACCGGTAAATGCCCAAATTGGTTCCCGACCCCAGCAAAAAATCTGACATGTATCCTAAAGCATAAAAATGCATTAAAATATGTAATAAATTGATGGAGGAAGACAAACTTAATATTATCATGTTTTAAAGTTTCATTTCAGTATCTGCTTGACCTCGAATGGTATGTTCTCACAACTTGTACACAATGGAGCACACAGAAAAAAGGGGAACTTGAGCTGAATAAAGCCAAGTCCTCATGAACTGATAATGTCGGCAGGAAGGTTCAACTTCGGGAGGGCAACATGATAAACATGTCTTCGGTTTGTTGCAGTGTCTCAATTCATGTGAAATCTATCCATTGAAGGTATTCATTGTACCGCGAGATGTTTTGGCCTCCGAGGGGCGTATCGGTGGGCTGTGTTGAGAGGTGTGACATATGAAGAAGGGAGTGTTTTTCTGATATATCACTTGTAATTTGCATACACAATCAATAAAAAGGCCGGCAGAGGTTGAAGGGGTCAGGTGTGTCGGAGGTTTTCTCGGACAGAGTTAAAGAAACGACTCGGCACACAGGAAAATTGTCTTCAATATCGGCGGAAGCGGACCTCTGAGAGCGAACGACGGTTGTTGCTACACGATCACAGTCAAAGTCCTGTGAGTTCTACATTTTATTGTAACATATGCAAAATATGATATTTGAGTGGGCACCCCCGGTCGGGCCCTTCAGTAGTGAATGGTTACCTGTTTTTCAACCTCGAACCACCAGTACATTGGCGCCTTGTCTGTCTGATCTACATTGAATCAACATGTTGCAGACTTTGCGGATGGCCAATGTCGCCTGGGCTTGTTGCTCACCCGCTGTTCTCGAATTATTCATTCCCCTTTTGTGACCAAGTTTCGCCTTCTCCCCTGTGGTCGCCCACCTTAATTTGTTTGTTGGTGTGGACTTTAGTGTGATTAATTTGTTAGTGTGGACTTTAACAGCCCGCCGGCCAAATGGCCGGCGCCTTTGTGTTAAGGGTGTGGAAAATAATCGATATTAATCGATACATCGATGCGCACATGCGCGATCCGAGTGCATCGGTTCATTCACTGGTTACGACGCAATTGACGGGTGAAATCGCGATTCATCACGATGCATTGATGGGTATCGGTAAAATCCGATTCAAGCGCCGTTTTATTCATGTTCAACGTCACATATCTGCCCTTTCCTAGGCGCAATGAATGCACCATCATTGCTTTCCGTTTTGTGTTGAATACGGACGGTAGCCGTGCGTCACATACAGTCCAATACACAACTAGCGAAACATTATGGAAGTTAGCGCAAGCAGCAGCAAGGAAACTACTATATTTAATGCAGCCGCAACATTCAAATCTTATGTTTGGAAATACTACGGCTTCGAAAAGAAAGACGGAAAGCTTGATAAAACCTCCGTAATTTGCAAGGAATGTCGCACTAAGAAGCCATACAACGGCAGCACCACAAATATGCAGACCCACTTAAAACGATGGCACCAGATCACCGACAAGTTTCCCTCCCGCTCCCCCGCCCAGTTCCTCGTCGGACACCGGAGAAACTCTTGGTAAACCAGGTCAGGATCAGAAAAAAATTGCCTCTTATTTTGGGAGTCCCCTTGCAACTCACTGTGACCGCGCAATGGCTATAACTAAGGCCACTGCTTATTTCATATGCAAAGACCTCCAGCCTTAGCGTGGTGGACAACGAGGGTTTCAGACAGCTCGTGCACGTTTTGGAACCCAGGTATAAAATACCAGACAGGTCTGTGTTCACTTACATATTCCCGATGTGTACAACAAAGTAAGAAGTGAGATTACTGTGTCGCTGAACAGTGCGCAAAGAGTTGCACTTACAGTGGATGGGTGGACATCTTGCGCTATAGATTCATATATATATATATATATTATTATTATATTTCATATAAGACACTCAGTGAGAATAGTCTGTTTGTGTTTACACTATAGCAACAGCTGTGAGTCTCAGGTGCCAAATTGTTTACATTTTCTTTGCACAAAACCCAATTGTGAAAGGGCTTAAATAAGTTGTTTTACAAGTTCTACTGTTTATAAGGAATAAAGTGGTATCCGTTTTGTAATACCATACTGAATTCCATCTTTTTAAAAGCGTTTTTTCTTTGCTTATTTGCATCATGTTTAATTGCACAATATCGCAACAAATTGCATTGTATCGTATCGGATCGCATTGATTTGAACTTAATGTGTATTGCATCGTATTGCATCGTGACGACGGTGAAACGTATCGCATCGTATCGCCAGAAAATTCCATGTATCGTTTAAGTATCGCATCGCTGGCAGTGCATCGAGATGTGTATCGAATCGTCCTCAGTGCCGAGATTCACATCCCTACTTTGTGTGTAGGCATTTGGGGGTGCTGGATATGCACCCAAACGTTTAGATGTGCCCAGATTAAATGAAACTTTAAACATGATACAATTTAGCTCATAGATTCCTCTAACAAGGTGTCAGTTGGTAAGCGCACACGGAGTGGCTTCGTAGAAAAGACAATCTCTTCCTAAATCTGCTTGTTCAACTGTCCGAGTGAAAAACTCTGACACAAATACATGTTACAATTACCGGTAGGTTATTGCACAATAAGTGAGTGTTGTGCATAACGTAAAAAACAAAGAATAGAGCCCCCTTCCTCAACTGGTGGACCGCGATCCACGACCGGACCGCCGACCTCCTCTGTCCGGGCTCTCGGCAAATTGTATAAAATAATAAATTGTAAAGCGATTTTTACGTTATACATTTTCTATTTTTGGACTATAATCTGCGCATTACCGCGATCGCTTGTTAAAATTATCCGTTGTATTATTTGCGTGCACGAACAGATGTATTGCAGAGGACGCAGCAGCGCGACTCTGTGTGTACAATGTTTGACGAACTGGAGACGGGGGCATGTCGGCGATAACGATGCGCTGATTGGCTCCTCTGAACTTAAGGTGTGCCCATACATCAGCGTCACGCATTCAAAATGGATGATTGTGTCAGGAAACAGACGCATGCGCGACGCCACAGTGTGCTCACAGCTTCAGCACAGGAGAGCCACACACAGACTTTAATAGGGATCTGGGTTAAATTTGCTCCAGAGCAAATGCTTGTGAAGAGTACGTATGGCGAGAATGCGTTGCTTTCGTGCTCTGTCGGACTTCCGTAATGTGTTGATTCATAACGACACAAGACTTGGCTAGTAACATCTTTCCTTATGTAGGAGACTGGACTGTCTCGGAGATGTTTGTTCCTTTGTTGTTTGTTCACAACCCCCCGTCCCCCATAGAATTTATTTTGTGATTTCCTCTCTTGATTTTCTGTTTGGCGCATTAGTGTTTGCTTTTCTGAGTGTCATTGAAGTCATCGTTCATTTACGTTTTCTTGGGCGGTCACTCTCGAGCAGAAGGCGCAGAAACCGAGAAGGAGAAGGACGTGCCGGTCCAGTAGTCGCTTGAGTTGTGTATATACAGTACGTTTTAAAAAGAACCAACACGACAGCTCGTTTGTTTTCTGTCGTTTTGCTCCGCTGCAGAAACTGCCGTGTGAACGCAAGTGGGTCATCCTCGACACTGTGTCGGGGCTGCGCCGCTCAGCGGCTTTGTACGTGTGAACGCTCCACACAATTTGCTGCGGTGCAAAATGTATCGCAACAAAATATATCGATGCAGCGCCGGAGCAAATGTGTGCCGTGTGAACGGCCCCAATTAGACAAGACAAATCGCGGGACGTTTCGATTGTGTGCAGTTTTGCTCCCGTCTACCCGGGGATCTTTGCAGCTGTTTAACAGCAGAACACCGCAACATGTTAAATGAACATCCCAATGGCGTCCTCAAATAATATTTGCATGCCTCAGACATTGCATTCACCTTTAGTGGAAGAACAGCACTGTACATTCCTGTGCTCCCTTGTCAGTATTTAAAATGGTTCATAACTCCTCTTCTGATATATTTGTCAATGATTTCAGAGGGGATGTGAAAAGGGGAATTGTACAAATGCAATAATATTTTTGTTTTCATTTTTAGTATTTATTTTGGTAAAATGAGTATTTTGATTTGCTTTTGTTACATTAAGGGGGAAAAAAAGACAACTACTGTTTAACAAAGTTAAAGTAAAAAATGTCTTATTTCCCTAAAAGGGCTATTTCTATTATTAAGCAGGCACAACTTAACAAAATAAAAGAGTTCCTCTGCCTCAACACAATGCCTCTCATTATTTGCTGTGTACTGGCAAAGTGAATAATTGTTATTTTCATGCACCCCATTATCGGTTGGTTGTGAGGAGTGTTGATTTGTATAAGCTTGGCTTGACCGTACTAAATGGGCATATAGCCCTGCTCCCCATGACCGCCGTGCATGGGACCGGACCTTGGTCTTATAAAAAAAAAAAAAAGTGGACCGACAGCATTTCTAGTTGAGGACCACTGGAATAGAGTAAAGAAGAATGATGGTCATTTAACTTTTAACTGTCATCCTCATCGTTTTTTTCTGGGTGATGCACATTTACGGAAAATTTTCGGTACACCTTCTGGGAGAATGACGAGGACGCTGCATCGACACATTTCTCTCTATCTACACACATAGACACAAACAGTCAAGGTCCCTCTTAGCCAATGGGATGCCAGGATGATGCTCGGTAATATCCAATGACAGAGCAGCTATAGGTATGTCGTGTTCAGGAAACTCGGGGTTGCGAGTAGCAGGCCATACTGTATTGTTTTACCTTTCGTATCTTGACATTTCTTTCATAACAAGAGGCAATATTTTCCTGTTGAGACGTTTCATAACATGAAAATTTCGTATGAAGAGACGTTCGTAAGTAGAGGTACCACTGTACTGTGAATCCTATGTTGAACTGAGGCAAAATTTTTCGCTTAGATAAGCAATAGCCAATGTTTAATGTGAAAAAGGGTCCATGGCTGCTATTTTGTGGCAATTACAAGTCTATTTGAGTTTGCATCAATTATTTTTGTTTTCATACAGATTTTGAGATAGCAATATTCCTTTAGCACAGTCCTTCTCAAATCGTGGGCCGCGCCCCATAGGATTCAGAGAATGGATGGAGTCCATCCATCCATTCTCTGAACCACTTTATCCTCACAAAGGCATGCTGGGGCCTATCAAAGCTGCAAAAAAATGCATGGCAACTGCTGTAATGTGTGTTGACGAGGTATCAGGTTCAATACCTTGCTTTCACAGCCTCTGTTGGCAGGATTCCGGGTACTAAGTGCTCCAGAGGTGAAACAAAGACACCGTCATGGATGTAGCAATCAGCATGCACCTCGGTCTGTGCAAAAAGTCAAAGAACACACTTGTTTATCAAAACAAACAAAGTAAAACTCATACAAAAAAAAAACACAGAAACAAACATCACACATAAAAGAACACTTGAAGGGAGAAAAGCTAGACTACCTTGTTTATATATACCGGATAGTCCTTGGGCACCAGAGACTTACACCTCTCTCTGTCTCCTATAATCTTACGGAACTCAAAAATTCTGCAGAGCACAACCCCACAAGTTCAACATCAGTACAAATCCATCCATCATGTGAGAGAAGTCATACGCAGGGCTCCAGACTGCTCCTAAATTGTGGCATTTTGCCCCAAAAATTGAAGATAGGGAGAGTACATCTACTCCCACACGTGCGGCCAGTAAATTTGTCCATGTCCATTTTTATTGTTGTTATGATTTAATATTTTTTGTTGCAGACAAACTTGTCCTCCACACTTCAGCCCAATTATCAGTAGCATTTGCAAGCCAATTTACAGTGTGCACCGCTATATTTTCTAAACTGGCAACATTTCAGGTTAGGGGCTACTGTGTTCCGAATAAAAGAAGTTTGTCTGGAGCCCTGATACAGTTATCATAATTCACTGTCAAAATCAAAAAGATTTTCACAAACATAAACCGTGTATATTTATTAAGAACATGGCTTTGACATTTTTCATTTAAGTTAGGAAAGCATTGACTGTTTTTACATTTTACATTGGTTGCATTATCTTTACAATAGCATCACAGTTCAGAATGTTAAAATGAGCCATGATACGCTTGGCTGTACAATGTTTTCATGAATATGTTGATCGCTCGTGGTCTAATCTTAAGTCGATCGCCAGTGGTGTAGAGCAGGGGTGTCCAAACTTTTTGCCAAGGGGGCCAGATTTTATGTGGTAAAATGTCGGGGGGGCGACCTTGGCTGACATTCTTTACATTGAACAACAATATTGTTCAACAAATTTTAGTAAGCCAGTCTGTTTCACATTTCCATTTTTATTTTAATTTAAAAAATCTTAAGAATTTCTTTTGGTTCATTTGAAACAGGTATATCACATGCAACTGCTTATTCACTTGACTTTTTCTTAAACAGAAGTCTCCTGAGTGCAAATTGATTGATTTGAAACATAAAATGTATCACCATGACTTTTCAATAGTCACAAAACCTTTGACTCGAACAACAGGGAAATGAACAAGCAATACACATATCCACAACTGCTAGGATCATTTGAAATATGACATATCAGTCAATATAAACACGGAGTGATGTCTTGTTAACTCGTGCGTGATGCCCTCTAGTGTCTAAATGCTATTACTCATTTAGTGAATGCTATTACTCATTTAGCCACTAGAGGGAAGCAGTACTCTATGAAACATCACTCACCAGTCTACGAGACCTCAGTCAATGCAACACGTGTTCCATTTCGCCCAACCTGCGGGCCAGACGGCACTGATTTTATGACAGGGGCCGAGGGTCGGATGAAATTCGACCGCGGGCCGTATTTGGCCCGCGGGCCAACTTTGGACATTCCTGGTGTAGAGGGACCCCTACCCGCCCCCCCCCAAAAAACATCTTTGTGTCTGTGTGATATATTTTTCTGTAAGTACACACTGCACCTTGAGCATCCTATCAGTCACCATTTCACAAAAAGTATTAAAAAAAAATACATTTAAAAAGCATGTCACCTTTAATTTAACCTACGGTGGCCTGTGACCTGCATCACCAGAAGTTGATCACCAGTCTGCAATTACAGCTTGTGATCAGAGCTGTTGTGCTCCCTCTTTTATTGTTATTATTCTCACTCAGAGTTTGTTTCATGTACAATTTACCAAGGGTACTGGCAAAGAATGTCAATCTGGAGGGCCGAGAGAAGCAACGCTTTGCGTACATACGATAGTTTCTGCACTTAACATGCTGCAGAAGTACGTACTGTGCCTCCGCGTCAGATCTCACACAAAGGTAGGCAGTGATTTCCTCTTCACAAACCCACAAACTCTTGTGTCAACTTTATTTTTCTGTTTTGTTCATCATCATTAGGGCCATTATGGTTGTTGTGCATCGTGGCATCCGTGTCTAAGTGCATGTGTGTGCGGGCGTATGCGGTAACGGGTCAATCGGTTGGTTGATCGAAAAGTAGATCTTCGGTCAAAAAAGGTTGGGCACCCCTGCTCTAGCATGTTATTGTTTAAACATGCAAACAAATCAGAAGTTGATCAGTGTCACATAAAAAAGTGGAGGCAGACGTATCAACAATTAGGCCTAATTAAAGCAGTTTTCTCATTATTTAAAAAAAAAAAAAAAAAAAAAAAAAAAATCGACCGATGGTGCGGGATGTGAGAAAACCCACACAGGCCCGGGGAGAGCATGCAAACTCCACACATGAAGGCCGGAGTCTGGAATCGTACCACTGACCTCTGCGCTGTGAGGCAGACGTGCGAACCAGTCGACCACTGCACTGCACTAAACATTTACAGTACAGCCAAAAATGTTAAGGCCACAAAAACCGCCTTTAAGTTGTCACATCTATAAACACCTCGGGAATGCTGGTACAAGCTACAAAGTTGAATGTACAATCATCATAATACTTTGTACACACTTTAAAAAATTCAAACTCCAAGTTAAAAATGTTTTTCGTTTTTGTGACAAACAAAATCTTTTGTGGCAACCCTAGTCGGGACCGACGATTTTACATTTTTAAAAGGCTCAATATTGAATCATTATGTGCATGGTGAGCGGCACGGTGATCAACTGGTTAGCACGCCTGCCTCACAGTACAGTACAGAGGTGCAGGGTTCGATTCCGGCTCTGGCCTCCCTGTGTGGAGTTTACTGTGCCTACCAAGTCATTCATTGGAATAAAACCCAGCACAAAGAAGACTGAGATCTAACTAGGAGGACGAGAATCAAAATTGTCGGTGGAAATTTCAATATGGTTGACCTAATATCACTTCAACGCGTTGGACAAGAAAAAACTAAATAAGAAATAAGACAACGCTAGTTGCCGTGATTCAATCTACGCGGGTTACCATGACTTGGCTGACTGAGAATCTACATACCTCAAGAGAAAACAATATTTTAGCAAGCATATTATTTTTTTTAATTGATATTGAACTATTGATGGGACCTCTCGTGTTTGAAAAAATAGGATGAGATGGTTAAAAATAGTTACGGTATGTGTCTAAATATAAACAATGGTGAACAATGACACGCAACCAAAAAGGCCCTCTCATAATTTCCTTCACTACCTCTTGAGGTCTTCAGGCTTTCCCCAACCCCCAATGAAGAGTTTGCTGAGGAGTAGCCTTCTGTAAAATACGTCCAGTCGACTCACACCCATGGACCAGCACCAGGCATCTGAACAGACAAACCCGTAAAGTTTAAAATAAAGTCATAAAGATCGGCGTTAAAGTGTAACTCACATCAACTCGTAGGCCAGGCGAGCGCAAAGAGGGTCACCATAAAGTCCAGAAATATCGTCAAAAATCACAGCAAGTTATTTCGTAATGAAACATTCCAGACACACAATGTCGGTCGAAATAACTGGTGACCTTCAATCTGAATTCGCACTCAGCGTAACTACCGTAACAATGCAAACATTTGCGCAACAACAATTTGCACTATCTACAAATTAGAGCACAACGGGAACCCGCATATTAACATGCCTAAACGCTTCAAGAAAATTATCACCAAACGTGTATGGAAAATGAAACTGGCGAGATGTTCTGTATGTGCATCTATTCGCAGTCGCAAAACAACAACGCAAGTTCTTGCTCCGAATGCAAGTAAGCGTGTCCATTGACCAGCTAACTTTCGTGCCCGAGTCGCTGTGCTTCCTGGTTGAACGGAGAACGTTCACACATTATCTTCACATCGAATGAAATTTTGTTCGTTGTCCAAAGTTTCATCTTGAGCTGACAGAAGCTTAGCGTTGCTCATTCATTCTAAAAGCTTTTCAGTCGCCCGACATTGCGGTTCAGTGAGTAATTTTCCAAGCAAACATGCAGACATTTCTGCTAAAAAGTTCTATTTGACATTACCCCACTCTCTGTACAAACGTAGCTGTATTTTCTGTGAATTTATTGGAAGCAAGCTATTGAAATATCGGAAGTCAGTAACCCTCCAGAAAGGATGTCATACCATGCACATCCTTTATTAATAGATGGATCTTTGTCTCTGAATACTACGTCAACGTAGCCGCCATACTTGATGTGGCGAAAGGAACATCTTAGTTTCAAAGCATTTTATAAGATAAGATAAGAAACCCTTTATTAGTCTCGCAATGGAGAAATTCCCAATTCACTGCAGCAAAGTTATAAGATAAGATAAGATAAGATAACCTTTATTCGTCCCACAATGGGGAAATTTACAGCCTCCAGCAGCAAGAATGTATGTGGAAAGAAGAAAGGAGAAAGAGAAAAAAAAACAACAAACATCTTTCAATTAAATACAATATGAACACAAATGGATAAAAATTATTATTATTATTGTTATTTTTTATTCATCAGCCTGACAGCAGTCGGTAGGAACGAGCGTCGGTATCTCTCCTTCTTGCAGCGCGGGTGTAACAGTCTCTGGCTGAAGGAGCTACCAAGTGCTGTCAGGGCGGGATGGAGGGGGTGGGAGGGACTGGCCATCATAGCTTTTAGCTTAGTTAGCATCCTTCTGTTGCCCACCTCCTCCAGAGTGTCAAGGGAGCAACCCAGGACAGAACTGGCCTTCCTGACCAGTCGCTCCAGTCTCTTTCTGTCCCGGGCCGAGATGCTGCCTGACCAGCAGACAATGCCATAATGGATGGCCGAGGCCACCACCGAGTTATAGAACGTCTTAAGGAGTGACCCCTGAACCCCAAAAGACCTCAGTTTCCTGAGTAGGAAGAGTCGGCTCTGTCCTTTCCTAATCAGGGTGTCCGTGTTTGTAGACCAGTCCAGTTTGTCGTTGAGAAGAACACCAAGGTACTTGTAGGAGGTCACCCTCTCTATGTCCATACCCTGGATGTTCATCGGTGCTGGTGAGGACTTTTTCCTGCAGAAATCCACAACCAACTCCTTAGTTTTCCTAGGGTTGATCTGGAGGAGATTCTGCTGGCACCAGTCCACAAAGTCCTTTGTCAGTCCCCTGTACTCCCGATCGTCCCATTCTATAATGAGGCCAACAATCGCAGAGTCATCGGAGAACTTCTGAAGGTGGCAGTTTGGAGTGTCGTGTCTGAAGTCAGAGGTGTAGAGGATGAACAGGAATGGAGCCAGAACAGTCCCCTGCGGCGCTCCAGTGCTGCAGAGAAGCCGGTCTGACTCACAGCTCTGCAATCTCACGTACTGCGGCCGATTTGTGAGGTAGTCTATGATCCATGCTGTGAGATGGTGGTCCACTCTGGCGTTCTGCAGTTTGCCTCCCAGCAAATTGGGCTGGATGGTGTTGAAAGGAAGTTATGAAAGGAAGAAGTAGAACAACAAAATATAGGAGCTGCTGGAAAGGCAGCCACTCTCGCGGCGCCATTTTGAAGTCAAAATAACCAAAAAAAACACAACACAACACATAGGACACAGACAGTCGTGCGATCTTCACCAATTTTCTGCATACACTTTGTTGTCTGAAGCAGTTATGGATGAAAGAGGAGAGGATCAAAGTGTCCTTTCACCAGTGGATCAGAGGTGAAAATGTGCACACGTCTGCTACAAGCTAAGTTTTGAAAGCAAACACGAAGCTGTAGCATCCATTGACGAAAAGAGATTAGTTCACTTTTCCTGTCCCACGTAATCCGCTTCAAACTCCAAGTCGCGACTCCCAGCTCCAAATCTGCATCGGCGCTCCGCGCTAACGCTCCTTTCTTCTCATCGTCGGCTCCTCAAGCCTTAGATCCATCCAGCCGCAGACCGTTCAACAGCACCGATCTCTCTGCTGAACAAAGCGGGGCTGTGAAAAATGCTGCCCATTACAGGCGCAAGACACAAGCGCCCTGGGACTGTCCAACAACGACAGTCAAAAACAGTGCTGGTATAGCCTTGATGCCGAGAAGGTGCAACCACCAAGCACAGAGTCTCCCCCTTGATGAATGTCGTGGCCAAAAAATGCTCAAAAACGTCCACATCAGGTCCACACGACGTAACAACAAACACAAAGTGACAAAACAAACACAAAAACAACTAAAAAAGCAAGGCTCATGAGAGCACTTGCTGACGGCTGCCTACTCGGGCGCCATCTTGACTTCAAAGTCAACAAAGTTTATAACAGGTTATTCGATTAAATGTATAAAATTAAATGTATAAAATAGCAGGGAGATAACACCTTATCTTCACGCATTCCATACAAATCAGGTTGTGTTATGTTGAGTTATTTCTAATTATAATAAAACTCTCTCTTAAGTTTTATATATAAATATATATATATATATATATATATTAGTGGCCCGGTATGTATATATATATATATATAGTGTTAATGTATATATATATATTAGTGGCCCGGTAGTCCAGTGGTTAGCACGTCGGCTTCACAGTGCAGAGGTACCGGGTTCGATTCCAGCTCCGGCCTCCCTGTGTGGAGTTTGCATGTTCTCCCCGGGCCTGCGTGGTTTTTCTCCGGGTGCTCCGGTTTCCTCCCACATTCCAAAGACATGCGTGGCAGGCTCATTGAACACTCCAAATTGTCCCCAGGTGTGAGTGTGAGTGGTTGTTCGTTTCTGTGTGCCCTCTCGATTGGCTGGCAACCGATTCAGGGTGTCCCCCGCCTACTGCCCGGAGACAGCTGGGATAGGCTCCAGCACCCCCCGCGACCCTAGTGAGGATCAAGCGGCTCGGAAGATATATATATTTAAAAAAAAAAACACTGGTTAGGGTGTCGGCCTCACAGTGCAGAGGTGCAGGGTTCGGCGTGGAGTTTGCATATTATCCCTGTGCCTGTGTGGGTTTTCTCAGGGTACTCCGGTTTCCTCTCACATTCAAAAAACATGCATAGCAGGCAGTGGCGGGCCGTGCATTTCAACCTTAGGCCTTCAGTGACGTCACATACATTAACACAATATAGGCTCGTCATGCAGCACTTTCAGCAATTTCAGGAGCATTTAAAACCATCAAGTATGCATTCACAATGAAGAGCAGGAAACAAAATTTACAGATATTTTCAAAAATAAAATTATTTTAAAAATACGAAATATAATGCCACCCAAATTACACAGTGTGATCATGAACAAGTCTGTCCAATAAATTGCGCAATGTCACAGTTTCATATAAGACACCAACCACACAATAACAAAACAAACTAATCTTTGAAAATAAAATTAACAGATCATCTGCATTTTGAGAATAGGCTATACAACAGCATATTTGCTGAAAATGTTGAGCAGCTGAGATTGAATGAATTTTAGTGCACAAAGCTTATACAATGTGCCACTATAAATTGCAGGTGAGCTGATTTATTTGATACATTTTTGTATCTTTGTCATTTTATTTTGTTACCATTAATACTAACAAAATAAAAAAAACAAGAAGAAATGTAAAATAAAATTCATTTACTCACCAATGTAGTGCCTGTCTGTTCACTGAGCTGCAGACCGACGCGAGTGTTCCCAAACGTTTTTAAACGCACTGTAGCTTGTAAGTGCCCAGCCGTGCTCTGATGTTTCCTTGCTGCCTTGGTAAAACAACTTAAATTGGTAAATCCAGCGGAAGGTCTGTCTTGAAAATTGTGTGGAAAGTAGTCCTGCAACCAGATCAACGTCTTCTCCTTCGGCCATATTGGGTCAAAATGCAGCAACAGCTCCCTCTAGCAGGCGCTAATCCAATCAATGAACGCGCACGTCCTGTGTCAACGTAAGGCCTTCTAGATGGCCCTGGTACGCAGACTCGTGATCTGATTGGCTATTCCAAACTGACTGCTCGTTCATTTACAGCGCACAGGGGGCTGCTCTGTTTAATCTGAAGGCCCCGAGCAAGTTTAATTTACCTGGCAACACAAACTATCTGAAATATGATTGGTTAAAAATTCTACCATAATAAATAAGTTATCGAGTGGCTTTCAATGTTATTTAAAATAAGCCAATCAACTAAGTGGAAATAACATGACGTAAAGAATACACAGAATAATTTTATTTACATATTTATGAAAATAAAATAAATTAAATGTATGTTATTCTCAGAAAAGTAAATGTAATACATTTATAATAATTAATAAATGTTTAGGCCAGCAGAGAAGGCCTTGCTGGCCCTGACGGAATGCCACTGATACAGTGCACTCCGCTTAATAGAACACCGGTTAATAGAGTAATCCGCTTAATAGAGCAAAAGGCTCCGGAACGGATTTGCCTAATGCAATTTCCTATAAAGATACTCCGCTTAGTAGAACAGATCTCCGCTTAATAGAACAGGCCGTAAGCAATGAACATTGTAAACTAGTGGTTTTCGAAGTGTAGCTATCGCGATACTGTACCACTATCGCGAGAAAACGCGGTAGTTCCAGCCGTATACAGTAACAGGTAGCACGCGTCACTCCACACATAGACACACGCACGTCACAATGGCTTCAACTTCATTCAAGAGACGAGAGAGAGACGAAGTGTAGCTATCGCGATACTGTACCACTATCGCGAGAAAACGCGGTAGTTCTAGCCGTATACAGTAACAGGTAGCACGCGTCACTCCACACATAGACACACGCACGTCACAATGGCTTCAACTTCATTCAAGAGACGAGGGCTATCACCTGCGGATAAGAAGGACATACTCAGACGATACGATGCATTGCCGGATTCTCAGAAGGTACGCCCGCGGTTTCCAGGACTTCCCTCTTATCCAGCGCATTGAGAGGGAAGTCAACCGCAAAATTACGGACTCCTGTTTCCAGACAAAAGTAACGAAATTTTTCTCGTGATTTGAGATGTTTGACTGAAGTTGATTAAAGTTGTTGTTTTGTTGTTTGATTAAAGATATGGACGTCCACAGTCGAAATATCTCTTCTAACTCGTCAGCAGGGGGTTTTCTGCGTGCATAACTTGGTCGTCAACGTGTCCGAAGGTGTACCTAATAAAGTGTCTCCGGTTAATAGAAATTCCGCTTAGTAGAACAGAAGCGCTTCGGCCCAATGGTGTTCTATTAAGCGGAGTGCACTGTAGCAGGTTAATAGAACACTCTAATTGTCCTTAGGTGTGGGTGTGAGCGTAGATCCCCTTTCCTCAACTGGCGGACCGCGATCCACGACCGGACCGCCGACCTCCTCTGTCCGGACCGCCGACCTCCTCTGTCCGGGCTCTCGGCAAATTGTATAAAATAATAAATTGTAAAGCGATTTTTACGTTATACATTTTCTATTTTTGGACTATAATCTGCGCATTACCGCGATCGCTTGTTAAAATTATCCGTTGTATTATTTGCGTGCACGAACAGATGTATTGCAGAGGACGCAGCAGCGCGACTCTGTGTGTACAATGTTTGACGAACTGGAGACGGGGGCATGTCGGCGATAACGATGCGCTGATTGGCTCCTCTGAACTTAAGGTGTGCCCATACATCAGCGTCACGCATTCAAAATGGATGATTGTGTCAGGAAACAGACGCATGCGCGACGCCACAGTGTGCTCACAGCTTCAGCACAGGAGAGCCACACACAGACTTTAATAGGGATCTGGGTTAAATTTGCTCCAGAGCAAATGCTTGTGAAGAGTACGTATGGCGAGAATGCGTTGCTTTCGTGCTCTGTCGGACTTCCGTAATGTGTTGATTCATAACGACACAAGACTTGGCTAGTAACATCTTTCCTTTTGTAGGAGACTGGACTGTCTCGGAGTTGTTTGTTCCTTTGTTGTTTGTTCACAACCCCCCGCCCCCCATAGAATTTATTTTGTGATTTCCTCTCTTGATTTTCTGTTTGGCGCATTAGTGTTTGCTTTTCTGAGTGTCATTGAAGTCTTCGTTCATTTACGTTTTCTTGGGCGGTCACTCTCGAGCAGAAGGCGCAGAAACCGAGAAGGAGAAGGACGTGCCGGTCCAGTAGTCGCTTGAGTTGTGTATATACAGTACGTTTTAAAAAGAACCAACACGACAGCTCGTTTGTTTTCTGTCGTTTTGCTCCGCTGCAGAAACTGCCGTGTGAACGCAAGTGGGTCATCCTCGACACTGTGTCGGGGCTGCGCCGCTCAGCGGCTTTGTACGTGTGAACGCTCCACACAATTTGCTGCGGTGCAAAATGTATCGCAACAAAATATATCGATGCAGCGCCGGAGCAAATGTGTGCCGTGTGAACGGCCCCAATTAGACAAGACAAATCGCGGGACGTTTCGATTGTGTGCAGTTTTGCTCCCGTCTACCCGGGGATCTTTGCAGCTGTTTAACAGCAGAACACCGCAACATGTTAAATGAACATCCCAATGGCGTCCTCAAATAATATTTGCATGCCTCAGACATTGCATTCACCTTTAGTGGAAGAACAGCACTGTACATTCCTGTGCTCCCTTGTCAGTATTTAAAATGGTTCATAACTCCTCTTTGATATATTTGTCAATGATTTCAGAGGGGATGTGAAAAGGGGAATTGTACAAATGAAATAATATTTTTGTTTTCATTTTTAGTATTTATTTTGGTAAAATGAGTATTTTGATTTGCTTTTGTTACATTAAGGGGAAAAAAAGACAACTACTGTTTAACAAAGTTAAAGTAAAAAATGTCTTATTTCCCTAAAAGGGCTATTTCTATTATTAAGCAGGCACAACTTAACAAAATAAAAGAGTTCCTCTGCCTCAACACAATACCTCTCATTATTTGCTGTGTACTGGCAAAGTGAATAATTGTCATTTTCATGCACCCCATTATTGGTTGGTTGTGAGGAGTGTTGATTTGTATAAGCTTGGCTTGACCGTACTAAATGGGCATATAGCCCTGCTCCCCATGACCGCCGTGCATGGGACCGGACCTTGGTCTTATTAAAAAAAAAAAAAAAGTGGACCGACAGCATTTCTAGTTGAGGACCACTGGCGTAGATGGTCGTTCGTCTCCATGTGCCCTGTGATTGGCTGGCAACTGGTTCAGGGTGTCCCCCGCCTACTGCCCGAAGGCAGCTGGGATAGGCTCCAATACCCCGCGCGATCCTTGTAAGGAGAAGCGGATCGGGAAATGGATGGATGGGTAGATGAAGTCTTGTGAAGCTCAGTCATTGACATTTTCAGGCCGCTGACACCTCCAATATGGCGGACGAACTAACGTATTGGATTAACGGGGAACACAACATTGGATGACTTCTCCGTCTTTTCTGGTAATTGCGGCCGCTAATGTTACAATACTGCCATCCTCAGGGGTTACTCCCAAATTGACCGCTTGAAATGCAAGTATGGAGACCATCAGTTTACGATAGTGCTGACGTAACCCAAATGTCTGGCGCAAATCGGAACGCACCGTAGTCCGTTACTTTAACTCAGGTTATATATAATTAGAGTAAATATTTGTATGACAAACACTTCTACACCATAAACACAGAACATCCTTTCATCCATTATCGAATCAATTGAAAAACTGCAAGAGCTGAAGTAATTGAGCCGTTCTATGTCGGAATGGCTGAGCACTCCCCATGCTTGTTGTACTCCGTTGTCAGCTTCATAGTACATTCATCATGGTTGATGGCCTCCATGACCATGATTATCGATTATATTTGTCAAGTTAAGTGTCTGCTCCTCTTTTAAAGGCTTGAGGCACGTTTTTACACTCACTTCACTATGAACTGTTTACATTTTTGTGAGACCAAAGTCAAACTATTGACATTCAAATTATAGTACAGTTGTCTTTGCCTGTTTCCGTCATTCATTAGCCATTAACAAGTGTTGACAATATTTCTGAAAACACTATATTGGGCATTTGTGACTGCAAAATTGAATTGTTAAATAGCATGCTGAAACATGTTAATCTTTTGTATGACTTTACTGTGAATGACATCACATTTTTTGTACACGTCACAATTTTTTATCAAATCAATGTTGCAAGAGCCATTCAAGTACATGCCATTCAAGTACATGAATATTGACTTTACTGTATTTCTGCTCATTTCGTTGCTTTTTCCAAAGTGTGACAATTTAACTTAAGAGTGATTGAGTTAAATGTAAACAAAAGCATTTCTTAATGTTTTGGACAAATTGTCTTCTCACATACCGGTAATTGAAAGTGCCTCACTTGGGAGGTATTCTGGAGTTTGCCCCAACACAATCCTAATGTGTCAATGTTATGATAGAATGTCATGTCCAGCTGACTGTTTCTCTGTTTTACTGGGTTTGATCTTTGTGGCAGGACTATTGCATACAAAGGCAATGGAATCCATTTCCTGATGACAAAAAGGAAAACATTGAAGGCATACCAATAATTTAACATAAGACCTTTCAAGAGGACTAAAAATGGAAATTGTAACATGAATAAATCAACGGCACGTCGACCAATCAGTTCAAGAAACAAGGTGCACAATAGGTTTTGGTGACCGATAAATAGCCAGAGGTGGGCACGTCATCTGTCAGTCATTCTTCTATCATTATTTCAGGCCAGCCCAGTCCATCGGCCGTCGTCGGCGACAGCCAATCGGCGTTGAGAATGTACTGTGCACACAGACGAAGCACAGTTTCAAATTAAAAAAAATAACTAACAAACAAACAGTCCCACTTACTGCAATAATATTGTCCCATATTGTGCTCGCACCGTAGTCCGTTACTTTAACTCAGTCGCACTGAGTGTGAGCGTTTTTTTTTACTTCGCGTGTGGGTTCATGTGATGTAGTAAGTGCATTCTTGATGTTGCTTGGCTGTCGCTGCTCCAGATGGACCGAAATAACGACAGAACGATGTCTGACGTACCGACGTGCCCACCTCTTTCAATACAACAGTTTTTCGAAGAGTTTCTGAAGCATGTCCACAGAACAAGGCATGTTTGAGCAACTGATGTTTGGACCAGTTAACCCATGTTTTGGCGGTTGCCATAACCTCTGCGATGATCGTCCTTCCAGTCATCCCATTTCCTGGCCTTCATCAAAGAGTCTTCATCATCGTTTTCAGCCCGTTTCTCCTTTTCTTCTTCTTCACGCTCCTTAGCATCGGTGTCTTCCTCCACTGCAACCCTTCTGGGAACCCCCTGATCAGGCATGACTCCATGTTTCTTGTGCTGATCATACCAGTCATCCACTGTCATGGTGGGAAGGCTAGGATAGCCGGCCCCAAACACCTGAGCCTGGGGAAAGAACAAATATGATGCATTGCTCTTAAATCAGCTGCAAGTTATCCTATCATTTTATCACCCACATCACGACTTTGTCGCTGGACAGTGGACAATTCTGCGGCATCAGGTAATGAATGGTGGAAAACATTTGCCGATTCTACATCTTGAAATAGTTGGGCCTGAAAGGCAGGTGCAAATCATCCCTTCATGGATAGCCGCAACTTGTCAGACTCTACCACCAATTCATGCAACAGCACAGTCGTGTCTCGCTAAATAGTATAATACTGCAGTAATATGTAATTTAAAAGGAGGAATGAATGCTTTACAACAGTGGCGCCCAATACGTCGATCGCGATCGACCGCTAGCTTGCGGACAGGTCCCAAGTCGATCGCGAGGGCTGTAGAGAGGAAAAAAAACATTTGTGTTTTGGTTTGTGTGTTATATGATATGCCTGTACTCTTAGTGCACACCGCACCCTTAGCATCCTGTCTCACTTTCACAAAAAGTATTTAAAAATTTAAATAAATAAAAAAAGCAGGTCACCTTTGACCTACGGTTGCGCGTGACCGCGTGATCACCGGAAGTTGTTTGCGGTCAGCAGTCTGCAATTGCAGCTTGCAATCAGAGCTGTGGCGATATATTTTAATGTTGTTATTATTATTATTATTATTATTCTTTTGAGTTTGTTTCATGTACAATTCACCAAGGACACTGGCAAAGAATAGGAATCTGGAGGGCCGAGGGAAGCACTTTAAAACGGTACGCATGAAGTAGGATAGTTAACAGGCTGCAAAAGTGTGTCGCATACCTCCGTGTCAGGTCTCCCACTACGGTAGGCAGTGCTTTCTTTTTCACAAACTCTTGTGTCGACTTTATTTTTCTGTTTCGTTTATCTTGGGGGCCGTTATGGCTGTTTTGCTCATCATGGGTGTGTAAGTGTGTCAGTATGCGTGAGTGTGGGGTAACGGGTCAATCGCAGAAGGTTGGGTTGATTGAAAAATTGATCTTTGGTCAAAAGGTTTGGGCACCCCTGCTTTACAAGAATGTAATGTAGCCAACCTGAAGTTGAGTCTGGCAAGAGTTTTTTCTTTTTAATCCTGTTTTGTGTGAGGCTCCGAAGGTGTGTGTGGTTCACGATCGGATGCGGGAGTCGGGGGGTTGCGCCAGTGGAGGGAGGAGGAAGACGATTGTAAGAGCGTCTACCCTATTTTTCTTTACCTGCCAAAATGAATGATAAATAAAGAAATATAGTAACACCAACGTTATTATGACTGGACGATCAAGGGCGTGGAGACAGAACTACTGCCTCCCAGACCAAAGGCTTTTCTGCTCACAAGACACAAGGTAATTTTTAAAACAGATTAGGTTCCAGGCACCCATATACACTATGGCAGCACAGAACAACCTTGAAGTGAACGAGGTTGCGTTTGCTGTCATGTCTCATTTCACTGTTCCGATCAGTGATAGATCGCACAAATAATGATATGACAGTCGATGGGTGATTTTGCGCAAAACACAAAATATCAACTGATTTCGTTACACAGCTCGGTGTAAAGTCTACTTATTTCGCATAAAGGTTTTGGTTTTATAGAGTTGGCTTATGCCAACTTAAAGGCAAATGACCCAGTAATTAATATGACACAGTTGACTTATCTACTTCAATTCGATGGGCCGACTGACAAAACACTTTGACGTGCAGTCTTAACTAGCATTCACTGCAAGAATTTAATAATAAATACATCATATATGCAAACATTTTTAAAAATAAAGCCTACCCATCAACCTGAAATAAAGCTGACTTTTTGGGGCGGCCAAATTGCAGCCTTTGTGATTCCAAAATTGCATTCTACTACATTGCGAGGTCAATTGGAATTTGATGTAATGTTCAGCCCTTCCCCATACTCCAACTAACCTGCATAGCATCCTTGGTGAGGATGAACGGTTTCATGGGTGGCCTGCTCGGTCTAGCAGGCTGTGCGGCACCAAGCTGCATTTGCTCCATACTCTTCAGTATTTCCATCTCCTGGTCTATGCTCTGTACTTCATCCAGGCACAGAATCACCCATTTCCGGACATTGAGCAAGTAAAAATCTCTGCTGGTTTCATCATCGGCCTGTCCATTCTCCACAGATCTCCGCACATCTGACAGTCTGGCCTCCAGCTCCTTTTTCTGACTGTAACGCTCAATTTTGGCTTGTCTTTGTGCCGCCATGGCAACCAAGTTTGATGTACTTGGAATCGCCTGGGAAAAATACAGTGCACAGTTAAAGATAAAGTTGATAAAATTATCAATATATGAATAGCTAAGAACAATGAAGGGAGCAAAATGAAAGCCGCACACCTTTTTTTAAATTTGTCTATATTTTTAATGACCTTAATGGTCAATTTGACACTTACCATGCAGGTGGAGGGTGCATTCTCTGCTGCTTCCTCAGGAACTGTGCTGTCAGTCGTAGACTGCGGCAGATGAAACTGGGATATGTTATAGTCTTGACATCTCTTCAAGAAATCTAAGAAGTAAGCCCGAGCTGTTTGGACAATCTCCAATCGTTTGTCTCGACCCGTCACCTTCATGGTCAGGGCGCCTAAGAGTGCGGGGCACAGCAGATATTTGAGGTCCGCTGTGGCAATCTCCTCGAACTCTTCATTGGGACTAAACAAGTCCAGCTGAGCAGCCATTCGGGATGTTTCTTCTAGCATACTGATCGCACGTTTAACTCGGACCTGAACACCGTTTGAAGCAAGAGGATCATTTGTATTGTCTACCTCGTCAAACATCTTCCAGCCTCGGTCAAATAAGTCCGATAATTTGGGAGCTTCGGCATCTAAATGCGAGTTTGGTCTTTCACTGTCGCTTGTTTCACACTCCGCCATGTTGGTACAATTTCCGGAAACTCTCTTCTTTGTTTAAATTACTGCAGGGATTCAGTGGACATTACTGCCATCTATTGGTGTAAAATGTTAGCTCAAGCGAATTATGTTTCAGCACTTCACTGTATTTGAGATAACTGTGACATTTTCGTAACACGGGAGACGACATATGCAGCAGTTGTTTCAATTAATGGTCTTGCAAGTAAATATAATGTCTTATTCACGTTCATTTCTTTTGTCGTCCAAATGTGACAGGAAAGTTTTCCCTCGCAAATATTGTGAAATAACGTCACTTTTGGTTTATTATCCCCCCCCCCCCACCCCAAGTGAAGTGCTTTTTTTTTGCGGCCCGGTGAGCCAGTGGTTAGCACGTCTACCTCACAATGCAGAGGTACCGGGTTCAATTCCAGCTCTGGCCTCCCAATACAATGCATGAAAAGTGCAGGTGACCTATTCCTAAGGTTGCCACCTTTGCCATGGATTTCACAACACAGCGACTAATTTGAAATGTTTGTTTATGGTTCAGCCAAACCCTTACCAAACAACTTGTTTTACGACTGTATGATTTATCACATTATTTCAAAATAACTTTCAAAACATTTTATTACTGGTAAAATACAGTGTTCCATTAAATCAAGTGGAGCTCTGTGAAAAAAAAAGAGATTAAGTTCAGTGTTTGCTGATCAGGGTTCAGATTTGGAAAGACACTGCAGTCCGGGCAACCGCCAGCGGTGAGAACTGGTATGGATCCTCAAGTCCAACCAGTCTTGTTGAGAAGCACCCAGAGCTATACTGGAAGTACAAACGAGAAGGCACAATATTTATTTTAGATGCTCAAAACACTGGCAGCTTGATCCATCCGTCCATCCATCCATTTTCTAATTTGCTTATCTTCAGGAGGGTCACAGGCGTGCTATAGCCTATCCCAGTTGAGTTTTGAGCAGTAGGCGGGGAACTCCCTGAACCGGTTACAAGGCCAATCGCAGGTCACACAGATAGACAAACAACCATTCGCCCTCATGATCACACCAAGGGATCATTTAGAGCAGGCATGTCCAGCTCTGGGCCTGGATGGCCACTGTCTTGCCTGTTTTCCTTCCTACCGGCTGCAACATACCTCATTCAGATGATCAGCTCATCAGCCAGCTCTGAAGCAACATTAGAATCCATCCATCCATCCATCCATCCATCCATCCATCCATCCATCATCTACCGCTTATCCGGGGCCGGGTCGCGGGGGCAACAGCTTTAGCAGGGAAGCCCAGACTTCCCTCTCCCTAGCTACTTCTTCCAGCTCTCCCCGGGGGATCCCGAGTCGTTCCCAGGCAAGCTGGGTGACATAGTCTCTCCAGCGTGTCCTGGGTCTTCCTCGGGGTCTCCTCCCGGTGGGACATGACCGGAACACCTCACCGGGGAGGCGCTCAGGAGGCATCCGAATCAGATGCCCAAGCCACCTCATCTGGCTCCTCTCGATGTGGAGGAGAAGCGGCTCGACTCTGAGCCCCTCCCGGATGACTGAGCTTCTCACCTTATCTCTAAGGGAGAGTCCGGACACCCTGCGGAGAAAACTCATTTCAGCCGCTTGTATCCGGGATCTCGTTCTTTCGGTCATGACCCATAGCTCGTGACCATAGGTGAGGGTTGGGACGTAGATCGACCGGTAAATTGAGAGCTTCGCCCTTTGGCTCAGCTCCTTCTTCACCACGACAGACCGATACAACGTCCGCATCACAGCAGACGCTGCACCGATCCGCCTGTCGATCTCCCGCTCCCTCCTACCCCCACTCGTGAACAAGACCCCAAGATACTTGAACTCCTCCACTTGGGGTAAGATCTCCTCCCCGACCCGGAGGGGGCACTCCACCCTTTTCCGACTGAGGACCATGGTTTCAGATTTGGAGGTGCTGATTTTCATCCCAACCGCTTCACACTCGGCTGCGAAACGCTCCAGTGAGAGTTGGAGAGCCCCGTTTGAAGGAGCCAACAGCACCACATCATCTGCAAAAAGCAGGGATGTAATACTGAGGCCCCCAAAACGGACCCCCTCAACGCTTCGGCTGCGCCTAGAAATTCTGTCCATAAAGGTTATGAACAGAATCGGCGACAAAGGGCAGCCTTGGCGGAGTCCTACCCCCACTGGAAACGATTCCGACTTACTGCCGGCAATGCGAACCAAACTCTGACATCGGTGGTATAGTGACCGAACAGCCCGTATCAGGGGGTTCGGTACCCCATACCCACGAAGCACCCCCCACAGAACTCCCCGAGGGACACGGTCAAACGCCTTCTCCAAGTCCACGAAACACATGTAGACTGGTTGGGGGAATTCCCACATACCCTCAAGGACCCTGCTAAGGGTGTAGAGCTGGTCCACTGTTCCACGGCCGGGACGAAAACCACACTGCTCCTCCTCAATCTGAGGCTCGACTTCCTGACGGACCCTCCTCTCCAGCACCCCTGAATAGACCTTACCAGGGAGGCTGAGGAGTGTGATCCCTCTGTAGTTGGAACACACCCTCCGGTCCCCCTTTTTAAAAAGAGGGACTACCACCCCGGTCTGCCAATCCAGAGGCACTCTCCCGGTTGACCACGCGATGTTGCAGAGGCGTGTCAACCAGGACAGCCCCACAACATCCAGAGCCTTGAGGAACTCCGGGCGGATCTCATCCACCCCTGGGGCCTTGCCACCGAGGAGCTTTTTAACCACATCGGTGACTTCAACCACAGAGATAGGAGAGCCCACCTCAGAGTCCCCAGGCTCTGCTTCCTCCAACGAAGGCGTGTTGGTGGAGTTGAGGAGGTCTTCGAAGTACTCTGCCCACCGGTTCACAACGTCCCGAGTCGAAGTCAGCAGCGCCCCATCCCCACTGTACACAGTGTTAGTGGTGCACTGCTTCCCCCTCCTGAGACGTCGGATGGTGGACCAGAATTTCCTCGAAGCCGTCCGGAAGTCGGCTTCCATGGCCTCACCGAACTCTTCCCACGCTCGGGTTTTTGCCTCGGCGACCACCGAAGCCGCGGTCCGCTTGGCCAGTCGATACCCGTCAGCTGCCTCTGGGGTCCCACAGGCCATAAAGGCTCGATAGGACTCCTTCTTCAGCTTGACGGCATCCCTTACTGCTGGTGTCCACCAGCGAGTACGGGGATTGCCGCCACGACAGGCACCAACCACCTTACGGCCACAACTCAGATTGGCCGCCTCAACAATAGAGGCACGGAACATGGTCCACTCGGACTCAATGTCCCCCGTGTCCCCCGGAACATGGGAAAAGCTCTGTCGGAGGTGGGAGTTGAAACTCCTTCTGACAGGGGATTCCGCCAGACGCTCCCAACAAACCCTCACAATACGTTTGGGTCTGCCAGGACGGACCGGCATCTTCCCCCACCATCGGAGCCTACTCACCACCAGGTGGTGATCAGTTGACAGCTCCGCCCCTCTCTTCACCCGAGTGTCCAGAACATGCGGCCGCAAATCCGATGATACAACTACAAAGTCGATCATCGAACTGCGGCCTAGGGTGTCCTGGTGCCAAGTGCACATATGGACACCCTTATGTTTGAACAAGGTGTTCGTTATGGACAATCCGTGACGAGCACAGAAGTCCAATAACAAAACACCACTCGGGTTTTGATCAGGGGGGCCGTTCCTCCCAATCACGCCCCTCCAGGTATCACTGTCATTGCCCACGTGAGCATTGAAGTCCCCCAGCAGAACAATGGAGTCCCCAGCAGGAGTACTCTCCAGCACACCCTCCAAGGACTCCAAAAAGGGTGGGTATGCTGAGCTGCTGTTTGGTGCATATGCACAAACAACAGTCAGGACCCGTCCACCCACCCGAAGGCGGAGGGAGGCAACCCTCTCGTCTACTGGTGTGAACCCCAATGTACAGGCACTGAGCCGGGGGGCAATGAGTATGCCCACACCTGCTCTGCGCCTCTCACCGTGAGCAACTCCAGAGTGGAAGAGAGTCCAACCCCTCTCGAGAGAACTGGTACCAGAACCCAGGCTGTGTGTGGAGGCAAGTCCGACTATATCCAGTCGGAAATTCTCTGCCTCACACACCAGCTCGGGCTCCTTCCCTGCCAGAGAGGTGACATTCCATGTCCCAAGAGCTAGCTTCTGCAGCCGAGGATCGGACCGCCAGGGTCCCCGCCTTTGGCTGCCGCCCAGCTCACATTGCACCCGACCCCTTTGGCCCCTCTCATGGGTGGTGAGCCCATGGGAAGGGGGACCCACGTTGCCTCTTCGGGCTGTGCCCGGCCGGGCCCCATGGGTGTAAGCCCGGCCACCAGGCGCCTGCCAACGAGCAACATTAGAATGCTCCTGATATTTGAATCAGTTGGATTGCTCCAGGGAGAGCTGGAAAACAGGCAGGATAGTGGCCCGAGAGGACCGAGTTTGAACACCCTTGATTTAGAGTGTTCCATGAACCTGCCATGCATGTTTTTTTTCTGGAATGTGTGAGGAAACCGAAGTAGTCAGAGAAAACCTATGGAGGCACGGGAGAACACGCAAACGCCCTGCAATCGAACCCGGCAGGACATGCTAACCAGTCGACCACCGTGCCGCCCAGCTTGAGCCATTGTTCTGCAAATTATGAACCTTATTGTATGTGAATGTATGCTGTTTCCATATTCTTTCTTAAAAGGACCAAAAGTAAATAGAACGTGAAAGGAAATTGACTGTGACTATTTGATGGGGATAGGTATCAAACCATCCAGAGAACAGCAAAAATCAACAAGTTATTGACACCCACCCCAAAATGTTTGATATTTATTACTGAGACCACAAAGATTGTGGCAAAACACTTTTCCTCATTAGACTAGGCTGTAGGCTTTTTTTTAAACGCTTTCCACCTCACTTCAACATAGTTGCTTGCACCAAATACCGCCATATGGCGCTAAAGCAATATTTTCATATTAGACTTTGATTTGGTCTGAGAAGAAAATCAGCAAACAGGTGTGTTTTAAAGCAAAATCTATTGCATAAACCCCACACCGAAAAATGAATATATTCGCTCACGCCAAACTGCAAATATGCCAGGGTTCGCTGTAACTCTTTTGTTATCTGCTTATTTCATAAAATGTGTCTGTATATGCTGATGTGACCATTGTACCATAAATACATAGTACGTGTGTGTGTGACTGTGTGTGTGTGTATATATACCTGTATACACACACACACACACACACACACACACACACACACCACAACACAACACAACACAACACAACACAACACAACACAACACAACACAACACAACACAACACAACACAACACACACACACACACACACACACACACACACACACACACACACACACACACACACACACACACACACACACACACGCACAGTGTACATGTAACTGCTACCTCCGGGTTGAAAAATAGCTTAATTGTGGTTGGATTCAATTTTTATGGTCAGAAGGTGTGTCTGGGGCTGAAATTCTAAGAGGTTCTAAATGGAAACATTGCATTATTAAAAACAAGTAGAATGAAAAGTTTAAAAGCTTGCTCATTGTCTTCATTAGTGGTTGAGAGTGACGCTCCTTCTGCCTGGTCCACCCTTGTCCGGCCACTTTTACACTTTTCAATACACACGTACACACTTCTTTTTGATAGTGCGCTGTTTCCATATTGGGTTAAGACAGTGGTTCTCAATTATTTTCTGTCATGCCCCCCCAAGGAAGAGGAAAACATCTCGCCCCCCACTGTTACTGAAGTAGCAGTCACAAAGCGGCAGTATTGTTGGCAATATTCGGCACGTTTTCACTGAAAAAAACTCAAGCAGCTTATCAGCGTGATTGGGGTGTAATGTCTTTAAGTGATTCCTTAATTTATTTCGTTTCATGCTGTCCGCTACCAAAATTTTTAGACACAGTAAGCACATCGATCTTTCCTCGTCTGCCACCACAGTCACATTGAAGCCAAGCGCTACATACGCCTCGTCATATTTCCTCCCTGAGAATGCCTCCTGGGCAAACTCTGCCAATGAGAGCGCCACTGCCCCGTAACGTAGCGGAGGTGCAACTGCACGTTATTTTAGGACAGTAAAAAAAATAAAAAAGCATGTTCCCCGAGGTCAAATGCGCCCCCCTTTATGGAGCCTTGCATCCCCTCAGGGGGGGCGCGCCCCACTATTTGAGAAACACTGGGTTAAGAACATTTGGTGAATTTCAGCCCCAGACACACCTTCTGACCATAAAAATGTGATCACTGTGCACTGTTCTTCACCGGTGCATTTTGCTCGTGGAGCGGCCATTTTTATCGACTGAAACAAACACGTGTAACAAATCAATTAAACAAATATACCAATCGCAATCACATGACACACAAGTTCCTGTCTGCAGGGACAATTGCACCGAACTTAAACACAAGCGCAAGCTGTCGCATAAGGTGTGGATATTTCTTAACTTACCCACGTATTTTACGAACATGTAAAAGAGTCGAAAAGTTAAAATAGTTCATGGAGTACCTTGGCGCAAGGTAGGGCTCTCCTGGGATAAAGGGGTCAACTGAAGGAATGTCAGTGCTGCGAACGGAAGGATTAGACTGGGTCACGTCGTCTCCTTCCATACCCCTCAGATTGATTATGCTGGCCCCCACCTCTGCACTCAAGCTGTTTCGACTGCTCTTAGTGGGACCTGGAAATCGACACAAACAGGTTCATTCCATTCATGTCGGTTGGGACAGATCTGAAACTATTTTGAATATCAGGTCATTGTACAGGATTTATATTACGAAATACCATATTTTCCTCACAAAAAGGCGCACTGGATTATGAGGCGCTCCTTCAAATTATGGCCTGTATTTTAATTTTTTTCATATATTGCACGCACTGAAC
Organism: Hippocampus zosterae; assembly: GCF_025434085.1. Lineage (NCBI taxonomy): Eukaryota > Metazoa > Chordata > Actinopteri > Syngnathiformes > Syngnathidae > Hippocampus > Hippocampus zosterae. The sequence continues at coordinate 35,908,840 of NC_067451.1, forward strand.
TATAAGGCGCAATGTACAGTACATCCACTAGATAGAGCTACAGGTACGTCATTGTCCGTCTCCGTGCCTTCTCTTCTTCCGTTTGACTCGAGCGCTTCAGAGCTGGCTCATGACCGCCTCCAAAAAAACGTAAATTAACCATTACTTCAATGAAACTACGAAAATTGAAAATACAGTAATGCATCAAAACAGAAAATTACAAAATAAATTCTATAGCCCCATAGCTGCAAACAGAACGATCAGATGTCAGTAAATTTGATCTTAGTTTGACTGTTTGGTGCCTACTACCATCACGTTACTGATTATTTCATTTATGTTAGTTGCTCCATGTACAGCACTTTGTATGCAACAATGGCTGTTTGAAAGTGCTCTATAAATACAGGTGAGTTGAGTTGAATTGGAGGAGACTCGACTGTCTCAGAAGTGTTTATTTATGCTTTTGTTGTGTACTGTATTCACAAACAAAATAAATTCTACAGCTCCACTACAAAATTTATTTTGTGATTTCCTCGCTTGATTTTGTATTTAGATTCATTATTTAAAATTTTCCAAGTTTCTTTGAAGGAATAGTTAATATACTTTTTTTCCGAGGCGGTCATGAACGCCTCTCGAGTCGAACGGAAGAAGAGAAGGCACGGAGACAAACACAGGCGTACCGTATTTTCACAACTATAAGGCGCTATTAAAAGTCTTAAATTTTCTCTAAAATGGACAGGACGCCTTATTATACGGAGCGTCCTGTGTATGCGCTGAGTTCCAAAACCCGAATGACAGCCGACAGGCTGTTTATATAGAGAAAAGGCGGAAGTCACTGTAGACAGGCATGCGGCAAAGAAGTCGGCCAATCAGTGAAGGGTGGGCGTGTATATATACATATATGGAGAGAGAGAGAGAGAAGGCAGACGTGAGAGAGGACAGGCATGCGGGGGAGCAGTCCGCCAATGAGTGAAGGGTGGGCGTGTAAGTGGACGCTAAAGGGACGCCCGAAGCAGGTTCCAACACCTGTATAGAGTGTGGCAATGTGCATTGTTGCAAAACAACTTCGGTTTTGGTTTCTAAGAACCCCCGAAAATAAATTCTACAAAGAGACACGCCTACGAAGCTCAGTTCAAACTTCAAGCCATCGGTTATGCTTTTGGCATGCGTGCCCATCTCACAGCAGCGGTGAAAAACCAAGTCAAGCAAATGATCTCTGAGCTTGCCGTTATTCCCGGAGGCTTGACTAAAGAACTCCAACCGCTGGACATCGGCATCAACCGGGCGTTCAAAGTAAAGTTGCGAACGGCATGGGAACAATGAATGATCGACGGCAAACACAACTTTACAAAGAGTGAGAGGCAACGCTGGGCGAGTTACGCCACAATTTGCGAATGGATTGTGGCTGCTTGGACGAACGTGTCTGCTTGCACTGTAGTTCGAGTTTTTGGCAAAGCCGGCATCGTTTCTGTGGAGCCACATGGCAATGAGAGTGACTCTGACAACGAGAGGGAACGCGGCGTTTTTGATGGATTACGGTACTTGCACAATTGTTCAATTCTTTCTACACACACACACGCGCTGCCACCATGTTTCGCTCCGTTCTTTACTTTCAAAAAACGTGCCAACATTGTACCATGGCTAAATGAAATACAACGGAACTCAGTTTGCTACCATTGCCTTTTTAAAAACGTGTTTTTAGCTTGTATCTGTATGGCTTGGCATGCTACCGTATGCTTCAAGCTAACATGTTTTTAGCGCGCGCACATGCATGCCGTATGTTTAAGCTGGCGTATGTTTTACCACTGTAAAACTGCGCCCAATGATACAGTGCGTGTTGTCTATGTGTAAAATACAGAAATAGCACCCATTAATGAGACTGCGCCCAACCATACGGTGCGCCGAATGGTCGTGAAGATACGGTACCTGTATTTGTTGAGACTGTGAAAACCATTAATAAAGTGTGCGTTTAAAAAAAACAACACCACAGCTCTCCTTTTTTCGGAGCTGCAACAAAAACTTATTTAATAAAGCAGCGACACAGTTCACTGAACCAACAGCAAGTTATAACATTTAAGCATGTTTCCAGCAAGGAGCCATCTTGGGGTCGATGTATTACCGTAATGACCATACACAAGGGGCACTGGATTTTAAGGCGCTCGGTGAGCTTTTAAGAAAATGGAAGACTTTTGGTGCGCCCTATAGTGCGTAAAATACGGTACTCTGAAAATTACAAACACCATGTCCGAAGAGGCTATTCATGCTCTCCACATCAACGTATTCGGAAGGTGCGTGTTGGTCCATCTGGCCTGCGCCACTGACAAGGTGGGACAAGTTATTGGGTGCTCGCACGGACTGAACGCATGCAAGTGTGGCAATTATCAGAGCGCAGAAAAACGGACAGCAACGTTGCCTCATGCGTGTGAGATTAGCTCGTATCCCAATCATTCTAATTCACATTTAAAGAATATAGAGACAACCAGATGGATCAGCATGCAGGGCCTGAACTACCTATCCCAAACATTACAACAAACACAAGAGCTCTGTTCCTTTTTCGCAATCACAAGGACCAATCCAGATGCTGATGTGAACCTTGGGTGGAGTCTGCAAGTGTCCGCGTGGATTCAGCGTGGTCTGCGGTTGCGTGATGCGGACACCATAGAAGAGCCTTAACCCTAACCATGATGATTGCCTTTTACTTGATACAATAACAAAGTATGTATGTCCCTTTGCCAAAAACCTCCATCCAACCCAAAATTAATCCGTGAGATTTGTTCTGAAACGTCAACAGGTGGCCAAAGATAACTATGGCAAAAAGGTGTGATTCTGGAAAATGGGCTTTCACTTGTATAGCGCTTATTCAGCTACCTGTGTTCAAAGCACTGTTTATCAATCTCCATCTTCACCTGCTGACACACCATAATAAGGGGCACCTGTCACTTGACTTGCTCAAGGATACTTTGGACACTGAGGATTGAACCTGCAACCTCTGGGTTGTGAGATGCGTGTACGAGTACACTTGCACATTTGATGTAATTTCTTCATCAATAGACTTGACAGTACACGACTCACAGCAGCGTATGAAAGACTCCCAGGCTCTGCTCTGCAGATATGGTCTGACCTGTGGCTGCTGAAGCAGGCATAAGACTGCAGAGTCCACCTGTTGAAATACTCTGGAGAAAGACAAGGAAAAGAACCACCATGCTTTTTCAGCACTTTTTCAGAGACGAAAGCAGTACCTCTTCTCACTATATTGTTCATTTACTGCACAGATATGATGCTTCTTACAGTTAGAAAATGATTTGTACAGATGAACGATAGGCCTTAGACGTTACTAGCTCAGGCACACCTAAGCATTTCATTTAAGACCGAGAATATCGGGCAAACGTAAACTAAAGCATGGCACACGAGATGGTGAAAGAAAGGTAAGCCACACCAGGGCAAGGTGTTACCTAAGGCTGAGTAGTCGCTGGAGGAGTTCCTCTGGCAGGCCGTATTGGTCAGAGCAGATCAATTCTTTGATGGAATCAAAGTCCTGCTTTAGTTGGAGCGCTCCTTGCACACTGACGAGGAGGCAAGAGACACGACAGATGAAAGCCATTTACACACGGCATTATATTAAAGTTAGTAACTTGATTTTCAGAAGAATATACCTGAATTTGATTTGTTGCTTCAGGATATGTTCCATCCATGACTCCATGAAAGCTGTCATGGTTAAACTAAGAGCCTGGATGCGGACATCATCAGACAGTAATGCCACACCATCCAAAACCTGACCGATCACATTCTGAGCAGCCAGTGATGCATACTCACTGGGGCTGGTAGGAAAGCCTGTTGACCAAAAGAAAACATCACCTAAATTCACAAGCCACCCATCATAACCAAAGACAATGTCACAATAGTGATCAAAGAGCAATATCATCATATAACAATAATAAATATATTTGAATAGCTAGTCAGTCTTTATTTGGAGTAACTGTGGATGTTGTCATGCTGCAATCGGTGCCTTCTCCCAATTAAAGTTTGCTCTCCGGGGAATTGTTCGTGTTGTGTGGATTACTTGTAGGAAACTAAATATGCTCGCCAGTCTGGATCACGTCATAGCGTCACATGGAATGACTGGAAATTCCGGCTACTGAAGTGGTCTTGAGAAAGATATCAAGATCTCATCTGCTCAGAATCATGACACAATCGCACAACACCCACCCTCTTTCACATTTTATTGTAAGGAGTATCAACCCCGCAGGAGCCGGGAAAGCTCAAGCAAATGGGAACACAATTGCACTCGGTGCAACCCTTCCAATAAATGAAAACTTTAAATGGAGGAAAATACGCTGTACAACAGTAGAGGTTGTCATTTTAAGGTCATGTGTGATGTAAACTTGGCCAACCATCTTTTGAGTAATACTTAGGGCTAAAACTATTTCAAGCACATTTTCTTTAGTTGTTATTTTTTTTAAACACAACCCACCCAGGTTCATAGTTAGACACAAAGCAAGGCGCTTAATAATGAAAATGCTTTTGTACATAAATCTCCGACAAGTGATGTCATTCAAAGAATGCAGAGTTGCCAGTAAGCCATTGTACTGCATTACTGGTTGTCCCGTTAACTTCTGAGTTATTCGGTGAAATGCCTCGGTACTGTGTGGCCAAAAGAAAAGAACAGGGCATGTCAATGGAACGAATCAATTCCTGACTGGCTTTGTGCACTTTCCATCATGAGCCCTGCTACTGTTGTCCTTGAAATGACGTCACACTTCCGGATTTCTCGCTCGCCAGGATCTCACTTTTGGAAAAACATTCATTCATTTTCTGACCCGCTTTATCCTCACAAGAATAGCGGGGCGTGCTGGAGGTTATCCCAGCCGTCTTCGGGCAGTAGGCAGGGGAGATCCTGAACTGGTTGCCAGCCAATCACAGGGCACAAAGAGACGAACAATCATCCACACCCAGATTCACACCTAGGAACAATTTAGAGTGTTCAATCAGCCTGCCATACAAGTTTTTGGAACGTGGGAGGAAACCGTAGTACCCGGAGAAAAACCACGCAGGCCTGGGGAGAACATGCAAACTCCACACAAGAAGACCGAAGCCATGACCTCCGCACTGTGAAGTCGACGCGCTAACCACTGGGCCACCGGGCTGCTCCTTCAGAAAAACAGATTTTGCTAAATAGAAATGATCTTTCCATGATTTGTTGAATTACTTGTGACATGAAAATATTTCATTTGAGATTTTCTCATATTCACACTTGGCCTTCAATGCACATGGCTGCTCTTGAGGAAAATGTCAACTAATCTCTTCCGTGAATTTTACTTCCTGGACCTAGGTTTTGCATCTATGATTTAAGTACAGTACTGTACCTGGTCTGGGGTTGAGTCTCCAGTGTCCACCAGAGGGCATGGTCCGCTCAAAGAGATCGGCAGATATCCTTTTGCAGTCATTAGAAAAGGTTTTTAGTACCAGAGAAGAAAAACCCTGACATTAAAAAAACAAAAAAAACAGACATCAGCACCTATAGTCCGTGGATTACTTCTCGCCACACTGAGGATGACTGATTTTAAAAGGAAGCAATTGAACACATCTAAAGTATCTCTGGTAAAGTCGATGCACCTAGTGTCTTGCAAAAAATATTTCCCATTCGATGTTAATCTTTTGCTAAGCCCCATAGCGTCTATCCTATTACAGTTATTGTTATTGTTATTATTACAGTTTGTTCAGGATGGCTTTCAGTCCACGTTATGAGGTGGGGGGGGGGGGGGGGGGAGGAGAGACCCCAACAGAGGATGAAGCGTGTCACCTGCAGCTCGGAGAAAGCCACTTCAACCATTTGGAGTTGCTGCTTCAGTACACATTGATTATGCGTAGGAAGAGTGGAAAGACAATTACTGTCGGAGTTTATCATCAACGATTTTGTCTGTTGCACCAAATTGTCCAACGACTCTTTCAGCACCTGGAGAGAACACAGAATTGACTTCTTCTTCTCGGGAACCACTGACAGTATATGCAAAATCACAGCAGGATTCACGACGTGTGCCGACCGGACAGTTTTCTTCGCACCACTGTCGGTGTGATAATGAAACAGAATTGATTGCAAATGACGCATGCCCGCTGAGCTACAGTTTGCATAAATTCCAGCCTATTACCCTCTTCCGGGCATCCATTTAATGGCATCTCAGGCAATGCGCAAAGGTCACAAGAGAGCATTTCAAAATCTTCAAACTTTCTTCATCATCATCCCATTTTCAAAAGGATCATATTCATCGCATAGCTTGCTGCACACAAAAGCTGTGTATCAAAAAGTGCTGGGGTTGAATAAACACGGCAGCAATTGTTAAATTAAATAGTAAGAAAGGAATGTGGCACAGCAAAAAAGCATTTGCTATTTTGTGGTCAGTACAATATTAGCGTAGAAACAACAACAGTATCCAGGTAAGCCATGCTAATCGGAGTTGCGTCACAATTAAGCAACCCCAGCGACCATGTGTGACCAGGAAATGCAAGCGGTTGGATGGCTTTTTCGCTTGTTGAGTGAGAACCGCGGACACACACACACACATAAGCAGCACGTCCACACACTTGAACGGCATCGAGGCAAAAGTGATGCGAAGTATCCTTCCCGGTTATTTTGGAACCTGGTCAACTCATTCACAAAATACTGTTTGAAATGATTTTCAGTTATTCATTGTTATTGAATAAAGCCCCGTGACATTTAATTTCTGACCTTTTGCAGATATTACCAGCATTTTTTTTTTTTGAAACACAAGAAAAACAAGTCTTTCTTCTATCACCTCTGATTATAAAACTCAAGTTGTTAAAAATATATACAGTATACTGTAATGTCAATAAAATGCAGGGGCAATCATGTATATAAGAGGTGTGATGATTATACATGTGCGACATTTTCTGCCCCCCATGAGGGAAGCCAAAATTATAATAGGGCTTGCGATGAAAATTAGTTTGACACCTAGTCTTATAGCTTTCATTACAACAAGGCCTTTTGGAAAATGACAATGTGTAATTTTTGTTCCAACACATCAAACACTTTTGGATGATGAAAAATGTAGTCACAGCCTGACCTTCCCATCAAACATCAGTGACCATGGCCCAAATTCACTCTTTTGACAGACAAGTCTTTTCATTCATGTCTTGCATATTGATTGTTTTCCATTTGATAGCTTACTTCCAGGTCTCCTTGCGTGATGAGTAAGAACTTGTTGAGGCTCCACGAGGAGAGGAACTGGTATGCCTTTGACGTGACCCACACTGTGGACATTTGCACCGTGGCTAACGTCAAGCTAACTGTCCATCGGTGGAAAGCGAGCCATGTTGGCAAGAACCTCAAAGAACCTGAAATAGGAAGAGGGATAAAAAAACTGCGATGGGATTCACTTGAATAAATCGGGTGAGACTAAAAACATCAAATGTCTTGGGGGTCAGAAGTGCAAATGGTGATTACATACGTAATTGTGATGCTTTTTTTTTAACCTAAATTGTATTCAACATGATAATCCCTTTTGTTTGTTGGTATTATTCAAAAACGCATCTGTTTGTTCTGTTGAAGTTGCTTCTTTGGTTCAAACATTTCCAGTGTTCCCAAGCAAAGATCAAATAAATTTGTATTAATTAATTTCAATGAAATACAGGAAAGCAGCCAACAAAAGGAACATTTTCAGAACAGTGACAACCTGACAGACTGGCATGAACCGCAGCAAGGTTACCTGATGCGTTGCAGTAAGAGAGCGAGGACAGTAGAGGCTGAGTGAGCTGGAGGAAGTACTCTGCAGTCAGAGACATCATCACAGTCTCATCTGGATTAGAGGAAGGCGCAAAAGCACTTCTGTGTTGGTTTGCAGCTGCCAGACACTTGTCTTTCAAAGTTGCACCCAAACCTCTGCACACCACTGAGAAAAGACAATAAATGGTTGACAGTACTTAGCGACAACCTTTGCTCTAATTTAATGACATAGCATAAAACATGTAAATGCTCAACAGTATATGGTACATTCCTTCAGTTTGGATTGTTAATAAAATCAGGGGTTTTGTATGCCTTTGTTTTAGACACTAACCATTGTCCCAAAGAGCATGTGTTGCACTGACTAACATATTTAGATTGAACTCCTCCAGCATGGCTTTGCACTCCTTTGGAAGTATCTCTGCACAAAAACAGAAATGGTATTTAGACACAACAATGAAATTGGCTTCTGAATGTAAAATTCGTCTTGGGTTGTGAGGCATAAATATTTCACAAAATATATGTGATGGGAGTATCAAGTATCAAGTACAACTTTATTGTCTAATATGTATTTATTGTCATCTGTGCTGTATGTACATTACAGATGACATTTCTTCCTTCTCAAGACAACATACAAGAAGAGGAGCCGCTGCGGGTGCCCGCGCCGCCATCAAAAAAAAGGTAACATAAAATGACAAAATAACACAAGACAACACATTATACAGAGACAATCGTGCAATCGTAACCACTTTCCTGCATACACTTTGTTGTCTGAAGCAGCTATTGATGAAAGAGGAGCAAGTCAAAGTGCCATTTTCACCAGTGGATCAAAGACGTCATGCTGAAAATGTGCACACGTCTGCTACAAGCTAAGCTTGAAAGCAACATGAAGCACTCGACACCTCAGAAGAGTATAGAATAGAAACAGTTAATAAATCAATGAAGAATTGATCAATCCCTCTCTAAAACAAACAGTGTCTTCTTTGATTGAGTTTGCATCCATTTGACCTTTGCACTTGCTATCAGGTGTGATCAAATCAAGCATTATGTTTGATGGACACTCGCACAATAAAACTAAAAATGACACACAACAGCGTGTCAGTGTGAACTGGTCTGTCAACAATCACATAAGGTGACAATTTCTAGGATGTTCCTTGCAGTGGACTATGCTGTGTGCTTCACAGAAGTTGTCTTCTCACCCATGTTTGAGGCATGGCTCATTTGCTGAAGGACTTGGAGGATCCTGTGGTTGTCATGGAGATTGATGCTCCCAGTACTCCTTGCCCCATGTGGCACATGCATCTGCAGCCACAGTGCTTTGCTGCAGCGAGCCCACAGCAGTGCACGGTACTCTCCAAACAGATCATCAAACAGCATTGACTGCCCGAGGTCCAACCACTGAACGGAACGAGGCCGGCGAGCACATTCATCCTTGTTTTTTTTTACATCTTCTACAGCCACCTCCAAACCCCGCTGTCCAGAATCTGAGCTAAAAAAAACAAACCAAAACAAAACAAAACAGAACAAAAGAGTGCTGTCACACAAGATGTGAAGAGTACTTACTGTATGTGGTGTGTGAGAAACATTGGAATATGTGTTATGTCAGCTACATTTATTCTCGCTGTGGTCATGATTGAAAAGAGTCATTTCAAACATGAAAGCAAACATTTCCCAATTGGCAGACATGATGTTCACTTACTCTTCAGAAAAGTTCTGGAGTTGCACCTACCACCAGGGAATTCCTCATCTTAGGGAGCGATGTACAGGGTGGGTTGTTTCCACAAGAAGTACATATTTTTTGAAATGCCAGAAACAAGATCACTGCAACATGCTGCCTATTGACCAATGCAATTTCAGAGCTTCTGAGTGATTGAAGGGGTTGACTTGGAAATCGGGTTCTTTTGGCTTGGAACCAGCCAAAAGAAGGACCCATACCACCGAACCACTTGATCCTCACTAGGGTCGCAGGGGGTGCTGGAGCCTATCCCAGCTGTCTTCGGGCAGTAGGCAGGGGACAACCTGAATCGGTTGCCAGCCAATCGCAGGGCACACAGAGACAAACAACCGTCCACGCTCACATCCACACCTAGGGACAATTTTAGAGCTTCCAATCAGCCTGCCATGCATGTTTTTGGAATGTGGGAGGAAACCGGAGTACCCGGAGAAATCCCACGCAGGCCCGGGGAGAACATGCAAACTCCACACAGGGAGGCCGGAGCTGGAATTGAACCCGGTACCCCTGCACTGTGAAGTCGACGTGCTAACCACTGGACTACCGGGCCGCCAGGACCCATACCATGTCACCGAATGACAACACAGCATGTCCTCGCACCCAAGGCATTCTGGACAAGCACAGAACTTGAGAATTTACCCATTTCGAGCCTTTAGTTAAGCAATTGTCCAAATCCTCAGAGATCAACTTCACCAAAGTAAATGTTTTCTCATATCTGTCATCGTTCATAATAGCAGACTGATCGTCTTTGTGTTTAACCCTTCCATGCACCCTGTAACCTGATAACATGATAAGCTGTCCACTGTAGTAACCGCTGTCCTTGAAAGGGTGAATCCAAAAACAGGGCATTTGCCAACATCTGTTTTTACATTGGAAAACAATGATCAAAATCTATTTTCTGACACGTTAAAGACCAAACCAGTAACTGAATCCTAATCACCTTTTGGAAAAAAAAACAACAAATGGTCAGTTTAATCTAGAGCTGGGTGATATGTCGATATATATCTCGACGATAAGAGATGCGAATTGTCATTTTTCTATGATCGCGTCTGTCACCATTTGGCATCTGCGGCAAACTGCAAGTAAGAACATCAGCGGAAGCTTGATTTGATGGGCAAAGCTTTCACTTATCAATGTTATACCACGCAGCTGCCAACAGGTGCCACACTGAGCAACAATTTAGAAAAGTCCATCAATCCATCCAGTTTCTGATCTGCTTATCCTCATAATGGTCACAGGACGTAGTGGAGCCTCTCCCAGCTGTATTCGCATCCGCGCTCACACTCGCACCTCGGGACAATTTAGAGTGTTCCATGAACCTGCCACGCATGTTTTGGGACTGTGGGAGGAAACCGAAGTATCCGGAGAAATCATATGAACGAAATATATACACATGGAGTCTTCATGCACTAGACGTACGATGCAAAATTAAAATTTACCGTCAATGAGAGTTTTCCCTTGCACATCAGATATTCATACTAACAATAGAAACAACAACAACAATAATAATATCGTAATATATTTAGTTGCATTTATGAATTAAGGGTGAGGTTCAATAACAGGTGGATTTTTGTCTCAAATGTCAGCTATAAATTTGAACACATTAAAATTGGCATTCCGGAAGCTTTTAGAGCTCAAAGATGACAAAAAAAATAATACTGCATCTCAAAAATCTCATACAAAGTTAAGGCATTATTGAAATCAGCGTCATTAATACAGTAAATGTAGGGACACGTAGGGCCATCTCCGATTAAAATTTGCTGCTTGCCAGTGTTCTTAAGAGGTGTGTTTCACCAACCACAACTTTTTCACCGTTTTGTGCTCACACAAAATCAAAAGCCCCTAAACGAGTCATTCTGATTCTCTCATCTCAAAACAAGTAAATACTCTGAAGACAGCTGATGGAACAATTACCTGGGATCAAGCGTGCCTGTTGTGTCAACAACACCCAGGTGGGTTCCCTCCATTGCACAGTCGCTGCTGCTTTGGTTTGGATCAGCCTTCCCATTTGGTGGGAGCATGTCAATTTTTATGTTGTGAGGAAACAGTTGTATAGTGGGTGTCAAAGGATGTGATCGCAGTGGAGCTAGCATGTCATAAGAGGAAACAAGCACATGAAATAGAAGCTCAACTTTGGACTGATCCTGTTGGCAAAAGTCTGGCAGGGGGTTGGTTGTCAAATGCTGAAAGGTGGAGGGTTGACTTGACTTCTGCAAATGTTGAAAGTTTCTTGCAGGGCTGTCATCTTCTAGATCTGCCCGGACCGGACCGGTGTTGGAGGCATGTTTTTGGCACTGAAAAGGTAAGTTATTCCGATTTGTATCTTTTATTGGGGAGGACGTCACCTTTTCTAAATCTGAATGAAGTTCATCGTTGGTACTTTCCAAGTGAAGTTTGGGAGTGTGAATGTGACAAGTATGAAAAGAGGAGTGCGATTTTGAGAACTTATCCTGCTGCTGCTGCCAAATTAACGTTGGGGGGAAGCTGGACAGCAACCTGGCAGAAATGTCCTGCTTGGTGGGGGATTGACACACGCATTGCTGAGCGGTCCACGATTGGAGCTGATTGGCTGCCGTGTTTGCATGATGCGCTGCCAAAATACTCAGCAGGTCTTTAACTGAGACAGCAGCAGGTTGATGCCTCTGACTGTTTGTCAGTGGGGTACAACAAATCTGCTGGAATACTTGAGTCCCCAGATGGGTGGTGTTGTGCTGTGTTCTCTGCTCCTCCAGTGCCGTGTTATAGAGTTCTATACATTCTAAAATGTCTGCCATGACTTCCCTTGGTACGTGGTCCAAATTGGACTGCCCCATAGCATCCAAAACAGCTTGCACATAACGTCCCATTAAAACCATCACTTGCAGGCTCAGCAAGTCAAGAGTCTGTCTAATATCGTCCAGCAACTTGTTCTGCTGGGCCAGAGCGTGCCTGAGATAGTGATCAGACTGGACTTTTGCATATAGACAAGGCCAGTGGTTGACATGAATGCGAAACTCCTGGCACAAGGAGACAAGCTGAACCTTGGCTGATGAGCAGAGGTGTGGGGTCTGCAGAAGACAGAAGAATTGCCGTAACAATCACAATTTCAACATTTAACATCAGAATCTATCTCATCAAATAGTAAAGATTGCTTTTATATTAAATCTGGGCATCTATAATAGTTATGTTCAATCTTCGCTTGATACTGTGAGACGCGAGCTATTTCAACAGCAGGTTTATGACTCTGCTTCTCGAGCTAAAATCCTTCATGTCAAAAGATCTATTCCATCTATCCATCAATTATCCGAGCCGCTTATCCTCGCGAAGGTCGTAGGCGTGCTGGGGTCAATCCCAGCCGACGTTGGGCAGTGTTCTATATTTTCCTTCTTATATAACTAAAATAAGTACTGCAGCTTATTAGTCTGTGGCATTGTGAAGTGGTACACCCACAAACTATGTAAGAAACACGTTGTTAAAAGAATACGTTTGAAAGAGTTTTAAAATCAATTTGACTGAATAATTTTAGTAAGCTATTTTTTATTTCTTTACAGCTACTTCAATTAATCAATTCTTTTTGATTATCACTTTATAATTTAGATACCTTTTTTTAATTTTATTTAAACTTGTCCAAATCCTCATAATTTCATCTTCTCAACTGTCAATATTATCTGATCTCCGTAATCCTCCTTGAAAACAGACTGATTATCTTCATGTTGAATCAAAATTTAACATTGCATTTACATTCTTGACTATTTTCATCACATGCTAGGGACCAAATCTATCATCGAATCATAATTGATTTATGTTTGTGTTACTATACACTGTGTGTTGTGTGTCCTCAGTGTTTGACTGTGTGGCCCCTCCCTCCTGTTGTTTTTTTGGTTGCCTTTGCCTTAATTCAGTGTGGGCTGGGCATCTACCCAATCACTGTACCTATCTCACCTAACACAACTGCCAGTCTTCACCTCATCATCCACACTCTCCTCTGCAGCAGAAAAGGCCAGGCTGAAGAGCCACTCATTGCCAGCTCGGCAGCTACCTTCCCTGCTTCCCAGCTGTTGCACTCAGCCTTCCCGTATGCCTTGGTTTTGGTTTCTTTGGCTGCCTTGGTCGGCCCGGTGATCGAGTGGTTAGCATATCGATCTCACAGTGCAGAGGTACCGGGTTCAAGTCCAGCTTCGGCCTTCCTGTGTGGAGTTTGCATGTTCTCCACGTGCCTGCGTGGGTTTTCTCTGGGTACTCCAGTTTCCGCCCACGTTCCAAAAACATGCATGACAGGCTGATCGAACACTCTAAATTGTCCCCTAAATGTGAATGTGAGCATTGTTGTTGTGGTTGTTTCCTCTCTGTTTTCCCTGCGACTGACTGGCAACCGGTTCAGGGTGTCCCCCGCCTACTGCCCAAAGACAGCTGGGATAGGCTCCAGCACCCCCCACGACCCTTGTGAGGATAAAGCGGATTGGAAAATGAATGGATGGCTACCTTGGTTCTTGCCTCCTTGACCTGTCCCTCTTCCTGACAATAAATCAGTACTGAGTTCATTGTGTCTGCCTGTGGGTCCTGTGCTTGTTGTAAGCTAAGCTTAACCGTTTGTTCATTTTCTGCACTGCCAATTTGAAAGAATGTCTATTTTTGTTCAGTTGTTTTCTTTTTAATCCAATTCATCGATTAATTAAATATCCATCCATCAATGTACAGATAAATAAATTATTAAAATAATCAGTAGGTGAAGATTTACTATGCTGTTAAATGGCTTTAACTCTTATTTGTAATGGAAATGCTTTTAAATGTCGCCATTGTATGTACTTTTAGTAATTTAAGTAAGCTATTTTTTATTTCTTTGCTTTTAAGTGTCTGTTGTGTTTGTAAATGTTTTTTAAGTTGTACTTTAATTGTGCAGCACACAGAGTGACCTTGTGTATGAAATAAGCTGTCACACAGAGTGACCTTGTGTATGAAATAAGCTGTATAAAAAAAGCTGCTTTGCCTTTTTCTTTTGAGGCTATGGTAAAAGTGTCACAAAAGAGTGGTTCCAGTAGTACACATTTCATATTTTGGTTTGCATCCAAGAATGGTCAAACGAAAACTGACATGACAATATTGCATACAGCATTGTCTGCTGGTCAGGCAGCATCTCAGCCCGGGACAGAAAGAGACTGGAGCGACTGGTCAGGAAGGCCAGTTCTGTCCTGGGTTGCTCCCTTGACACTCTGGAGGAGGTGGGCAACAGAAGGATGCTAACTAAGCTAAAAGCTATGATGGCCAGTCCCTCCCAAACCCCTCCAGCCCGCCCTGACAGCACTTGGTAGCTCCTTCAGCCAGAGACTGTTACACCCGCGCTGCAAGGAGAGATACCGACGCTCGTTCCTACCGACTGCTGTCAGGCTGATGAATAAAAAATAACAATTATAATAATAATAATAATTCAATGATGTGAAGGAAAATTGTAAATAGTACTGCGATTTATCCATTTGTGTTCATATTGTATTTAATTGAAAGATGTTTGTTTTTCTCTTTCTCCTTTCTTCTTTCTACATACATTCTTGCTGCTGGAGGCTGTAAATTTCCCCAGTGTGGGACGAATAAAGGATATCTTATCTTATCTTATTGTTGCCGTAAAAATGCACATTTTGTACATACTGGGTTAGATGAGATGTGCGACTTCCTCAAGAGATCCTCAAGCAGGCGGCCCAGGTTAGAGATGTATACAGCAGTTAAATGAGCCCTCCTGGTGTACTCGTGAATAAAAAGCAGCAGAGATCTCTGCTCCAAGAGGCTCCACAGAGCTCGGTAATGCTTACTCAAGAAGGGCAAGGCAGGCACGAGGAGAAGACCATCACCTGACACAGTCTTGCCCTTGACACAGATCTTGAACAGGATTAGAGGAGGAAAATAGGATTTAGATCCAGTCCAAAAAAACAAAACAACAACAACAAAAAAGCCCTTGACCTGAATAATTCCAGGCTCATTGCACTGGTTTTACGTCTGCATTTGTGAATGTACTGTATTTCAGTGAAAATGGTTTTAATTCAGCACTAAGAAAGCCCCAACAGCTTTATGTTGGGGACCAATGATCAAGTATTCTTATTATAATTATTCTCATAAAAAACAATATTGTTTTAGTGATCATAGGAAAAACATATTAAACTTATCTTTCCCATGTGTGTAAATTAATTTGAGTATGTAGATAATTTTATTCATTGTGTACACTATGGATTATATATTTATTGGATCAAATAACAGTTCCAATATTTATATCAGAAAATGTCTAATTTATATAAATATTAATGACAGGCAGTGATCTCCCACCAAAGAGTCAAAACATGTAATATTATACCCCATGCAGTATAGTTAATTACAAGTTACAAGCTCTGATTGCAAATTTTGCATTTTCCTTTTAAAATGGCCAAAGCATAATGAAATCAATTCATCGCCCCTATAAAAAAGTAACTTAAACTAACAGGAACGTATTACTCTCCACAGATGGTAATATTGTAAAGAAACGTATTACTTTCAAATCTTAGTAACTAGTAAAATGCAATTTTTGTACATTTTGGAAGTACCGGTAACTTGCCCAGCACTGTGTTAAATGATCAAAACATGCCAAGGAATGAATCACCATTTATGGGTTGAGAACCCAACAAGTGTTTAAGACATACGGTATGTGAATTATCTGTGTCATGTTCCGTGCCTGCCAGCAGGTGGCGGGTTTTTCCCTCTGCCTACTGCACACCTGTTCTTAATTCGAGGGTGATTATCAGGCCTTTATCAAGTGGCTCTGGCAGCTCATTCTCTGCCGGAGAATTCCACGCCGTGCCATATTCTCTCGTGCTCTATTTCGCTATCCGTTATTGACTCGTTGCCTTCTTGCCTTACGGCCGATACTCTTGTGATTTCGCGTTTAGACTCTAAGATTTGTACTAATCGTATTTTCGCCAATTCAGGCCCTCCTCGTGTTTTGTTTTCCGTGAGCGTTTTCAGTTGTTTTTTCCTTCTTTGTTACTCCTGGTCCTTATTTGATCAGCGTTTTTTGTTACCGTTTTTCCCTGTCGGGCTCTTTCTGTTTTTTGGTCATTAAAGACACTTTTTGTTTGACAAGATTTTTTCGTTGTCTGCTTTCCGGGGATCCAGCCCTTTACTTCCTTGTTCTGCACGGAGCGATCTGTTATCGCTTCGGGCAGAACGTGACAATCTGAAGGCATGCTTGTACAGTGCTGCATCAAGAGACCATCTTAATTTATTACGTGACCACGTTCTTCATGCAAAACGTTTGTATCTCAAATCATCTTTCGGCATTTGAAATGAATGGAAATGCCATTAATCTATTCAAGGCATTTCACCCTCCCCACCCCCCCAAAAAAACAAACTTTTTGTGAATGTGTTTTTTGACAAGGAAAATTCAATATTATACTAAGAGTTAAATGAAGTTGACTGGCAGCATACAGCGCTCACATCTCAAGTTTGTTCTCACAAGTCAAAGCAAAAAAAAAATAATGTCCAAATGATGCCTTGCATCTCGAAAAAGTATGGTCCCTCAAATCTCACCAGTCTAGTTGGGTTTAATTTGTATTTGGTGATCAGGACTGCCTGAGGCAGCAAACAAATGAAGAACGTTTTCTTGATAATGTTGGTTTAAATGAAACAAAATATTTCACGTAGTGTATGCATATTTGCATACACCAAATGAGCATGAATATGACTCAAGCAGCTCACCTTAGGATAACCCATTTGTGCCCCGCTGACATGCTGCCACTGCATTGACATACTCAGAAGAGCATTTTGCAAACGCAAGATACGGACAGATGATCTGGACACCAGGTTGCAGGCCACGACAAAGTTTCCTTCTTCTTCCCCTTCATCCTCATAATCATCTTGACTATGACCAGGTAAGAGCCACTTCATACGAGGATTTAAGGTGCTTTTGAGTAAACGAGAGATGGTCCTCTGTGACCAAGACCCTGAAAGGCAAAAGTCCAATGTCAGATGGGTATGATTCTTAAGCTCAAAGTAGGAGGCAAGGACCAAAAAAACCCCCCACAAAAGAAATAAGTCAATGATTAACAACTTGAGGTTTCCATAATATTGACAAATGTTTTAAAAATATGCTGAAACCACTCAACTTAAAACACAGTAGGCCCACTCCAGGGCTGGACTGGCACACACATAATATATTTTTTTAAATGAGCCACAGCATTTTTAGCTTAGCAGTCTAAGCCAAAAATGCCAAAATTAGCCGAGCCACTGGCAGTTCTAGACACTTTTACCTGGGGTGGCAGAAGGCACAGTTGGGAGAGCGGAGGTTAATCACATGAACGTACACACACACGCGCACACACACACACACACACACACACACACACACACACACACACACACACACACATTTCAGGTTGAGGTTTTATTTTGTGCATTCCCTGGCAAGTTTTATGCATGTCAAATAAAATATCTTAATGTTGAGCACTAACCCAGTCCTTGTAGGCTAATGACAGAATCATTGTTTATGATTGTGAGTGTATGGAGTTCACACTGTACCATTAGCGTTGAGATCTTCTTCTGCTGTACAGGACGTGCACACCTTCTGCAAGATAGGGATTTCAAAATGAGTGTTTTCAGAATGAAGATAAAAAATGTCTACCTTTCTCCAATTTCATGGAAAGCTTGTGGCACAAATTTGCGCCCCAATTCATGCATCTTAATGAAAAAATATGATTATGAAATAATGAAAATGGACAGATACATTGAAATATTTCAGGAGCTTTTTTCTTTCTTTTTAAACAAAAACAACTGATAGATTGATTCTTTTTAGTTATCATATATTCGCTTATTATTAAATTGATTGATTGATTGATTGATTGATTGATTGATTGATTATGCCTGCAATGAAGAGCGCTTAGGCTTTTAATAAGCATATAACGCTTCTTAATCATTGTATATTAATCATTATGTACTCACATTTATAATCCTTTTCATTCGTTTATACTCACATTTATAATCAAGAATGCTTAGTGCACTGTGTGGCAGTTTAGGGACACAACCACCTTTTCGAGGACGTGGTTGGGATGAGATTAGTATTAAGACTAAACAGGAGCAAGGTTGGACAGTGGATGGAGCTATCAACACCAGCTGCAACGTGATGTTTTTGTAAAAATTGCACACATGTACGTAATTTACACTGACATACAGACGCATAGTCAAACAGGTTCAGCGTGTCTTCAACAGCCCCCACCCTTTAGGTTGGACACACCTATGTAGTAGATTTCTCAATAAACGAGGGGGTGAAGGGGGAGATCGTTAGGGTGATGTGCAGAGAACTGAAACCTAACGCTTCTCCTTGTTCCCTCCTGGTACCAGAATTGAGACTCCTGTCTCCTCTTTGTGTTTTATTCCTAAGTGTTAAATTGATAAACCTGACAATAACCAACCTTCTCTTCTGGAGTGAATGATCCGGATTTCTCTGGAAGTAAAAAAAAATAAATAATAATAAATACATGTTAAAAAAATCTACTGAAGTGGAAGGAAGTTAAATATATATAATCTCTTCACCATCTACCTCCTACACTGAGGCTCAATCAGCCGTTACCATGGGATCGTTCCTAGCTATGCCTTCCTGTCATCTTAGCCCAATAGGGGCTTGAGAGCTTGAGCTACTCGAGAAGCTGACTATGGAGCTCCCTCCCTCCACACACAATACACACAGATTCCCTCACAGCATTCAAAATCCAAATCAAAATCTCCCGTTTAAACTCACATTTGCACTCTAATCATTCACTTCCGCGACTCCTGTTTGTTTTGTTTTCACTGATTTACTGTTTCAGTTTGGGGGGGGGGGGTCCTTATTGATGCTTTTATTAATGTTTTCTGTGTGTATTTTAACTAATAATTTTAAGGTGAGTTGGCAGGCATCACTAAATTAAATGAATTTGTACAGCAGTAACTTAGACTTCTTGCGTGTATGTCAAGGTCACCTGCTCGACCAGGCTTTCCACCAGGGTCTTTCAGTACGTCGAAATTGTTTTCATCCATTGCAAACCCAACTTTGTCTGAAAAGAAAGCAAATAATTATGTATTGGGGTTTTATATCGAAATAAATACATAAAACGATAATATAAAATGGAAAAAGAAAGACAACTACGTGGATTTAGAATGATAATTTGTATTCACTTAGATTTTCACAAAACAATAATCAAGAACATGGATTTGTATTTAAGCACAAGAGCATAAACAATAATATGTTGCTCAATTGTTAAAGGTAAAGGCTTTAATTGTATAGTTTTCCTACTCATCTACAATGTAATTAAACATCGACCGTGAATAAGATGCATTTTAAGAGGTAGAGACTTGAAGCCTGAAACTTACATCTTTCTGAATCAGCCCAAAAAAATGCTCCTTAAGATTCAAGTCCGCTACATTGTTGTGAGCGAGACCGGGTGGTTGGCCCGAAAACTTGTATGCATCGTGGAATGAGCTAACGCCACAACCAGATGACGCTAGCCTAACATCGGATAAACTCACGCTCAATCTCGCCAAATCAGCAGATGTCATCTTTTTATACGTTCTCTTGAAACAAACCGCAATATTCTTTCACTGACATGTTGGACAATAATCAGGGTTGGTGTAATGTCCATCCATGTACTGTATTTGTTAATCCTCGCGGGTGTTAAAAATAGTGTTTGCTCGCGAGACTACACAATAAAACAGCAGCCAATCCAAGCAGACGTTTGCTTCTCTGTTGTCATGGAAAACACGAAGGCTTCCGCGTTCGTGGGTTTACCTTTTCTTCTTCTTCACGGTTTGCCGATGTGCATGTAAAGTCTGCCTGTTGTTGCAATGCTGTCATCTTTTGGAGCCGTGTAACAACTGCAATAGTATTTCCCCTTTTTATTTTAAAATTAAAAGGCATGTCGTACATCGCACTATTCATATTTTTTTAAATCAAACTCTCAATAAATCAAGGCATATAATGTAGGTATTCACTCATCTCTGAGGCACTTCACACGTGGGTTAATTTTCAATGTACATGTAATTATGGTTTTCATATTGTTTTAGTGTTCCATTTGAAAACATATGTTTGAATAAATGACTTTGATCTCTTATTAGTAATTGCATATTTAGCATCGGATTTGATAATACTGTACATAAATTGGCATTTTTGTTAAAATCACGTTGATACTAAAAACATTACAATGAGCCAAAAACGCATCTTCAATAAACACAGACGGGATAGAATAGACCCCTCCGTGAGTCGTCACCTTACCGTGGTGGAGGGGTTTGTGTGTCCCAATGATCCTAGAAGCTAAGTTGTCTGGGGCTTTATGCCCCTGGCAGGGTCACCCATGGCAAACAGGTTCTAGGTGAGGGGCCAGACAAAGCACGGCTCAAAGACCCCTTATGATGAGCAAAATATATGGACCAAGGTTTCCCTTGCCCGGACGCGGGTCACCGGGGCCCCCCTCTGGAGCCAGGCCTGGAGGTGGGGCTCGTTGGCAAGCGCCTGGTGGCCGGGCCTACACCCATGGGGCCCGGCCGGGCACAGCCCGAAGAGGCAACGTGGGTCCCCCTTCCCATGGGCTCACCACCCATGAGAGGGGCCAAAGGGGTCGGGTGCAATGTGAGCTGGGCGGCAGCCAAAGACGGGGACCCTGGCGGTCCGATCCTCGGCTGCAGAAGCTAGCTCTTGGGACATGGAATGTCACCTCTCTGGCAGGGAAGGAGCCCGAGCTGGTGTGTGAGGCAGAGAATTTCCGACTGGATATAGTCGGACTTGCCTCCACACACAGCCTGGGTTCTGGTACCAGTTCTCTCGAGAGGGGTTGGACTCTCTTCCACTCTGGAGTTGCTCACGGTGAGAGGCGCAGAGCAGGTGTGGGCATTCTCATTGCCCCCCGGCTCAGTGCCTGTACAATGGGGTTCACACCGGTAGACGAGAGGGTTGCCTCCCTCCGCCTGCGGGTGGGGGGACGGGTCCTGACTGTTGTTTGTGCATATGCACCAAACAGCAGCTCAGCATACCCACCCTTTTTGGAGTCCTTGGAGGGTGTGCTGGAGAGTACTCCTGCTGGGGACTCCCTTGTTCTGCTGGGGGACTTCAATGCTCACGTGGGCAATGACAGTGAGACCTGGAGGGGCGTGATTGGGAGGAACGGCCCCCCCGATCTGAACCCGAGTGGTGTTTTGTTATTGGACTTCTGTGCTCGTCACGGATTGTCCATAACGAACACCTTGTTCAAACATAAGGGTGTCCATATGTGCACTTGGCACCAGGACACCCTAGGTCGCAGTTCGATGATCGACTTTGTTGTGGTATCATCGGATTTGCGGCCGCATGTTCTGGACACTCGGGTGAAGAGAGGGGCGGAGCTGTCAACTGATCACTGGTGGTGAGTAGGCTCCGATGGTGGGGGAAGATGCCGGTCCGTCCTGGCAGACCCAAACGTATAGTGAGGGTTTGTTGGGAGCGTCTGGCGGAATCCCCTGTCAGAAGGAGTTTCAACTCCCACCTCCGACAGAGCTTTTCCCATGTTCCGGGGGAGGCGGGGGACATTGAGCCCGAGTGGACCGTGTTCCGTGCCTCTATTGTTGAGGCGGCCAATCTGAGTTGTGGCCGTAAGGTGGTTGGTGCCTGTCGTGGCGGCAACCCCCGTACTCGCTGGTGGACACCAGCAGTAAGGGATGCCGTCAAGCTGAAGAAGGAGTCCTATCGAGCCTTTATGGCCTGTGGGACCCCAGAGGCAGCTGACGGGTATCGATTGGCCAAGCGGGCCGCGGCTTCGGTGGTCGCCGAGGCAAAAACCAGAGCGTGGGAAGAGTTCGGTGAGGCCATGGAAGCCGACTTCCGGACGGCTTCGAGGAAATTCTGGTCCACCATCCGACGTCTCAGGAGGGGGAAGCAGTGCACCACTAACACTGTGTACAGTGGAGATGGGGCGCTGCTGACTTCGACTCGGGACGTTGCGAACCGGTGGGCAGAGTACTTCGAAGACCTCCTCAACTCCACCAACACGCCTTCCTTGGAGGAAGCAGAGCCCGGGGACTCTGAGGTGGGCTCTCCTATCTCTGTGGTTGAAGTCACCGATGTGGTTAAAAAGCTCCTCGGTGGCAAGGCCCCAGGGGTGGATGAGATCCGCCCGGAGTTCCTCAAGGCTCTGGATGTTGTGGGGCTGTCCTGGTTGACACGCCTCTGCAACATCGCGTGGACAACAGGGAGAGTGCCTCTGGATTGGCAGACCGGGGTGGTAGTCCCTCTTTTTAAAAAGGGGGACCGGAGGGTGTGTTCCAACTACAGAGGGATCACACTCCTCAGCCTCCCTGGTAAGGTCTATTCAGGGGTGCTGGAGAGGAGGGTCCGTCAGGAAGTCGAGCCTCAGATTGAGGAGGAGCAGTGTGGTTTTCGTCCCGGCCGTGGAACAGTGGACCAGCTCTACACCCTTAGCAGGGTCCTTGAGGGTATGTGGGAATTCGCCCAACCAGTCTACATGTGTTTTGTGGACTTGGAGAAGGCGTTTGACCGTGTCCCTCGGGGAGTTCTGTGGGGGGTGCTTCGTGGGTATGGAGTACCGAACCCCCTGATACGGGCTGTTCGGTCACTATACCACCGATGTCAGAGTTTGGTTCGCATTGCCGGCAGTAAGTCGGAATCGTTTCCAGTGGAGGTAGGACTCCGCCAAGGCTGCCCTTTGTCGCCGATTCTGTTCATAACCTTTATGGACAGAATTTCTAGGCGCAGCCGAAGCGTTGAGGGGGTCCGTTTTGGGGGCCTCAGTATTTCATCCCTGCTTTTTGCAGATGATGTGGTGCTGTTGGCTCCTTCAAACGGGGCTCTCATACTCTCACTGGAGCGTTTCGCAGCCGAGTGTGAAGCGGTGGGTATGAAAATCAGCACCTCCAAATCTGAAACCATGGTCCTCAGTCGGAAAAGGGTGGAGTGCCCCCTCCGGGTCGGGGAGGAGATCTTACCCCAAGTGGAGGAGTTCAAGTATCTTGGGGTCTTGTTCACGAGTGGGGGTAGGAGGGAGCGGGAGATCGACAGGCGGATCGGTGCAGCGTCTGCTGTGATGCGGACGTTGTATCGGTCTGTCGTGGTGAAGAAGGAGCTGAGCCAAAAGGCGAAGCTCTCAATTTACCGGTCGATCTACGTCCCAACCCTCACCTATGGTCACGAGCTATGGGTCGTGACCGAAAGAACGAGATCCCGGATACAAGCGGCTGAAATGAGTTTTCTCCGCAGGGTGTCCGGGCTCTCCCTTAGAGATAAGGTGAGAAGCTCAGTCATCCGGGAGTGGCTCAGAGTCGAGCCGCTTCTCCTCCACATCGAGAGGAGCCAGATGAGGTGGCTTGGGCATCTGATTCGGATGCCTCCTGAGCGCCTCCCCGGTGAGGTGTTCCGGTCATGTCCCACCGGGAGGAGACCCAGAGGAAGACCCAGGACACGCTGGAGAGACTATGTCACCCAGCTGGCCTGGGAACGACTCGGGATCCCCCGGGGAGAGCTGGAAGAAGTAGCTAGGGAGAGGGAAGTCTGGGCTTCCCTGCTAAAGCTGTTGCCCCCGCGACCCGGCCCCGGATAAGTGGTAGATGATGAATGGATGGATGGATGGATGGGATAGAATAATTTCTTTCACTTGTTCATTGTCAACTGTAACGTTGTTTTTTTTAATCACATCACAATCACTGTCCCCCGGGCAGTAGGCCAGGGACACCCTGAATTGGTTGCCAGCCAATCACAGGGCACACAGAAACGAACAACCATTCACACTCACACCTAGGGACAATTTAGAGTGTTCAATCAACCTGCCACGCATGTTTTTGGAATGTAGGAGGAAACTGGAGCACCCGGAGAAAACCCACGCAGGCCCGGGGAGAACATGCAAACTCCACACAGGGAGGCCGGAGCTGGAATCGAACCGGTACCTCTGCACTGTGAAGCCGACGTGCTAACCACTGGGTGGTATATTAAGATATTTTGTGATGTTTTCTTTAATCAATGTATTGCTTCTCAGTGAAAAAACTGCTTTGAGATGATTGCATAACTTGGTGACTTGCTTGCCTAAGCAATTCCAGAGATGGACTCTGGAGCCTGCTTTGACGACTTCAGAGATAAACTATTTAGCCTGCCTTGACGACTTCATAGTCTGCTTTGTTTGAATTGTCAAAACTTGATTGAGATCAATGCCACTTGATTACACAACAAACAGTGTGGCGTAGGGAGGGATGAGAATGGCCACTCACCTCTCCCGATGCACACACTTTAGAGGATAAAAGGAGGGGAGCGATGCTCCTCAGCAGAGTCCGCTATGGGTTTCCGTACAAACGCCTAGCTCGTATTGAAGCTCACTCTGCTGAGGGTGTTGGCTCTCCACCCTACTGGCACACGGTAAGAGTTCTTTAGCTTCATACAACTTGTTTGAACTGTGTTATCATTTCTGTGTGGGACCAATGAAGTGCCTATTGTTGGTAGCCAGAAGTGTCTTGTCGTTATTTCTGAGTGCCTATCTCCGACGATCCTTTATAAAACTTGATATTCATTCAAATTGAGTATCAGAAGTGTTTCAAAACACTGGGCTACCGGGCCGCCCCTCACTTTTACTATCTGTTGTCTATTTTTGTCTTCAGCGACATTACCAAAGAAACTAACTTTTTGAAAAATGGATATTCACAAGGTTATGAAACTCAGATTCAACAAAATGGTCACCTAAAATCTCAACCCCTATTGATGTTTCAATAAGACATTGGCCAGTAACTGATGCATTTTCACCAATTTTAAAATGTCACACTAGTGATTAAACGAGCGACACTGGTACTATGCACAGTGCTGAGAGCTCAAGAGTGAAACCCCGTATTGCTTTAAGAAAGAATCACATGACCAATCCAGGAACGGAATCGTTTGAATGTGCTGCACCAAAGCGTGTTCATAAGGACAGAAACTGTATCAACATGTCGTGGGTTTGTTGGCTGTAGTTTTGCGAAATTATGGATCTTTCTAAGATGTTTTCCCCAGTGTGGAATACTTTTGATCTTCCTTTGAGCATTGTTTACTGTTATATGCAATTTGTTTTTACAGTGGCACATTGCACTCACTTTATCAGTTTATCAAGTGAATGACCTGTTATACATATGATAGTCAGTTAAAGAGCATAACCGTTGGTTTATTCATTTTATCTTATAATTGCAAGACCGTCCATAATTGAAGTTCAACGCTTCCTGTCAGAAGCAAACACACCTAGAAACCAAGACCCTTTACAATATTGGAAATGGAACCAGAAAACATCTCCACATCTACATCAACTTTCATTTAAAACTCTCTGCTCACTATCGTCATCTGAACCATGTGAAAGAGTATTTTCTGAGGCTGGAGAGCTGGTGTCAAAGAGGAGAAATCGCCTTGGAGCAGAGACCCTCCAAAAACTTGTGTTCCTCAATAAAAATTCATAAACTAATCACTTTTGTCTTTTATTTCACTTTATTTAACCAAAATTTTCCACATAAGTTAAAAATCTGAATTGTAACTCAAATTTGCTATGTTTTATATACCAACTCCGTTTAGCACTTACACCCCTCTTCCTCAACTGGCGGACCGCGATCCACGACCGGACCGCCGACCTCCTCTGTCCTGACCGCCGACCTCCTCTGTCCGGGCCTCCTCTGTCCAAACCCTCGGCAAATTGAATAAAATAATAAATTATAAAGTGATTTTTACGTTATACATTTTCTATTTTTGGACTATAATCTGCGCATTACCGCGATCGCTTGTTAAAATTATCCGTTGTATTATTTGCGTGCACGAACAGATGTATTGCAAAGGACGCAGCAGCGCGACTCTGTGTGTGTATGTTTGACGAACTGGAGACGGGGGCATGTCGGCGATAACGATGCGCTGATTGGCTCCTCTGAACTTAAGGTGTGCCCATACATCAGCGTCACGCATTCAAAATGGATGATTGAGTCAGGAAACAGACGCATGCGCGACGCCACAGTATGCTCACAGCTTCAGCACAGGAGAGCCGCACACAGACAATAGACAAGACAAATCGCGGAACGTTTCGATTGTGTGCAGTTTTGCTCCCGTCTACCCGGGGATCTTTGCAGCTGTTTAACAGCAGAACACCGCAACATGTTAAATGAACATCTCTAATGGCGTCCTCAAATAATATTTGCATGCCTCAGACATTGCATTCACCTTTAGTGGAAGAACAGCGCTGTACATTCCTGTGCTCCCTTGTGTCAGTATTTAAAATGGTTCTTAACTCCTCTTCTGATATATTTTTCAATGATTTTAGAGGGGATGTGAAAGGGGGAATTGTACAAATGAAAATAATATTTTTGTTTTCATTTTTAGTATTTATTTTGGTAAAATGAATATGTTGTTTTGCTTTTGTTAAATTAAGGGAAAAAGACAACTACTGTTTAACAAAGTTAAAGTAAAAAATGTCTTATTTCCCTAAAAGGGCTATTTCTATTATTAAGCAGGCACAACTTAACAAAATAAAAGAGTTCCTCTGCCTCAACACAATACCTCTCATTATTTGCTGTGTACTGGCAAAGTGAATAATTGTTATTTTCATGCACCCCATTATTGGTTGGTTGTGAGGAGTGTTGATTTGTATAAGCTTGGCTTGACCATACTAAATGGGCATATACCTGCTCCCCATGACCACCGTGCATGGGACCGGACCTTGGTCTTATAAAAAAAAAAAAGTGGACCTACAGCATTTCTATTTGAGGACCACTGACTTACACAAACAAAGGAATTTCTTTACCTGCAATGATTTTATAACTACTGCACGGGTCACTATTGGGTGACCAATACAGTGTCAATATAGTGCTGACACAGTTTGTGAAGTGGGTCAATACACTCCTTGAGGTATCATCGTCCTATCACTACCTATTACCTTCAAATCGGTGCTACCTACCGAACGGTGATCATTTTTTGTTTGTTTATTGTTTATTGAACATAAAACATATACAGTAATAATTTGACAGAAAATAAGGTAGATAAAAAAGTAAAAAGAAAGAAATCAGTCTTCATTCAACACAGTTATTATGTTCAAGGGAGTAGGATGAAGTAAAAAACTTATCTAGTCCTACCCCGTTATGTGTTTATATCTACTAAATCATTTTTATATCAATCAGAAAAGAAAAAGTAAGAAGAAGTCTCCATTAAGGCTCATACTTTACCCTTAACCGTGATATTTTTACAACTTTTGGTTTGTATCGGGATTATATACATCCTCACCCTGGCACTCTTGTGTCAATTTTCTCTTGTATTCATAATGGATATTTCAATACCTTTCTCTATTTATCAACTTAGTTCTGATTTATCATTAATATTTAATGTTTAATCATTTTAACTCTGATTGATGTAGGTTGTTTGTACTATTTTTTTGAATTTGTTTTTTAACTCAGCAAGCGATTTACTCATTTTTAGGTCCGTTTCGAGATTATTCCACAGATTAACACCTTTGCTAGATACACTTCTTTGCTTGATGTTTGTTCTTGTTTTGAGTTTTTTGAATAAGTTGGTACCTCTTAATTCATAGTTGCTTTCTCGAATTTCAAAAAACTTCTGAATGTTTTGGCAGAGCAGGTTATTGTGTGCTTTGTACATTAATTGGGCGATTTTAAAGTCAACCAGGTCATAAAATTTCATCGTATTTAATTTGATAAATAGTGGATTTGTGGGTTCCGTATATTTTGATCTATTAATAATTCGAATTGCTTTTTTTTGTAGTTTGAGAATAGGGAGTGTGTTTGTTTTGTAGGCATTTCCCCATATTTCCACACAGTGGGTCATATATGGTAATAATAATGAAGTGTATAATGTGTACAAAGATCTCTTATTTAGCACTTCCTTGGTTAGCACGTCTCTGGCTCACGGTTCTTCTGTTTTGGATTTGAATTTCGCCCAACCCTGATTAATTTAGAAAATTTGACGCACAGACCTATTAGGGATGTGAATCTCAGCACTGAGGACGATTCGATACAAATCTCGATGCACTACCAGGGATGCAATACTTAAACGATACATGGAATTTTCTGGCGACACAATGCGATACGTTTCACCGTCTTCACGATGTGATACGACGCGATACACATTTAGTTCAAATCAATGTGATCCGATACGATACAATGCAATTTGTTGTGATATTGTGCAGTTAAACACGATGCAAATACGCAAAGAAAAAAGTTTAAAAAAAGATGGAATTCAGTATGGTATTGCAAAAAGTATACCACTTTATTCTTTATAAACAGTAGAACGTGTAAATATTTAATTATTTAAGCCCTTTCACAATTGGGTTTTGTGCAAAGAAAATGTAAACGATTTGGTACCTGAGACTCACAACTGTTACTGTAGTGTAAACACAAACAGCCTACTCTCACTGAGTGTCTTACATGAAATATCCATCTCCATAGGACAGAAAAAAAATACAATTGAAACAATGTGGCAGTCACAGCCTCAAAGCTGTTGTGTGTATGAGAGTGTGTGTGTGACCATGTGTGTGAGAGTGGTCTGTGCGCACATTAGATACAGTAGTTTCCTCGCTGCTGCTTGCGTAAACTTCCATAGTGTTTCGCTAGTAGTGTACTGCACTGTATGTGACTCACGGCTTCCGTCCGTATTCAACACAAAATAATGATGGTGCATTCATGCGCCTAGGAAAGGGCAGATAGATGGGTGACGTTTAATATGAATAAAACGAAGCTTGAATCTGATTTTAGCGATACCGACCAATGCATCGTGATGAATCTAGATTTCACCCGTCAATTGCGTCATACCCAGTGAATGAGCCAATGCACTCGTATCGCGCACGTGCGCATCGATTAATATCGATTCTTTTCCACACCCTTAATACCTATACGTGGCTAAAAAACGATCACTAATATTCGCTCATGAAATATTTACCCAACCATGAAATCTCATACGTTATGGGCAACTCCACATAAAAGAACCCGCCATTAGTTCTTTTCAACATTAACTAAGAGCTTCTGGTCACCGACGTGCAGTATGGGTTCGTGGATAAATAAATGTACTCCCCACTGAAGCAGGACTTTCAAAATTAAACCACGACACATTTTACGTATCATTTTTGAAAACTACGAGTGCTCGTCAGTGTGTGGACGGTCGGACTTTGTACATTTCCCGAGTTTGGTCTCGACGGAGGGCGGCCCGGTAGTCCAGTGGTTAGCACGTCGGCTTCACAGTGCAGAACCGGGTTCGATTCCAGCTTCGGCCTCCCTGTGTGGAGTTTGCATGTTCTCCCCGGGCCTCCGTGGGTTTTCTCCGGGTGATCCGGTTTCCTCCCACATTCCAAAAAACATGCATGGCAGGCTGATTGAACGCTCTAAATCAGGGGTGTCCAAACTTTTTGCCAAGGGGGCCAGATTTTATGTGGTAAAATGTCGGGGGGCCGACCTTGGCTGACATTCTTTACATTGAACAACAATATTGTTCAACAAATTTTAGTAAGCCAGTCTGTTTCACATTTCCATTTTTATTTTAATTTCAACAATCTTAAGAATTTCTTTTGGTTCATTTGAAACGGGTATATCACATGCAACTGCTTATTCACTTGACTTTTTCTTAAACAGAAGTCTCCTGAGTGCAAATTGATTGATTTGAAACATAAAATGTATCACCATGACTTTTCAATAGTCACAAAACCTTTGACTCGAACAACAGGGAAATGAACAAGCAATACACATATCCACAACTGCAAGGATCATTTGAAATATGACATATCAGTCAATATAAACACGGAGTGATGTCTTGTTAACTCGTGAGTGATGCCCTCTAGTCTCTAAATGCTATTACTCATTTAGTGAATGCTATTACTCATTTAGCCACTAGAGGGAAGCAGTACTCTATGAAACATCACTCAACAGTCTACGACAGGCATGTCCAAAGTCCGGCCCGCGGGCCAAATGCGGCCCGCGGTCGAATTTCATCCGGCCCTCGGCCCCTGTCATAAAATCAGTGCCGTCTGGCCCGCAGGTTGGGCGCAATGGAACACGTGTTGCATTGACTGAGGTCTCGTAGACTGGTGAGTGATGTTTCATAGAGTACTGCTTCCCTCTAGTGGCTAAATGAGTAATAGCATTCACTAAATGAGTAATAGCATTTAGACACTAGAGGGCATCACTCACGAGTTAACAAGACATCACTCCGTGTTTATATTGACTGATATGTCATATTTCAAATTCCTGTTTCAAATGAACCAAAAGAAATTCTTAAGATTGTTGAAATTCAAATAAAAATGGAAATGTGAAACAGACTGGCTTACTAAAATTTGTTGAACAATATTGTTGTTCAATGTAAAGAATGTCAGCCAAGGTCGGCCCCCCGACATTTTACCACATAAAATCTGGCCCCCTTGGCAAAAAGTTTGGACACCCCTGGTCTACGAGACCTCAGTCAATGCAACACGTGTTCCATTGCGCCCAACCTGCGGGCCAGACGGCACTGATTTTATGACAGGGGCCGAGGGCCGGATGAAATTCGACCGCGGGCCGGATTTGGCCCGCGGGCCGGACTTTGGACATGCCTTCTCTAAATTGTCCCTAGGTGTGAGTGTGAGTGCGACTGGTTGTTCGTTTCTGTGTGCCCTGTGATTGGATGGCAACCGATTCAGGGTGTACCCCGCCTACTACCCGAAGACTGCTGGGATAGGTTCCAGCACCCCCCGCGACCCGAGTTTGGATCAAGCGGCACGGATGATGAATGACTGAATGAATGGTCTCGACGGACACTGATTGAGCAGCAGAGGTCAAGGCATAACTGCGAAAACGCATGCGTGGCGTGATGACGTTCCAAGTGCAGTGTGAACAATAAATTTTGCTCTTAGGTGTACCAAGACAGAAAGGTATTTAAGTATTTGTGACCTCTTGTCTACTTTCATCAAAAGTGCATAATCTTTTACAACATTTTATGTTATTGTTCTTTTATGTTTTGCATTGAAAACATGAATTAAAAGGTTTGTATTGAATAAAGAAATAGCCGTTTTTATCAAATTAGTTGGGAGGCACATAGCCACAGCGGCACAATGTATTCACAGCGAAAATGACATCTTAATCAAATAATAAAAGTAAAGCGTTAAACGGATGGAAGTAGCCGTGATATTTAGAACCGCCTTTCCGGTCATGTGACATGTTGGCCGCGCGTCTTTCCAGTGTTGGCGGGTGTTTGTTGACTGCCAGACCGGGAGAGGTTCGCCTCACGTTTTCGTGCAACGTTCTTTACTAGTTGTAACCGCGTTCGCTTAGAAATAACAACAAGATGTCTCACTTGGCCAGAAGTAGAAGATGTGACGGAAACAACACTGAACTGGAGGACAGGTAACCTGGCTGAGTGGACGATTACAGTTAGTTTTGTTTTGGAAGAAGATGGGCACGCATGTAACGTCGTTGTTGGTTTAGTGTCGCTTAAACACTCTGTAACAGTTTGTTAAATACGTATTGATCGCCTGAGACTTGCAATGTTACGTTTGCTAAACTTGTCTGTCGTGCTCAAGTGATGTTATTTTGATGTTACTTCTGTCTACTTTCACGGCCTAGTTGAGCTAGCTCGTCCTAAGGTCTGCAAAAACAATTCCCCTGTTCTGTTTGTAATTCGTGGCCACGTTCAAATCAAATTTTTGTGGAAGTGACCAAGGCGAGTTGTGAATAAACCTCTCCTGCTACGTTACGATGAAAGAAAGAAGCGCGTTTTGGTTCCTTGGCGTCTCGCGACGCTAAACTTAGCTGGTTGCACGTACAGAAAGTTGAACGAGGAAGCAAATGGCGGGAGAAACAAATGGCCTCTTGTTCTCTTCATTGAAAGACACGCCGCTGAATTCTTTAGTTGGCAACTCGTTCACGCATATATCAAAGAATGTGAGATACTGTATTATAAATGGGCGGAACCAACACACAATGTCTTTGTTTTAAATCCAAATAGGGATTTTTTTTCTGCTGTGGTATTTGTTGACTCCAATGTCGGTGAGGCAGTTCCAAATGGAGGGGGAAAAAAACAATGCACACACACGAGTTATTTTTCGGTTCAGCGAATAAGCTGTTTTGAATGTTATGCAAACAACTAAAATTGGCACTTTGGAGAGTTTTAAAAGTTAAGATTTTCAATGGTCACAGTTTTCTCTGGTTTTGAAATTATTTTCCTTCAGTATATTTAAAAGAATGTACATATGCTCAGGAAATTTGATTATAGACCAGAACATACTGTGTACACGTACTGTACATATTTATTCAGGGATTATTCCAGCAAGCAGATTCGACCTGCTTTTATCCCAAACTGGAGTCATTTGACTTGCCCTGAATTTGAAAACTGGGAACATTTGATATGAATTATTAATTCAATGAAGCCAGAGTACACTCACCCCTTGAGCTAAGCCGGTCACAGCAAAAAAAATATTATCACTGGAGCACAGATATTGATTGATTCACCATGGAAACAGAAAGAAACATTCCAAGTTGCGATGTCTAATGTGGCACATGAAAACCGTACTTGGTGTGAATTTGATAAAACATTAAAATATCATTCAAGCTGGTAATGATTGATTCACTGGACATGATTGGACCCCACTTAGTTTTTATTTGTACCAAGTGACAAACATTAAATTAATATTCAACATATACTTATTCAATACAATTGTATTTATTTATTAGTGTTTTTCATTTGTATTACTGTATATGGCCAGAGAATGTTTTGAAGATGAATGACTGACTTTAGAGGTTTTCACACGGCAAGATTTGGTCTGGGGCTGCCCCAGTAGAGCGTTCACACGTGCAAATTAGCTCCGGTGTAGCCCCGGAAAACAGCTTACCAAATTTGATCCACCTCAGGGAGGTGGTTTAAAAATGTGCTCCAGAGCAAATGCTTGTGAAGAGTTTACGTATGGCGAGGATGCGTTGCTTTCGTGCTCTGTCGGACTTCCGTCCAAGACTTGGCTTTGTAGGACACTGGACTGTCTCGGAGTTGTTTGTGTAGTTTGTTCCTTTGTTGTGTGTTCACAACCCCCCGCCCATCATATAATTTATTTTGTGATTTCCTCTCTTGATTTTCTGTTTGGCGCATTATGTGTTTGCTGTTCTGAGTGTCATTGAAGTCATCGTTGATTTAACGTTTTCGGGGGCGGTCACTCTCGAGCAGAAGGCACGGAGACCGAGAAGGAAAAGGACGTGCCTGTCCAGTAGTCGCTTGAGTTGTGTATATGTTTTAAAAAGAACCAACACGACAGCTCATTTGCTTTCTGTCGTTTTGCTCCGCTGCAGAAACTGCACCGACAGACGCTGTGCCGGTTCTGACACGCTCAGCGGCTTTGTACGCGTGAACGCTCCACACAATTTGCTGCTGTGCAAAATATATCGCAACAAAATACATTGGTGCAGCGCCGGAGCAAATGTGTGCCGTCTGAACACCCCCTTTGATGAAAAGCACACAGTTTGATCAGAAATTTATATGGGAATGGCAGGATTTCATTTTAGATTAACTTGTGCCTCAATGTGTGTGGGATTGTGGAAAAATGAACAAGATGTGCTTCACGTGGGAAGCAACGTAAAAAGTTGGATTTAGCGCACTCGCTGTGCTCGAGACCGATTTCGGTTCAGGGCGTCTGCTACCATGGTGGCTCAGTCTGAATTTTTGAGGTGCTACGTGGTCTTCTGGTCCTCGTGGCCATCATGTTGCCTGTTAAGGCACACAACAAATGCCATCAGTACTATCACAGTACTATGCAGTAAGTTATGACCTGGTTAATAATTTACCACAGCTATAAGATGTTGGAAAAGCCAACCTGTGTTGTCTTTGTGAGATATTAAAATTAGTTTGATGCAAAACATTTAACTTTGATAAATATCCAAAGACATTTGGAAGTAGGGAACTACTTTTTAGTGACACAGTGTAATACCATAACATTTTACAGTTTAGGTTTCTCCATCATTGATATGAATATTCTATGGACTAGAAATGTACATACTATTGCTGTGTTGCATTATTAACTATTGCATTTTGTTGATCCCAAGTCTTCGCCCCTCTCTCCACATAATAGGTCTCATGGCCCATCACGGTGGTCTCACTGCAGAAAACGTGGCATTGATGGAAGCTTGCGGTCCAAGAGAGGTGATGACGATGGCGAAGATGACACTAACAACAGAAATGCCAGGTATGCATGTGTGTCTGCCCTCGGGCTGCAATTCATGATTATTTCAATAATCGATTCACCCCCCCCCCCCCATTTTTCCCCAATTAATTGCTGAATTGGATTAAAAACCATTTCTAAATGTCCATCCAATTGTCAGCAAGAAGGAAATTATTTGTAATGAAGAGTGCAGAAAAGTACCCAAACAGGATACTGCGTGAAAATCTGTGACCCCTTAAAGTAATTATTAGTTGTTTTTACTCCACGACCTACACAGTTAAGTCCTATTGAAATGGACTAGGGTTTTTTTTTGTTTTTGTTTTTATTTTTGGCCACGCTAGTCCAGACCTTTCACGCAGATGTGAGTGCACACAAATGTATCCTGGTGTGGAGCAGATAACCAGACCGAGACCCACTTTTTGAGGTGGTGTCTTTTTCCTCTTTTCTGACTGAAGCTGCTTCACCATGACAAGCTGCCAAGCGAGCACCACCATAAGCAGACTGGAGATGTTGGTGCACTTGTAACCTCCCTCCCTCTCTCACTTGCTCACTATATAAAATGAAGTGTTGTTGATATGTCTGTGTTGAAAGGTGTTCAGGTCTTTTTCCTGTTCCAGTTTTACCACTCCAGAAAGCAGAGGCCCAGTGTCTCGCATTGCTCGACGGGCTGACTGGGGCAGCCAGGTGGAGGATGACGAGATGAGAAGAGATGTGCAGAGGGACATGCAGCGGTAACAGACTGCTTCACCTACTCTGTGGCTTTATCTCTGATTCGAGTTCTGCAGGCCTTCTTGTGTGTATTTAGATAACGAGTTACAGTTTGCTTTTCTGTTATGATGTGGACGGCGTTGTCCATAAAGCAAATGGACGCTCCCATTTCCTATATTAGTGATGAAAGTCCTCCGGATTTTCCCGGAATTCTGGATTTTAAAATTTTCATAAAAGTTGAGGAAGAATTGCAGAAAATGTATCAGATATTAGTTGACAACATTGAACGAACATGCGTTTGAGTTTGTTGTTTTGCTTTCACGAGCGTAGCCATGTAGAGGTGTAGCGACGCCACTTGAGCGAAGCGCGCCTCAGCAGTCGATAGTCCGCTGCTCTCTGCTGTGCGTGCGTCTTTTGGCTTCAACCAATCGGTGCAACGGACGTCACAGATCAAAGAAGCTTTGAACGACGACGACAGCTAAGCTAGTCTAGCTTTATTTATTTTTTACTATAACGACTGTCTTGTCCACAGTGTCTTTTGTCGTTCCACTGAGGTCTAGCAACTGTGTTTATAAAGAGACAAAAATATCTTTAGAGGTACTAACACTAGTCACAGTAACCCTTCGCATTCTCATGGCCTCGCCATATCTCTGAGATTTTGAAATTTCGGTGAGAACGGAAGCCACAAAAAACAGATTAATCTTTGAATGTCGAGCATTTGAATAGCGTTTTGTGTAAACTAATTTATGCGTGATCGGCCAGGTCATTTCTAATCCATTGTATGTCCACTTGTTCAGTTACAGGAGGAGGATACTCGCTGCAGAAGGCACCCAAAGAGAGAGAAAGACATCTTCTGGCTCTTCTGGCAGGTGTGTTATCTCTCCATTGTTGTTTCAGTTTCACTCAATTAAATTTGCCACGAATTACTAAGCAGATGAGTCTGTCTACCACTACTTCATTTTTCAAAATGATTCTGCAGCTGTGACTCCAAAGAGGGAGACAACGTGGAAATGGATGAGGCTGTGTTGCTACGACGACAGAAACAGATCAACTACGGCAAGAATACACTGGCTTATGATCGATATGTCAAGGAAGTTCCCAAGTAGGTCCAGAGTAAAACACCCCCCTGCCCACACACACACACACACACACACACGCACACACACACACACACACACACACACACACACACACACACACACACACACACACACACACACACCTTGGTGTTATAGTTGCATCATACAGGGATTCCGTTGTGAAAAATATGATTTTCACAAAACTTCTATTTTTACATGAAAAATCATTGGGGGAGAGGGGGCGGCGGTCTACTTGGCTTAATAGCCTTGCCCGGCGATCATGCCTCCTACATCACGGCCCAATACGGCCGGACAAGCGGAGTTTTATGCCAGCTGAGCATAGAACAAGTTTTGACTGCAACTCGGCAAAGCCGACAAGAACTTGAAGCGGCCTAAAAATTGCATACATTTTACAGACGAACGACATTGCAACGCGCACCAACCTCTGTCTTTCCTGTCTCTGTATTCACTTTGAAACACGTGTTGATAAAAAAAACACTGCCAGTAGTCAAGGCTTGCTACGAGAATATGATAGAATGTCTGTCGCAATAAGGGATATTGTCCCCCCCTCCATGACCCCCCCTTAACTTTCTTTGGATTTTTTGTTCCTCATTTCACACCCCTGATGACAAGTTCACTGCAGTAACTAATGCAATACAAGACATGCCGATTTATATTCACAACAGCTTCCGCTGTAACAAAGCACTTAACAAAACAGTTAACATAAAGTAAATTAATAAACACAGCACATAACATAAAACACGGACAGTCGTGCAATCCTACCCCCTTTTCCCTCAATACGCTATGTTGTTTAAAGCAGATTACGATGAAAGAGGAGAGAATTAAAGTGTCCTTTCACCAGTGGATCAGAGACGTCATGCTCAAAATGTGCACACGTCAGCTACAAGCGAAATTTTAAGGTCAACAAGAAGCTGTAGCATTCATTGACGAAAAAGAGATTGGTTCAATTCTCCTGTCCCATGTAAATCAATTTCAATTCCAAGCAGCGACTCTCGGTTACAAATACGCATCTGTGCTCCGTGCCGACGCTCCTCTCTCCTCATCCTCAAATTCAGCAGCCATCCATCCAGCCGCACCAACGCAGACTGTCCAACAGCGCCGACATCTCCACTGAACAAAACGGGGCTGTGAAAATGCTGCCCATAACATACGCAAAAAAACAATCGAAAACTGCTGATGGAACCTTGTCCAAACTAGTTTCTCTCCCTTTTCCAGGCACATGCGACAGCCAGGTGTTCATCCTAAGACTCCCAATAAGTTCAGGAAATACAGTCGCCGTTCCTGGGACCAGCAGATCAAGCTGTGGAAGGTTAAGCTACATGCGTGGGACCCACCAACAGAAGAGGGAGGAGAAGTCAATGCCAGTCATGTGTAAGCAAACATTGCACTTATTTACCAAGCATAAACTATTCCTATTCTTTTCACATGTTTTGTTTTGTTCTTACAGAGAAGAGCTCCATTTTGAGGACGTCATGGACATTGAAATCGACTTTCCTGTATTATCAGATACTGGGAATGGTACATGCTCGTTCAGCACTCACAACCTGTCAGTGGAGGTGAGATTTACATTCAGTTTCTTATGAGTGAACTCAAATGAACTAAAAAATTAATCGTGATTACTCACATTTTTTATCGTTTCTGAATTTCCTTTTACATTTTTTGTCCTATTTTTCCCCATTTTAATGCTCTCATCAACTTGGAATCATGAATCAGTTTTCTATGTGCCAAATGCAAATATTTACTGAAATAACAATTTCAATTTTCAATTTTACATTAACATTTTTCACTTGGAGCAGTTGTTCACACATAATCTCTCACACAATATTACTGTCCATCAACAACAGTGAAAAAAAATATGTTGTCACACAACAGCTGCTTCAACAGGTCTTTTTACGGAATCAAAACAGACCAATATAACATTATAAAGTGCACAGCCACTTTGACAGCTCTTTTTATGGAATCAAAACAGAGCAATATAACATTATAAAGTGCACATCTAAGGTAAACTAGAACTCAGCCTATAGTGCAGGGGTGCCCAAACCTTTTGGACCGAAGATCTACTTTTCGATCAACTAACCTCCCGGGATCTACCCTTATTCACACAGTCTCACACACGCACACACACACCATGATGAGAAACATTTGTTCTTGATTTTACTGCTTGGTGCTGTCTACCGCCTGTATTACCGATTCGTCTTACTGTTTATTGTGTATGTTAAATCGCTCCATGTACAGCACTTTGTATGCAGCGATGGCTGTTTGAAAGTGCTCTATACATACTGTTGACTTGACTTGACAGCCTGAAACTGAGGCACTTTTGCAGCCTGTTAACTATCGTAGCTCACACATACCGTTTTAAAGTCCTTCCCTGGGCTCTCCTAGATTCCTATTCTTTGCCCGTGCCCTTGGTGAATTGTACACGAAGCAAACTCTTTATTTTGAATAATCACGATAATAGGTAGAGCGCAACCGTAATATTGTGTGAGAGATTATGTGTGAATAACTGCTCCAAGTGAAAAATGTTCATGTAAAATTGAAATTGTTATTTCAGTAAATATTTGCATTTTGCACATAGAAAACTGATTCATGATTCCATGTTGATGCGAGCATTAAAATGGGGAAAAATAGGACAAAAAAATATCAAAGGAGATTCAGAAATGATTAAAAAAATGCGTGAGTAATCATGATTTATTTTTAGTGAATTTGAGTTAATTATGACAGTTGCATTTTTAATTAGATTCAATATTTAAATCATTTGACACCACTAATATACAGGTGTGTATGTGTGTTTATATATATATATATATAATACACACACACACACAGTATATGTGATAGGAATGTCTTAGTGCCACACAGCCTGAGAACCATATCTTAATAACTTCAATTAAAAAGTCAGTTTTCCATAACACATTGTCAAAAGTATTCGCTCACCAACCTTACCTCACATATCAAGTGCTCTCCAATTCTTAATGTGTAAAGTTTAATGATACTGGTCCCCCTTCGCAGCTGTATCAGTCCCAGGACTGGTTTTTGGAGGAGTCTTAGTCTCTACTAGAGGCAGATTTTCACTCGACAAAACCTTTGTGCATAACTTCAAGTTCATACAAAGGATTGTTTGTCACTCCAGATTCCACTGTAGTTTGTTACATCACACCGTGCTCATTGTAGAACCTTCCAAGTCGACTAGATTGAGTTGCATTGCATTGACTAACCATTTATCATTAATTGAGGACTTTGACCATGACACTTATATTGAGCTTAAAAGTGGAAGTCGAAGTGAACATTACTATTTGGGCAAAAGAAATGTGGAAAGGCTTCCCTTTCCAGTTTTTGTATTTTCAGAACCAGTTTGTTTGTTTCATGGCCACTTACATTTTTTTGTGAAATAACTGGTCATATATTTCATATTGCTCAAGAACAGATGACTATACCTTCCTACATGAGAAGGGTTTATTTATATACTTTCATGTGTGATGTGTTCCAGGATGATGACTGCGCAGGAACTCCAGTCAAAATGCAGAAGACCGAAACCACAGCGGAGCTTGACATGCTCTAGCTCTCTAGCTTATTGTTCGCCTTGTCAAATGTTCGTACACATCTCAAATTGTCTACTTTCAATCCCCCAACAGTAAATCTTTAGTTTTTTTTCTATCATTAAAGCCTCTGTTCCAGTTATTAACTACTTGATTGTCACATGCACTCTCAGCAGTGACTTACGAGAACATAGTTTTTTTTTTTAAACAAATAACTCAGGGACTTTTTCTTTACAGTATTATGTCGGTTAATTGGTTTTCTGTGTTTTTGTTCATATATGCACTTGGAGCACACAATGTTGTGGACTGTGGGGGGGGGGGCAAGTTTAAAAAATGATTTCCTGAGAATGGTTCAATGTTGTAAAGCGTGATTTCAGTGTACAATTTTAAAAGTGGGAGGTTATTGGGCTGTTAATTTTGGGGGAGTTTTTTTTATTCATAGAAATGTCATATTTTGTAATGTTTGCTTCTTGGTAAAGACTTATTATTAATAAAAAAATTGTTACCATGTTGAATAATTTGAGTTTTAATTTGATATCTGTGGACCACCCATTCTAAAGTTTCAACGCTATTCAAGTTAATACAATCTAAGTTTAGGAGGAACACCTCTCTCTGGACTGAACGTGCAGACTCCACAAATTGTATGTGTCTGTGCGCGTGCCATGTATACAGTACATTACATTGTACATTACATTACACAGTTAATGTCCTTAAGAAATAAAGATATTTATCCTCAAACAAATTGTAGCATCTCTAACTTAGACAAAAACCAGTCCAAAAAATATATTCTTTGTTTCATTACAGTCGTGAGTGAGGGTAATTGTTGCCACCGTATCTCTGTGGAGGACTATGGATTTGCCTTTTGCGCACACTCTGTGTGATGCTCTACAAAACAGCAGCAGCTGTTTCCAGCAGCCGTATTGCAGTGTTTCAATGTTCTGATAATATCCATCCATCCGTCCATTTTCTGTTTTGCTATCCTCACAAGGGTCGCGGGGCGTTCTGGAGCCTATCCCAGCTGTCTTAGGGCAGTAGGCAGGGGACGCCCTGAACTGGGTGACAGCCAATCACAGGGCAAACAAAGACAAACCACCATCCACACTCACACCCAGGGATAATTTATATTGTTCCATTAACCTGCCACGCATGTTTTTGGAATGTGGGAGGAAACCCACGAAGACACGGGGAGAACATGCAAACTCCACACAGGAAGGCCGTAGCTGGAATCGAACCCTGTACCTCTGCACTGTGAGGCCAACGCGCTCACCAGTGGGTATTGGTGAAATCAATTCGTACTCCTGCCGAGTGGTGGCGCTGACATCTTTTTAGCTCGCCAAATGATTTGGTTATCATCAGGAGGAAGACTCGGCAGCAGCAACCAAGGGGAAAGAAAGAGTCACGAATTCTGTGCAGGTTCAAATCAGTTTGACTTAAGAACTAAAGGGTTTCGAGGACCATGCTCAGGGCTTGTGTCAGAGGTGCTAATGCCACACTCCGGGTAAGACATTGACCCTACGATAGCTGCTGCTTTTGTGTACAATTAGAACGTTCCTCCAATCTCACCATTAGCGTTAGCATGCTAGTTAGAGGAGTTGTCAGTGACCCAGAGCCTGACTCATGTAGCTAACGCGGATGTGTATCATTACATGTACAGTACTAGATGTTAAACTCTGTATTAGCGGTTGTGCACTTGAGTTACACTCTTTAATTATAGCTTCACCACACACATACGTATGCACACGCACACCGTGACTGTTAAAACCACAATGTATATAATCGTGATGTTAAAGAAACACAATTGCTCAAGTAGTTTGTTACATTTGTTACAAGCAGAAAATGCGAAATCAAGAGTAATGGAAAATTGTGCACACAAATATGTAATAATATACTTATTGTTCAGTTTATGGACAATTGCCTGGCGTTGCTTGTAGTATCTGATAAAAGTTAGAGGAAAAAAATGTAGGTTTTTTTTTTCCTTCTTTGGGTTTGAAAAGAACAATGCCCGTTCACCAAGCAATAGGAAGTTTTTGTTTTTAGTGTGAAACATAAAGTGATGCCGAATGTAGACCCCCGGCCTTGAGTTTGACACCAGTCACGGTGTAACCGTATCCAGCGGTTACCCCTTCAGCGATCTAATCATCTTTGTACACACCTCACTGTCCTTTGCATCTTCTACTCTAACTACACCCATCAGCAACTGTGCTCATGGGCACACACACTCCTTAAAAACAATTTACCATAATTCACTACCTTTTGCTTCTTAGAAAAACTATGGACGCGCCCCTCTAAATGGTCTGCAGCCCTGCAGACACTACACAGCTGGGGAAAGCGGGTAACACACGCACGCACGCACGCACACACACACACACACACACACGCACGCACACACACGTGTACACATCCCAAAATGCAAATCCACAAACCAATTTTTGTCTTTTTGGTGGTCTTTTTCTACAGTGGTGGTGCTGCCAAAGTGGTCACCGCCGGCTTGATGACAGTCAGTGGTGCCATTGCAGGAACGATACTCTACGCCAAATGGGACCACAAGTTCAGAGAAACTGTGGAGAAAAATGTTCCTTATTCAGATCGGCTGTTGGGGTTGGCATTGGGACCTGCTCCCCAAGAAACTGGTCTCTCTGTCAAAAAACAGGTCAGGACATGTTCAGAGAAACTATGGTAAAGTTGTTTTGAAATACCAGCGTGTAAGAATACATTTAGGAAATTGAATTACTGTAAGTTAATTGATTGTGACGTTGCACATGCTTACAGACCTCTGCATTAGGTCCACACTGGACCAATTGCTGTCTGATTTTTATTTGTATTTTTTGTCTTGAACTGTAGAGCGTCAGGCTCAAGAGTTTTGTAATGTTATTTACCTTATTTTGTGACATGATCTACAGGTATGTATTAAAAATAACAGCCAGTCGAAAGCTTTTAACATCTATGTAAATGCAGAATATTTGGTGCAGTTTTTAGATGGGATCTCGTTATAACCTGACCCATTTACAAATTCTCACATCTTAAATGGCATCACTTTCTGCTGTGTAGATTGAGTTGGCCCAACCTCCCTCAATGATGGAAAAAGCAATGAAGGTGTCTAAAGCCAAGCAAGAAAAGAAAGTGAAGGAGACTACAGAGAGCCCCATAGAAGTGGCTAAACCAGTACAGCCTGCACAGAGCCTTGAAGGTAAGAATCTCATCAATAATCATGCCCCTAAAACACAATTCCAAGTGTGCACATAATCCATTATTCGTACAATTTTATGCTCAGTGGTGGTATATTTATTATTATTAATGGTCACATTCTTGTTGAACATATTTATGAGTCTTTCATAAACTGTTGTACAATTAAAATACATTTTGTCAATTTGTTCTTAGTCCAAACCGCCGTGGCAGGTGGTTGTTAGAATGATTTG
Source organism: Hippocampus zosterae (assembly GCF_025434085.1). Lineage (NCBI taxonomy): Eukaryota > Metazoa > Chordata > Actinopteri > Syngnathiformes > Syngnathidae > Hippocampus > Hippocampus zosterae. The sequence goes on from NC_067451.1 coordinate 35,952,146, forward strand.
ATCAATATATACTGTCGACTTTGTACATTACAAAGTCATACAGTATACGGGATTTAATTTTTAAAAATGAATCTCCATGACATACAAAATAACCCAATAGATGTATTCATGCGTCCACAATAAAAATATGATGTTAGATTTTACTGTTTCTACATCTCAACATAAAGTTTATTGAAAACAATACTGAGCGCTAAATCTAACATGCAGGTGAAGTGGCCAGTAGACGTGCTTGACATGAACGCAAGACAGGCAATTTTGCTAACAGCAGAAGTTACTCCTAAATATTTCAAAAACCTCCTTCAGCTTCTCATCACGCACATTTTGAGGGGGAGGAGAACTCAGAGAAAAAGAGCTTGGTATGGCCAGACGCGGCTGATAAGAAAAGTGATGGAAAGCCACTGTCACTTTGATTAAGGTGGTCAGTCCAACTGTTGATTGTGTAAAAAAAAAAAAAATCCCCTGAAATACTGCACACGATTGATTAATTTATTTCCAAAGTCAGTGGAATCACAATTTAGTTATTATGACACGTTCAGGTCTGGTGAGCCTCATTACTAGGACTAATTTTGACTGGAAGTTTTAAACTTAAGCTCCAACGCGAGATAGAGCTAAGATACTGTCATCACCTTAGCAACGCGTTGCTATTATTATAGAGATGTGTTGCATGTATGTATTCATTTGCCCTCTGTTTCCAAGGAATCACAGACATCTCTGAGGGTAAGCTATCATCTGATGCTTTAAACTATTCAATTAATTTGACACATTTGGAAAATAGTTTTCCTTTTTCGGAAAAATACTGTACTCTTAGTTTGCCTGTAAATTGTGAATGGAGGCTTTATTGCTGTAGTAGGTGAAGTAGTTTTCAACATTTTGATCTGCTGTTTTGTTTGTCATAAATACGGACAAATGGCAGATGACTAATCTGTAATTGCTGTAGTTGCAGCCCTGTTAAATATGTTTAGTGTTGCAAGTCTTGAATTCCCATGACACCTTTTTGATTTCATTGCAACAGCCTTTTAACCTTTCCTGGATATTAGCACATAGTCTCATTGCTTTTTTGGAAAATTGTCCTTCGCTCTATAAAGTTGCAGAAGTAGCATTTAGTCACGTTTCCTTCCACACTTATTATCACATTTTTTTTTTTAATGCAGGGATCGTCTTTTTGAATTTCAATGGCGTTCCATTAATTACTACGTGATGGTTAGGGATGTAGTGGTCTTGTCTATATATTGCAGTACCTCGCTTTCAAAACTCTTACAGGAATGCAGTTCAAAATCACGGTGTTAGAAACTGCCAGTCTGAGAAGCGAAATACCTTGAAAGATGTTATTGTTTTCTTGGTGTCGTTCGCTCCTTTGTAACCTACTGCTAACCTGCTGTAACATGCACAGTAGTGATTTCATGTTTTGCCATCATGTATCAGAACTTCTGCACTGAAATCAAGGGGGGGGGACAAAAATGAGTGCAACAGCGCAAAAAGAAATTGTATATACATGGTATAGTATTCATACAAAGTACATATATCTAATGTGTCTGATCAAAAACAGCCACTAGGGGCCCCACCCTTTGCATTACTCGTGCCAGGCCCAAGACCAGGTAAACTGGGTGAGGGTTATCAGACAAAACATCCGTCATGAAACATTGCCCAAATTCACTTAGCGACCGCACAATCTTGGTGATCAAGATTGACGGGCCAGATTTATATGGTATGGTAATGAACAGTGTATGGCAGGGGTGCCCATTACGTCGATCCTGATCGATGTAGATCTAGGACAGGTCCCAAGTGTATCCGAGGCGTGCAGAGGTGAAGAAAAAAAAATTGCGTCGTTGTACTTGTTAGTAATATATTTTTTGTGTTAATATACACTGCACCCTAATCGTCCTATCAGTCTCATTTTCACGAAAAAATATTTGTAAAATAAAATAAAGCAGATACATCATTAACCTACGGTGGCGAGTGATTACGTCACTGGAAGTCGTTAGCGCTCAGCAGTCTGCAATTGCAGCTTGTTATCAGAGCTGTTGCGCTTCATCTTTTATCGTCATTATTCTCATTCAGTTTGGTCCGTGTACAATTCACTAGTGATGTGCTCCACGGTTCGAATCCCTGAAGCGTGTGCCGAGTCGTGATGTGTCGTTCTCGAACAAACCGAAACCGTGAACGACGGGAGCCGGCTCCTAATAGGAGCCGACTTTTTTTTTCTCCCGTTTTTTCCCCCCCGTTCTTCAGTTAAAGCCGCACGTGATTGGTTAGGATCCGTGGTCGAAGAGGGAGGTGAGGGTTATACACACACACACACACGCACACACACTCTGCAGTGAAGAGAAAGGGAGGAGTTAGACACAACAGCAGCACACTGTGAGCAGCACTCGAACGGGAGAGACAGGGAGACAAGAGAGAGCTCGATAGCGCTACAGAGAAAAACCAACACGGTGGAAAGTGGAAAGGCGAGAAAATGGATAGGAAATGTAGTGAAATTTGGACTCATTTCAACTTAATTGGTAGTTCAAAGGCAGCGTGTAGACTGTGCAAGGTTAAAATATCCAATATCAAATTTTAATTCATAATTTGTTGTGTGGTAATCAAAGCTTACTTATGTTGTCTTACTGTAAATAGTTAAAAGCTTCTAAATGTACAACAATCAGAGATTGGAACTTTTTGTTGACCTTGTTTTGAGATGGGTCTTTGTTCTTCTACTTGGTAATTTATTTTTTTGTAGCACTCCATGTTGTACTCCATGTTGAGTATGTTCAGCAGAATCAAGCCATATAAATAATAAACATTTGATACACTGTATATTTTTTTACATTAGTAATTCATTTTACACATAATTTTGCATTATTTTGGTAGTAAATTAATTTAAGCAACAAAAAAACTGTGGAGCCATTTGGGAGCCTAAAGAGCTCCTTTTAGTTAGCCGAGCCAAAATTACCGGCTCTCTAAAAAGAGCCGGAATCCCCATCACTAGTGCCGAGTCATCAAGATGAGTGGTTCATGAATGGGGAGTCGAAGTGCGTGTTGATGACGTCAGCGGTGACGTTTGAAGCCCCGCGAAGGGGGTGTACCACGTGACTGATTCAGGAAATTATACGATAGGTTTGAGTGTTTGAAATAAAAGCGGCAAAAAAACACTCTGTATTCCCCTTCATACCAACTTGCTATCACATATCTGTGCACCACTGCTTCATCAGTAGCATGTGAAAGAGTTTGTTCAAAAGCAGGTAAAATTCTCTGCAAAAAAAGAAACCGCCTGAGTCCAAAAACTTTGGATAAATATTGTTTTTAAATAAAAACGAATAAGCACTTTATTTTACCTCATTATTTCACATTTTCAATTGTTGCATAAGCACAAACACAGACAAAGTAACACGGAACAATTCATGTAAAAACACTCCTCAAATACATACGTGTTCACGTAAGTGCGCGCGTGGTAAGGGGCGATTCCGGGAGGTTGGTTGATCGAAAAGGCGATCTGAGGTCCAAAAAGTTTGGGCACCCCTGGTGTAGTGTATATAATGGCTTTGAGGGGTGTGGAAATGGAGCTGCCAAGCAGGATGCAAAGCGTAAGACAAAATAGGATTTATGGAGGTGTGGCCAGGGTATAATTGCTGATCGCTGCAGTTAAAACAGAAGATGCAGATAACATGCAGAGATGGCCAGCGATGGATAGAGTGAAGCTGAAAAGAAAAGAAGAGGTAGTAGGTTACCATCCATCCATCCATCCATCTTCTACCGCTTATCCGGGGCCGGGTCGCGGGGGCAACAGCTTTAGCAGGGAAGCCCAGACTTCCCTCTCCCTAGCTACTTCTTCCAGCTCTCCCCGGGGGATCCCGAGGCGTTCCCAGGCCAGCTGGGTGACATAGTCTCTCCAGCGTGTCCTGGGTCTTCCTCGGGGTCTCCTCCCGGTGGGACATGCCCGGAACACCTCACCAGGGAGGCGTTCAGGAGGCATCCGAATCAGATGCCCAAGCCACCTCATCTGGCTCTTCTCGATGTGGAGGAGAAGCGGCTCGACTCGGAGCCCCTCCCGGATGACCGAGCTTCTCACCTTATCTCTAAGGGAGAGCCTGGACACCCTGCGGAGAAAACTCATTTCGGCCGCTTGTATCCGGGATCTCGTTCTTTCGGTCACGACCCATAGCTCGTGACCATAGATGAGGGTTGGAACGTAGATCGACCGGTAAATTGAGAGCTTCGCCCTTTGGCTCAGCTCCTTCTTCACCACGACAGACCGATACAACGTCCGCATCACAGCAGACGCTGCACCGATCCGCCTGTCGATCTCTCGCTCCCTCCTGCCCTCACTCGTGAACAAGACCCCAAGATACTTAAACTCCTCCACTTGGGGCAAGATCTCCCCCCTCAACCTGGAGGGGGCACTCCACCCTTTTCCGACTGAGGACCATGGTTTCAGATTTGGAGGTGCTGATTTTCATCCCAACCGCTTCACACTCGGCTGCGAAACGCTCCAGTGAGAGTTGGAGAGCCCTGTTTGAAGGAGCCAACAGCACCACATCATCTGCAAAAAGCAGGGATGCAATACTGAGGCCACCAAAACGGACCCCCTCAACGCTTCGGCTGCGCCTAGAGATTCTGTCCATGAAGGTTATGAACAGAATCGGTGACAAAGGGCAGCCTTGGCGGAGTCCTACCCCCACTGGAAACGATTCCGACTTACTGCCGGCAATGCGAACCAAACTCTGACATCGGTGGTATAGTGACCGAACAGCCCGTATCAGGGGGTTCGGTACCCCATACCCACGAAGCACCCCCCACAGAACTCCCCGAGGGACACGGTCAAAAGCCTTCTCCAAGTCCACAAAACACATGTAGACTGGTTGGGCGAATTCCCACATACCCTCGAGAACCCTGCTAAGGGTGTAGAGCTGGTCCACTGTTCCACGGCCGGGACGAAAACCACACTGCTCCTCCTCAATCTGAGGCTCGACTTCCTGACGGACCCTCCTCTCCAGCACCCCTGAATAGACCTTACCAGGGAGGCTGAGGAGTGTGATCCCTCTGTAGTTGGAACACACCCTCCGGTCCCCCTTTTTAAAAAGAGGGACTACCACCCCGGTCTGCCAATCCAGAGGCACTCTCCCCGTTGACCACGCGATGTTGCAGAGGCGTGTCAACCAGGACAGCCCCACAACATCCAGAACCTTGAGGAACTCCGGGCGGATCTCATCCACCCCTGGGGCCCTGCCACCGAGGAGCTTTTTAACCACATCGGTGACTTCAACCACAGAGATAGGAGAGCCCACCTCAGAGTCCCCAGGCTCTGCTTCCTCCAAGGAAGGCATGTTGGTGGAGTTGAGGAGGTCTTCGAAGTACTCTGCCCACCGGTTCACAACGTCCCGAGTCGAAGTCAGCAGCGCCCCATCCCCACTGTACACAGTGTTCGTGGTGCACTGCTTCCCCCTCCTGAGACGTCGGATGGTGGACCAGAATTTCCTCGAAGCCCTGCGGAAGTCGGCTTCCATGGCCTCACCGAACTCTTCCCATGCTCGGGTTTTTGCCTCGGCGACCACCGAAGCTGCGTTCCGCTTGGCCAGTCGGTACCCGTCAGCTGCCTCTGGGGTCCCACAGGCCATAAAGGCTCGATAGGACTCCTTCTTCAGCTTGACGGCATCCCTTACTGCTGGTGTCCACCAGCGAGTACGAGGGTTGCCGCCACGACAGGCACCAACCACCTTACGGCCACAACTCAGATTGGCCGCCTCAACAATAGAGGCACGGAACATAGTCCACTCGGACTCAATGTCCCCCGTCTCCCCCGGAACATGGGAATAGCTCTGTCGGAGGTGGGAGTTGAAACTCCTTCTGACAGGGGATTCCGCCAGACGCTCCCAACAAACCCTCACAATACGTTTGGGTCTGCCAGGACGGACCGGCATCTTCCCCCACCATCGGAGCCTACTCACCACCAGGTGGTGATCAGTTGACAGCTCCGCCCCTCTCTTCACCCGAGTGTCCAGAACATGCGGCCGCAAATCCGATGACACGACCACAAGGTCGATCATCGAACTACGGCCTAGGGTGTCCTGGTGCCAAGTGCACACGTGGACACCCTTATGTTTGAACAAGGTGTTCGTTATGGACAGTCCGTGACGAGCACAGAAGTCCAATAACAAAACACCACTCGAGTTCTGATCGGGGGGGCCGTTCTTCCCAATCACGCCCCTCCAGGTCTCACTGTCATTGCCCACGTGAGCATTGAAGTCCCCCAGTAGAACAAGGGAGTCCCCAGCAGGAGTACTCTCCAGCACACCCTCCAAGGACTCCAAAAAGGGTGGGTATGCTGAGCTGCTGTTTGGTGCATATGCACAAACAACAGTCAGGACCCGTCCCCCCACCCGCAGGCGGAGGGATGCAACCCTCTCGTCCACCGGTGTGAACCCCAATGTACAGGCACTGAGCCGGGGGGCAATAAGTATGCCCACACCTGCTCTGCGCCTCTCACCGTGAGCAACTCCAGAGCGAAAGAGAGTCCAACCCCCCTCGAGAGGACTGGTACCAGAACCTAGGCTGTGTGTGGAGGCAAGTCCGACTATATCCAGTCGGAACTTCTCTGCCTCACACACCAGTTCGGGCTCCTTCCCTGCCAGAGAGGTGACATTCCATGTCCCAAGAGCTATCTTCTGCAGCCGAGGATCGGACCGCCAGGGTCCCCGTCTTTGGCTGCCGCCCAGCTCGCATTGCACCCGACCCCTTTTACCCCTCCCACGGGTGGTGAGACCATGAGAAGGGGGACCCACGTTGCCTCTTCGGGCTGAGCCCGGCCGGGCCCCATGGGTGTAGGCCCGGCCACCAGGCGCTCGCCAACGAGCCCCACCTCCAGGCCTGGCTCCAGAGGGGGGCCCCGGTGACCCGCGTCCGGGCAAGGGAAACTGGATACCATTGATTTTATTTGTCATTAAGGGGCTTTGTGAGCCGTGCTTTGTCTGGTCCCTCACCTAGGACCTGTTTGCCATGCGTGACCCTGCCAGGGGCATAAAGCCCCAGACAACTTAGCTCCTAGGATCATTGGGACACACAAACCCCTCCACCACGGTAAGGTGACGGCTCACGGAGAGGAGTAGGTTACCAATTTTGGGTTATTTTTGTCACTATAATAACAGAACTCCGTCACAAACGGACCCCCCCCCCCCCCCCCCCGTACTACAGCAACATTCTACATAAAGCAGGTTTTATACAGTCTTTCCTACAATTTGTTGTCTTCATTGTGTTCCATTCAGAGGCTTCAACAGAGGTAACTCATATAATTTCAGCCATCAGTGACGTACCATCAGTCCCTGCTCCGTGTGACACAGAGATGACACCAGTCAAAGGTAGTACCATCCAGGTTTACTTCTCCTCCACACACATATTCTTCATGTCTGAGAGAATTCACGAGAAACATCTCATCCATTTTAACTCCATGGTCCATGATTATGCTCTGTAGCCACCATAATTGTGTGTTTGTGTCTGGCCAGAGGAGTGCAAGGAGTGTCACACCCAAAAGGTAACTGCAGAGACAGCCGCAGTCTCCACTGAAATAGAGTCCGTAGCAGCAGCAGAACCACTCAAAGAGCGTCCAGTCGAAGAGGTGACAGCTCGACTTGCGCAACAAGACCTAGATGAACAGGAAATCGTCGCATGTAAGCGCTCAGCATTGTGTAAATAAAATACAAAGTGAAATCATGCCTCTTATGCTGTACATCAAAACAGTGTTATGCCGCATGGCTTCTGTCTTGTGTTTTTCAGCCGTGTCAGGGAATCTTGACGACTCATTGGCCAGCTCAGCTAAAGCCACGCTGCAGGCCATTGGAGCTCAGGAGGCAGCGTTGCAGGCCATCGCGCTACATACACAAAAGCTGAAGGAAGCATTGGAAGCAGAGGTACACTCTTCAAAAGCACCCGGTTTGAATGACAGAACTTCTGATGCCGGTGTTGCTTTTGTGCGTTATTCAATGTTGAATTTCATAATAATACATTTATTTGAAAGCAAGCACTTTTCATCGTACTCAAAGACACTTTAGAAGAGTTTAAAACACGGGATGAAGATTTACACTTTAAAGCCAAGCATACATGATTTAAAACAAACACATTTGGAAGAAAAAAAAACCCAACGCAAAAATGAGTAAAAGATTAAAAGGTGTTAAAATCATTGCAGAACAGGTGAGTTTTAAGAAATGATTTGAAGGATTGGTCAGTACAGTTGCGGATGTGTTGTGGTAGAGACTACCAGAGGGTGTCGGCGGCGACAGAGAAGGCTTGGTCTCCCCAGGTTTTGAGCTTGGTCACGGGGATGGCAAGGAGGTTTGTTTTTGAGGAGTGGAGGTTGCGGGAAGGAGTGTATGGGTGAAGAAGGTCGGAGAGGTAGGAGGGGGCCTGATTGTAAAGGGCTTTATAGGTGAGTAGGAGGAGTTGAAACTGAATATGCTCGGAAATGGAGATTCCAGTGGAGGTTATTAAGGACAGGGGTGATGCGATCACGAGTGCAGGTGTGGCAGCTGCTAGCTATTTGCTAAGCAATTGCCCCATATAGGCTGGCAGAGCCAGACTAGTTTTCAAGTTTGCTGACGGCCTGACACGGTTGTTTTTCCGATTGATCACTTTTTAACAAACCATACTTACTCAAATGTGCTGTTTAAGACGGGAAAATTCTTACTGTGGTTCTCATGACACCTTGTCTCATAGACCTATAAATCAATAGGGAGAAATTTTAGTCTAAAGTCTCACTTAGTAATGTTCGTAGAGAGGAAAATAGCATACCTGTCAACTTTTTGGAGCGCCAACCTGTATAAACTACCCAAAAAATCCTTATAACATACCAAAGCATTTTATGTCAAAATAACCGCAGAAAAAAAACCATGAAATTTTCAATGATATTTATTGTAGATCTCCATAAAACAATGTCTGGTTAATGTCTAATCATCATTCTACTTATTGGCATTACTGTGCTCAGAGTTGTATTCCTGCGTTACTTTTTTCACCAACTCCAAATCATTTGGAGTTAATAATAATAATAATAATAATAATAATGCTCTTGCGACGCGGAGGCCCAGTCTCATTCGGCTGGGTCGTCGCAGTGCGTAGAGCCGATCAGCTTCACCAGGGTCCGCCAATGACCACGGTCATGGGCCAGGTCCGCTGCATCCTCCAGGGTAAGGCCCTGGTGTTTGAGATCCTCTCTGATGACATCAAGCCATCTGGTGTGGGGTCTGCCGCGTGGCCTTTTCCAGCCGGCTGTCGCTGGATCAAATGAGAAGATGGCACGAGTTGGGTGTTCCGGGGGTAATCGGATGAGATGACCAAGCCAACGGATGCGCCTCTGAGCGGCCAGTCGGGATGCAGGGGGCTGAAGTGTATGTTTTCGGAGGTCTGAGTTGGAAACATGGAGGTGCCAGCTGATGTTCAAGATGGTTCTGAGTGACCTGGTGTCAAAGCCGTCGATCCTCTTGGCCTGGGTCCTGTTTAATGGCCAGGATTCTGCACCATACAGGAGGATGGGAAGAACTGCAGAGTTATAAATGCGCATCTTGGTCTTTTGGGACACTGAGTGGTGGCGCCAGAGGGGCCGCCACAGTGACTGCATTGCCGCGGCCGTGAGGGCGGGTCTGCGGTGAATCTCTGGCTTGAGATCGCCGCTGCTGGTAATAGTGGAGCCCAGGTAGATGATGGAATTGACAAATTGCACTTCGTCTGTGCCAAAGATCAGGGGGGAGGGGTTCGGTCCGTCACCGATATACATAAGTTTGGTTTTCTGCCAGCTTACTTGGAGGCCCAGCTTTGTTGCTTCTGTTTGGTATATGGAGAGAGCACTGCTGAGGTGTTGGAGGGAGTTGCTGAACAGGGTGGTGTCATCAGCGTATTCAAGGTCGGTCAGGTGGAAGTTGCCGAGCGACACGCCTGAGACTTGCTCCCGGACTCGGATCATAAGGTGGTCAATGACACAGTTAAATAGGTCAGGAGCGGCCACGCAGCCCTGTCTGACCCCGCTGTTAATGGGGAACCCCCCGCTGGCCGCCAAAGGCGGCCAGAAGGTTGGGTAGCTGGCGGCTGGGTGTTAGGTACCGAGGTCGGCCGGGTCGCGATGGCACCGGCGGGGGAGTGGTCCCCGACGCCGGCCGCGGCCCGGCCTGGACTATGGGAGCGTAGGCAGGGCGAACGGCGACGCCGGCGGCCAGCCTTGGAGTGCCACCCAAAATAACCACATTGTTCCAGTGACTCTACAACAACTCGGAGAGCTGTGTTCGTGTGAATGGGAGGGGGACGGCGGAGGCGGCGGCGGCGGCGCCGGCGACGTTCGAAGGCGGCGCGCGGGGTCGGGCTGCCGGGGCTGGGGGTGCTGCGGGAACGTGGCGGGGGGAGCAGGCGACCGGCCAACGACCGGCACCGTACCCCCCACACATCCTGTCCCCCTCACGCCTCTCCCCGCGGGCCGCCTTCGAACGTCGCCGGCGCTGGCGCCGCAGCCTCCGCCGCCGCCTCCCATTCACACGAACACAGCTCTCGGAGTTGTTGTAGAGTCGCTGGAACAATGTGGTTATTTTGGGTGGCACTCCAAGGTATTTCAGAATGTTCCAAAGGGAGAGGTGGTCGACTATATCAAAGGCAGCTTTGAGATCTATGAAGGCTATAAAAAGATGTTGGTCCTTCCGAAACTCTCTAACCTTCTCAACAATGAGTCTAACTGCTGAGATGTGATTTATGGTGGACCGGTTGGGCATGAAGCCAGCTTGTTGGGGGCAGCGATGGCTTCGAATGGCGGGAAGGGCACGGGTGAGAAGGATCCGGGTGAACAGTTTTGCGGGTATGGAGAGCAGTGAGATGCCTCTGTAGTTGTTGCAGAGTTGCTTGTCGCCTTTCCGCTTCCAGAATGGCAGGATGATGCCTCGGGTCCAGTCTGTGGGGGGCTGTTCTGCCACCCACACATGGTTAATGATGTGGGTGAGCCACTGGGCCATGGAGTCACCACGTTCTTTGAGCAGCTCTGCAGTGTTGGCACAGATTCCAGGGGCCTTGTGATTTTTTAGTGATTTTATTGCTGCTCTGACCTCGTCGATTGTGACTGGAGTTGATGGAAAAAAAACCCGGAAATGTTCAGAATCCGTATGATTTGTGCGATACGGCCATATACGCAAGATTCACCACAAAATCCTTTTGAACTATGGCTAAACCGTATGTGTTGACAGGTATGAAATAGTGTGCTGCGTAGCACAGTTTAATATGATCTAAAAATGACTTTTAAAAAGTTTGATGCCCACTTACCTTTTCAAAGTATTCTTGAGGAATATATTGCAACCAGTTGCTTCTAATGCCATTTATTGATATCGAGATGGTTATCATTACAGTGACTGTAAAAATCTACCAATCATTCAAACTATGTATCTTTATCTGTTTGTGATTTTGAAATTCTGGTGTCATTTCTGAGGGTGTAATACGATGTTGCTGTTTCTAAATTGGCAAACTTTTGACGTCCCAAAACATAACAGTAAGAGCTGTTCTCCGATTCAGGTTCCACCACAGGAGAAGTCATCCCAGTGGAAGGATCTTGAAGCTTGTCTTGCCAATAGAGCCGCTGCCGTGAACGATGCAAGGACAGCATTGCTGAAAGCCAAGTAAGTAATTTTATCGAAACAAGTAGGGCTACAAACAATTGTTTTGCTACTCGACTCATCATCAACAGTAGTCGCGATTAGTCGCCTAATGTAAATTGGAGCAGCACACAAATGTTCTTTTATAACCAGCATTACAGCTTGAATTCTTTAATATAATGTATATAATAATGAATAATCAAGACAATTTAGATGGTTGTACATTCAACTTGAATTAAACTTTGCAGCTTGTACCGGCATTCCTGACATATTTATAAATAAATGAAGCAACTTAAATTGAAGGCAATATTGCGGCCTAAAAATTATACAATTTTACTTTTTAGTACATTTGAATAAATATTTGTTTTCAATATAGTATAATAATGCACTTAAAGTGCAGAAAAAAATGAAAACACCGAGCCACCGTATAGCAGAGGTTTTCTGTATTAAAAACTGATCTTTTTTTTTTAACTCGACCATAGTAGTTGATTAAACTGTCACTTACAGCTTCCCCATTGGTTAACATAAGTATTCCATTTTTAATGTTATTAATTGAAAAATATGACGAATAATGTCATATGAGTGGACAGAAAATTTCTCACTGGACAGTTTTGTTATAATAATCGCACATGGCTCGACACAAACTTTTGCAAAGTAGGACATAATTTGGTCGCACCATTTTTGGGGAGGTACTGCATGACCATATTCCTTTATGTATAATTGTCTTTATTTACCCCTCCGTGAGTCGTCACCTTACCGTGGTGGAGGGGTTTGTGTGTCCCAATGATCCTAGAAGCTAAGTTGTCTGGGGCTTTATGCCCCTGGCAGGGTCACCCATGGCAAACAGGGTCTAGGTGAGGGGCCAGACAAAGCACGGCTCAAAGACCCCAATGATGATAAAAATAAATGGATCTAGGTTTCCCTTGCCCGGACGCGGGTCACCGGGGCCCCCCTCTGGAGCCAGGCCTGGAGGTGGGGCTCGTTGGCAGGCGCCTGGTGGCCGGGCTTACACCCATGGGGCCCGGCCGGGCACAGCCCGAAGAGGCAGCGTGGGTCCCCCTTCCCATGGGCTCACCACCCATGAGAGGGGACAAAGGGGTCGGGTGCAATGTGAGAACCCGATCAGAACCCGAGTGGTGTTTTGTTATTGGACTTCTGTGCTCGTCACGGATTGTCCATAACGAACACCTTGTTCAAACATAAGGGTGTCCATATGTGCACTTGGCACCAGGACACCCTAGGTCGCAGTTCGATGATCGACTTTGTAGTTGTATCATCGGATTTGCGGCCGCATGTTCTGGACACTCGGGTGAAGAGGGGGGCGGAGCTGTCAACTGATCACCACCTGGTGGTGAGTAGGCTCCGATGGTGGGGGAAGATGCCGGTCCGTCCTGGCAGACCCAAACGTATAGTGAGAGTTTGTTGTGAGCGTCTGGCGGAATCCCCTGTCAGAAGGAGTTTCAACTCCCACCTCCGACAGAGCTTTTCCCATGTTCCGGGGGAGATGGGGGACATTGAGTCCGAGTGGACCATGTTCCGTGCCTCTATTGTTGAGGCGGCCAATCTGAGTTGTGGCCGTAAGGTGGTTGGTGCCTGTCGTGGCGGCAATCCCCGTATTCGCTGGTGGACACCAGCAGTAAGGGATGCCGTCAAGCTGAAGAAGGAGTCCTATCGAGCCTTTATGGCCTGTGGGACCCCAGAGGCAGCTGACGGGTATCGACTGGCCAAGCGGACCGCGGCTTCAGTGGTCGCCGAGGCAAAAACCCGAGCGTGGGAAGAGTTCGGTGAGGCCATGGAAGCCGACCTCCGGACGGCTTCGAGGAAATTCTGGTCCACCATCCGACGTCTCAGTAGGGGGAAGCAGTGCACCACTAACACTGTGTACAGTGGGGATGGGGCGCTGCTGACTTCGACTCGGGACGTTGTGAACCAGTGGGCAGAGTACTTCGAAGACCTCCTCAACTCCACCAACACGCCTTCCTTGGACGAAGCAGAGCCTGGGGACTCTGAGGTGAGCTCTCCTATCTCTGTGGTTGAAGTCACCGATGTGGTTAAAAAGCTCCTCGGTGGCAAGGCCCCAGGGGTGGATGAGATACGCCCGGACTTCCTCAAGGCTCTGGATGTTGTGGGGCTGTCCTGGTTGACACGCCTCTGCAACATCGCGTGGTCAACAGGGAGAGTGCCTCTGGATTGGCAGACCGAGGTGGTAGTCCCTCTTTTTAAAAAGGGGGACCGGAGGGTGTGTTCCAACTACAGAGGGATCACACTCCTCAGCCTCCCTGGTAAGGTCTATTCAGGGGTGCTGGAGAGGAGGGTCCGTCAGGAAGTCGAGCCTCAGATTGAGGAGGAGCAGTGTGGTTTTCGTCCCGGCCGTGGAACAGTGGACCAGCTCTACACCCTTAGCAGGGTCCTTGAGGGTATGTGTGAATTCGCCCAACCAGTCTACATATGTTTTGTGGACTTGGAGAAGGCGTTTGACCGTGTCCCTCGGGGAGTTCTGTGGGGGGTGCTTCGTAGGTATGGGGTACCGAACCCCCTGATACGGGCTGTTCGGTCACTATACCACCGATGTCAGAGTTTGGTTCGCATTGCCGGCAGTAAGTCGGAATCGTTTCCAGTGGGGGTAGGGCTCCGCCAAGGCTGCCCTTTGTCGCCGATTCTGTTCATAACCTTTATGGACAGAATTTCTAGGCGCAGCCGAAGCGTTGAGGGGGTCCATTTTGGGGGCCTCAGTATTACATCCCTGCTTTTTGCAGATGATGTGGTGCTGTTGGCTCCTTCAAACGGGGCTCTCCAACTCTCACTGGAGCGTTTCGCAGCTGAGTGTGAAGCGGTTGGGATGAAAATCAGCACCTCCAAATCTGAAACCATGGTCCTCAGTCGGAAAAGGGTGGAGTGCCCCCTCTGGGTCGGGGAGGAGATCTTACCCCAAGTGGAGGAGTTCAAGTATCTTGGGGTCTTGTTCACGAGTGGGGGTAGGCGGGAGCGGGAGATCGACAGGCGGATCGGTGCAGCGTCTGCTGTGATGCGGACGTTGTATCAGTCTGTCGTGGTGAAGAAGGAGCTTCGCCCTTTGGCTCAGCTCTCAATTTACCGGTCGATCTACGTCCCAACCCTCACCTATGGTCACGAGCTATGGGTCGTGACCGAAAGAACGAGATCCCGGATACAAGCGGCTGAAATGAGTTTTCTCCGCAGGGTGTCCGGGCTCTCCCTTAGAGATAAGGTGAGAGGCTCAGTCATCCGGGAGGGGCTCAGAGTCGAGCCGCTTCTCCTCCACATCGAGAGGAGCCAGATGAGGTGGCTTGGGCATCTGATTCGGATGCCTCCTGAGCGCCTCCCCGGTGAGGTGTTCCGGTCATGTCCCACCGGGAGGAGACCCCGAGGAAGACCCAGGACACGCTGGAGAGACTATTTCACCCAGCTTGCCTGGGAACGACTCGGGATCCCCCGGGGAGAGCTGGAAGAAGTAGCTAGGGAGAGGGAAGTCTGGGCTTCCCTGCTAAAGCTGTTGCCCCCGCGACCCGGCCCCGGATAAGCGGTAGACAATGGATGGATGGATGTCTTAATTGACATACCATTGTTTCGTATTATGTATTGATTTTCACTGACTCAAGATATGATATTTGCAGAATATTTTACCGTAACAAAAAAATTGTCTGCAACAAGCAACGGCCAACACATGGGTCAATTTTTTTATGAAATTTTAAACGAAGACATCACAGAAAAAAATATAAGGTTTTTCTTTAATGTGAACGTTATATTGTTCAACTCAGAGGGGCCCACCTCTTGTATTGGGGCTTCCTAACCTGCTTCACCTGGAAAAAAACATTCACCAATAGACTACTTCCCTTTTCTAATTAATGGAACATTGTTGTCATGCGTCGTATGTGACGCTTATATACGGTGCAATTCTGCAAAGAGTGGGCCATAATTCCTCCACAGCGACGTGAAAGACTCATTAGCAATCATGGCAAACGCTTGATTTCAGTTATTGCTGCCAAGGTTGGCACAACCCGTTATTAGGTTCAGGCGGTCATTACTTTTTTTATATGGGGACAGGTAGTTTGGGATTTTTTTTGTTGATATAAATTAAATTGGCATTGAGAAAATTCAATTTGTATTTCCTTATATTCTCTCTGTGTGATATTAAAATTGGTTCGATGAAATCTTTCTGTGAGATAAATATGCAAAGAACACAGAAATCGGGAAGGGGGGAAATACTTTTTACGGCACTGTAGTGAATTGACGGGGTACATTCTAATGAGCTGAGCGTACTTCCCTCCAATTTCCGAACCCATCGTGTGTTATAACCAATCAGCAGCTTATCCTTGAAGTGTCTCCATCTGTACAGCGTCATGTACTAGCACCGCTTGTTCCCAGTTGGAGCGGCCAAAGCATGCTCTGGGACAATCCAAAAAAACCCTACAGCACTTTTTGAGCAAATGCTCAAGAGTTTCCGAATGGTCAGAGTGGAGCAAAACCCGCTCATAGTTTGGAGAATATTTCTGAATGCTCCCATAGATAAGGAGACAGTCTAAAGCCCCGTAGCATGATTATTGCTGCAGCAAAACGAACATTGGAGGTATTTAAATGTAAAGGTTGAATGGATGGGGACAGAACTGCACGTTAGTATATGATTGGAAGATGTCAAAACCCTATGGGAAAGCCCATAGACAGTGTACCGTGCCTTCCTGCAATGCTGTGAGGCTTACCGCAATACATATATAATAGTCCATCCATCCATCCATCCATCCATTTTCTAATCCGCTTATTCTCACAAGGGTCCCAGGCGTACTGCAGCCTATCCCAGCTGTCCTCGGGTAGTAGGCGGGGTACACCCAGGACTGGTTGACAGTTAATCACAGGGCACACACAGACGAACAACCATCCACTCTCACACCTCGGGTTTAGAGTGTCCCATTAAGCATGCATGTTTTTGGAATGTGTGAGGAAACCGGAGTACCCGGAGAAAACCCACGCAGGCATAGGGAGAACATGCAAACTCCACACAGGAAGGAGCCAGAATCGGACCCTGCACCACTGCAATGTGAAGCAGACATGCTCATCAGTCGAACACCATGCCTTACATATATGTTAATACTTTATATGTAATAAATATTAAATATAATTTTATGATTAAAGTTTTGTCCTTCTCTCACCATAGCGAGTCTTTGGACAATCTCAAATCTGTCATTGACAAATCCAAGGGTCTGAATGTCTCTGCTATCCGCCCCGTCGTGTTAGCAGCAGAGGAGAATCTCCATAAAATGGCCGTGGACTTGGATAAAGTGGTCAATAAGGTAAGTGTGTATGTCTGGTCATCTGGATAAAGAAAGAAAAATGTGTAGTATATGTCCCCTCAAGCTTCCCTGAAAAGGAAACTACCGGTATTGTTGCTTTGTCTTCACCAAATCTGACAAAGCTCCTTGTGTGTTTGTGAATTGTCTAGGTGAAGTCTGCTGAGTCAGAAGCTAAGGTCGTCTCCCAGTATAGTGAACTTGTTAATGAAGCCAAACTCCAATTTCAAAGGGAAGTGAGCAGCCTTACTCCAGAGATCCAGGCCAACTGGAAAGGACTCAGTAAGATAACACAGTCATTATTCTGATGACTAAAATTATCATGTTTCAGTATGAGTGCAATATTGCTAAAGGGATGCATACAAAATGGATCACATGGATATACACGAAAATCATGGAAACAAGTTTGTAAATCCACAAACATCAAATCACCATGAACCAAAATGTCACTTGAATGCATTCAAATCAAATGAACTTAAATTAAGATAAGAGAGAGAGAGAGATTTGACAAACAGCTAATTGCAGCTAATGTAAAAAAACAGCTAATATAAACATAAATATAGTCACTCTAAAGCTAAACTATGGCAAAAGTACGGTGGAGTGATCAATTCTGTTTAATATTTCACTTGCTAGCGTTTCATGAGTGAATGTGCTCTGAGTGACCCAGGCCTTCTTAACATTTCCGTCAATTTTCAACAGCAGGGGCAGCTTTATTTATATTGCATAATGCATTTCAAACACGACGCCTCAATGTGCTTCACACGAGCAAAGACACAGCACCTAAAATTATTTACAAACGGAACAATTCATGACATTCAGAAAGCAGAGAAAACCAAAGTGGCTTCCCAAAATTGTGAAAAGAACGGACAATGTCAACATTTACACATAAATTGAGAACTTTTAACACATTTCAAACATGCTAAAAGTAATGTACATTTTTTAAGGTTTCTAAAATGACTAAAAGAAAAAAAAACACAACAAAACATTTCTAAGACCTTAATCAACGGTATGTAAAAGCAAAGTTTGTGCCTGTGTGTGACGAGGAAATTAAATTTCTCAACAGCCATTGGTTATCGCAGAATTTGAAGTACAATAATTACATTGCACTAATTATAAACCATTTCCCCCATGCTTAAATGAACAAATCTGTTTGTAAAAATTCAGTAAATTCATATTTTGACATTTGAGATCCGATTCATGTGAATCAATAGACTTGCTTTGTTTACTACAGCTGAAAACAAAATCGGCTAATTCATCCATAAATGGAGATATTTTGAAAACTCCTATGCTTTGATTTAAGGTTGCTGCAAAAAAATACTATGACAAATATTAATGCCATAATTTATTAACAATTCTGACAATAGAGTAATGACCGTATTGTGCTTTTGAACAGTAAGCGTAATTCTTTTTATCCTGTAACTGTGCATGTTACACTGCAATAACCGTCACATGGTAAATGTCCTTGACAAAATATTAAAAAATATGGACATTTTTACAAATTGTTATGGAACTGAAGTTTTGTAGGTTTGCAGCTCTAGTATTCTGCACCCAAACCATTCAGTAATGTGTAGACCAGGACCAGACTTTTGAAATCTCTTCTAAAGCCGATTGGGAGGCATTGTAAAGCCTTTTGGACTGGTGTAATATGTTGCAATCTCGAGCTGCGGCGTTCTGAATGAGCTGCAAAGCTGTCAGTCCTTTTTTATATGACCTTTGTTATCATGAGGACCAAAACGTCTCTGTGTGTTTGTCTGTGTACGTGTTAGCTGGTAAGCTGTCAACAGATGACCTGAATGCTCTAATTGCCCATGCACACCGTCGCATTGACCAGCTGAACCGAGAGCTGGCCGAGCAGAGAGTCAGGGAGCAGATCCATATTGATGTCGCTCTGGAGCAACAGAAGTTAGAATACCTAAAATCGCAGGAGGCGGCTGTTAACACGTCCCTGCAGCACATCAAGGAGGACGCCCGACTCGAGCAGGAGAGGAAGGTACCTCGAGACTGCTTCTGTATTCTTGATCATCATCAGAAACTGATGGATTGCAGGAAATAATTGTGTATTTGTTTAGCTGTCTGAATTGAGGGAAGTGATGGAAGCAGAGATGAGGACTCAACTCCGGCGTCAGGCAGCTGCTCACACAGATCATGTTCAAGATGTCCTCAAAGTGCAGGAACAGGAACTGAAAGCAGAAGCTGAGCAGGTCATTTAGCTCAACACACCATCTGCATCGAAACTTAGAAGCAGCATTCGGTTTTGTGGTTTGTTTAACAGTGTTTTTTTTTTTTTGTGGATGGCCGTTGATCTCTTAGTTGTTCATAAGTTAGTGCATTTTTAAAAAATACAGTGGTACCTCTACTTACGAATTTCTCTTCATATGAAATTTTCAAGTTATGAAACGCCTCAACAGGAAAATATTGCCTCATGTTACGAAAATAATTTCCAATACGACAGGTAAAAGAAATACAGTATAGGCTGCTACTCGTAGCTCAGAGTTTCCTGAACGCAACATACTTATAGCTGCTCTGCCATTGGCTATTATTGAGCATCTTCCTGGCATCCCATTGGCTAAGAAGGGCCTCTACCGTTTGTGTCTATGTGTGTAGATAGAGAGCTATGTTTCGATGCAGCGTCCTCGTCATTCGCCCCTCGCGGCATGAGGTGTTCCGCTAGTTTTACATAAATGTGAATCACCCATCAGCATTAACTCACAATGCTGATGTTTGCCGTGGACATTTTCGAAGGATTGTTAAAAGCTGACAAAAGCAAATGTCTTTGGCTCAGTTCTTCACAAAAAACACTTCTGAGAGAGAACATTAACTAAAGAGGACACAATTAAAAATTCAATGACCATCATTATTATTCTTTATTCTTTGTTTTTTTTTACATTATACACAATTCTCATTTATTGTGCAATCATCTAATTGGAACATATATTTGTTACATATTATGATGCATTTTTATGCTTTAGAAAACATTTCTTCTTCTTTCTCTTCATGGGGTTGAGGCAGAAACTACAGAGGCTTTAATTCTCTAATCCTGTTATGCTCCACTGCTCTCACCTGGAGCCCAAAGAGGTGAAGGCAGGTTGAAGGATTGGGAGTATTGTTGTCGTTTAGGCTCATTTGGCTCCTTGGCTTCATATCCGTCAGGGCCTGTCCAATGTCCTTTTTTTTTCCTAAAGCCAACTTTGCTGTCTTTCTAGGTCCTCAGCAGTAAGCTGTTAGAACAAGAGAACCGACAGCGTCAACTGAGCCAGGAACAACTGGATAACTTCACGCTGGATATGAATACTGCCTATGCAAGACTGAAGGGAGTGGAGGAGGCGATAGACAGTAAGATTCTCTCAGCTTACCTCATGCTAATTGGAAGGACTTTGTTGCAGAAAAGAGTCGGGGCCTGCCAGATTCTTAATTAGACTTAATTTCACCTTAACGGACTAATGAAGTACCCAAAGTAGAACACCTTGGGTTTAATGGAGTAATTGGGGGAATATGGCCAAATAACACCTAACACAGTAAAAAATGTTGTTCTTTTTGTCATAGCCTAAAAATATCCAACACAATACAAAATGTTTGTTTGAAAACAACTAAATATATATATATATATATATATATAGAGAGAGAGAGAGAGAGAGAGACTAGTGCTGTCAGTTAAACGCGTTATTATCGACATTCATTTAAATCAATTTTAACGTGATTATATTTTTTATCGCGAGATTAATGCGGCAACACCTCACAGCGGATGTTACGTTGCTCTATAAATAAACCGGAAACAAAACAAGCGCGCTGCACAGGTCCACGCCCATGTCTGTTTTGCCAGCCATCCCAGCACGAGACACCAAAAACGAATACTTAAAGAGTTTATGAATGGAAAGTTTACTTTTAAAAAGGGAAGTTATTGTTCATTTTGACGTATGAAATCTGATTAATCTACCATATTTTCACGACTATTCGACGCACCGTACGGTTGGGCGCAGTCTCATTAATGGGTGACATTTCTGTTTTTTACACATAGACAAACCGCACTGTCTTAATGGGCGCAGTTTTACAGTAGTAAAACATACGCCAGCTTAAACATACGGCATGCATGCGCGCACGCTAACACGTTAGCTTGTAGCATACGGTAGCGTGCCAAGACATACAGATACAAGCTAAAAACACGTTTTTAAAAAGGCAACGAAAGCAGAACTGAGTTCGGGTGTATTTTATTTAGCCATCGTACAATGTTCTCATGTTTTTCGATCAATCATCACCCAGAAATCCATCAAAGTCCTCATTCTCTGTATCAGAAGCAGAGGACTGCACATCCCAGTTGTCATTGAACGCATCACATGCTAAAGTGTGAGTTGCTACGCATTGCCGAGCGGAAAGAAAGAGCAGCAACAGCAAAGTCAACATTTCTCTCATGTGAAGCTTTCCTACATTATAAAGTAAAGAACAGAGCGAAGCATGGTGGCAGCGCGTGTGTGTGTAGAAAGAATTGAACAATTGTGCAAGTACCGTAATCCATCAAAAACGCTGCGTTCCCTCTCGTTGTTGCGTATTGTGGCGTAACTCGCCCAGCGCTGTCTCTCACTCTTTGTAAAGTTGTGTTTGCCACCGATCATCCATTGTTCCCATGCCGTTCACAACTTTACTTTGAACGCCCGGTTGATGCCGATGTCCAGCGGTTGGAGTTCTTTAGTCAAGCCTCCGGGAATAACGGCAAGCTCAGAGTTCATTTGCTTGACTTGATTTTTCACCGCTGCTGTGAGATGGGCACGCATGCCAAAAGCATAACCAATGGTTTGAAGTTTGAACTGAGCTTCGTAGGCGTGTCTCTTTGTCGAATTTATTTTCGGGGGTTCTTAGAAACCAAAACCGGAGTTGTTTTGCAACAATGCACATTGCCACACTATATACAGGTGTTGGTACCTGCTTGCGGCGTCCCTTCAGCGTCCACTTACACGCCCACCCTTCACCCATTGGCGGACTGCTCCCCAGCATGCCTGTCCTCTCTCACGTCTGCCTTCTCTCTCTCTCTCTTTCTCTCTCTCTCTCTCTCTCTCTCTCTCTCTCTCTCTCTCTCTCTCTCTCTCTCTCTCTCTCTCTCTCTGTCCATATGTGTATATATACACGCCCACCCTTCCCTGATTGGCCGACTTCTTTCCCGCATGCCTGGCCACAGTGACTTCCGCCTTTTCTCTATATAAACAGCGTGTCGGCTGTCAGTCAGATTTTGGAACTCAGCGCATACAAAAGACGCTCCGCACCATAAGGCGTCCTGTCCATTTTGGAGAAAATTTAAGACTTCTAATGGCGCCTTATAGTCGTGAAAATACGGTACTTGAATTGACTCTTTCTTTACTACAGTTGAAAACAAAATCCTGTCAAGGCTAATTCATCCACGGAATTAAATATTGAAGACTAAACTGTATGCCATGGTTATTTATTTATTTTTTGTTTTCACCATTTTGCATTTTTTTCAGATTTGAAATTTGCACAATAAATATTATCCTAATTCATATTTGTTTTACTGATATTTATTTGATTAATTTATCTTCTCTTATGGAGTATATAATTGCTGTATTTGGAAAGTTTCATTTTTCAAATTATTATTCAAAATATTTTACCCTTTATTTTATATTGTGATACATAGTGTTACTATGAATTTTGGGCCACATCGCCCAGCCCTTGCTGGGAGCATATTTTCAAATGCACCCATGATGAGGGCAAGGGGATTTTGGGTGCGAGCCAGAAAAATACTATTTGTCTGTTATTTGATTTTATTTTTTTTAAAGACGTCTTTCCCACAATACAACTTTTCTAAGCAACATATATTTTTGACATCTATTTTTTTCCTTCATGATGCATTTTTCAGAGGTGCAATTTGTAATCCGGAGCGATATATGTATAGTCTGAAAAATGTGGTATTTAACTGTTCGAAAAGTAAAATGTGCCGTCACCAACGTGCAACATGAAACGCTTTGGCCACCTGATGGCAGAAAAATTCTCAAAACAAATCTATGACTCAATGTTTTACACGCCTTTACACTGTGCAGTAATTAATATACCTTTTGAATTACTGTAAAATTACTGAATCGATGAACTAAGACCCAACTATAAAGTATTTGTATGAGGTAAACGTATTTGTCCGTGACAATTAAGAGTATGAATAACCTGGAAAGAAAGTTTTATTTGATCAATACCGAGTTAACGTTGGCAACAATGCGATTAATTACAATTGAAATTCTGAACCTGCTGAGTTGAAACTGACTCAAAAATGTATTTCAGCAAAAGAAATGTCAAGATTTAATTTTATAGAAAATACAAGTGTCTCGTGTACATGCATGTGCCTTTCTTGTCTTGTTAGTTTAACCTTTATGGATCCAGGTGAGCTCTGATGATGTGTTAGCTGTCTTAGCATTGCTCTGTCTATGCAGGCCACGTGGTAGCGGAGGAGGAGGCTCGAAAAGCTCATCAGCTGTGGCTCTCTGTGGAAGCTCTGAACTACACCTTAAAGACCGCCGAAGCTGGTTCGCCCACAAAGCCGCTGGAAGTTGCCGCTCAGGCCGTGCGAGACAGCTGCCATGACAACGAATTTGCCATGGCTCTGGCTTCAGCTCTTCCGGAAGAGTCGCTGCAGCGTGGCGTGTACAGCGAAGCCTCTCTCCGAGCCCGCTTCTATGGTCTGCGCTCGCTTGTTCGCAGGGTTGCCCTTATTGATGAGTCTCACAACTCCTTATATCAGTATTTCCTCTCCTACCTGCAATCAGCACTGCTGTTTGAGGCAAAACTGGAAGCCCCGCCCACCCAGTTAAGTGGTGAGGATTTAGACCCGTTCAAGCTCCTTTCATATGCCAGCTACTGCTTGGAGCACGGTGATCTTGAGTTAGCCGCTAAACTTGTAAACCAGCTGACAGGAGAGGCGCGGAGGGTGGCGGAGGACTGGCTGAATGAAGCCAGGCTTACTCTGGAAACCAGGCAGGTGGTCAGTTTGTTGTCTGCTTATGCAAATGCAGTAGGACTAGGAACCACCCAAGCTCCATAGGCTCACCGTCTGACAAAAGGGACGCTTCAGTGTATGCTTTTCCATGCTTGAAAAGTAACCGATAACTAGCTTGCTTTTTGTTGAGGTGGGAGATTTTCTGTGGTGTTAGCGGACATACGCCGAGTGATTGATGTTCACTGGTTTGTTGTTTAAAAGCACTACGTCACGATAACTGATAACTGCTATACCCACTCAGTCTGGTGTTATCTGTTTAGGCCCTTGAATCGGGTATTTATTTTTGGCACCTAAATTCTTTTTTTTTGCCCAAGAAATTGTAATTAATAGGAATGTTGGAAAAGGAATATGTCAGCATTTTATTTTTGTCAATAATGCACTACAAAATAAATCATGAATAAGAAGGTGGAACTCGTTTCTTGAGCCCCCCCACCCCCCCTGCCTGTACAACAGCAGTGACTGCAGCCGTTATGATCTTGCAAAATCTATTATTTTCTTTTTGTTTTAACCAACACTCTAGTAATGTAACTACTGTACATTTGGATTAAGTATGTAGTGTGCACTGCATCCCACTGAGGCTTTTGTCTGGTATTTTGAAAAGACAAGAAAAAAATTTGCATATCAATTGCATCTATGTCAAAATTGGTTAGTTTGATATATTCTTTGATATTTTTATAAATCTATACTACTGGTTGTTCCACACGTGTGTACTATTTTTTTTTTACACATTTTTGATGATTCTAAAGTGTAGAGAAATGGCCTGCTCTCTTTGAAGGTCAGACAAATATGACATTTGAGTTGATTATTTTCTAGGTAGAAGTATTTGACCTGATGGCAGGGGTAAGCAATTTTGCACTTATTGGTGTATCAATACAAAACAGAATACCATTCCCTCCAACAATATTCATATTGCATTTTTGCATTCATCAAAAATCTAATTTACAATTTAATGTGCTAAGAAGATCACTGTAGTGTAATTTGGAATTCCCTCTCTATTCCTGTAGATGGCCTTAGAATGTCCACCTGGCGTCAGTGACACGATTCTATTCTATGTTTGCGGGTCAGGGAGAGTTCAGTTTCAGCAAGGTGTGCAATCCTATAGTAAGGTATTGTGGCTGTTGCCGTCCATCACTGTTAAGGAATTATTCCGCTAGAAGTAGTAGTAGAACATTGTTGATGAATTTCATCTTGCTGTGAGAACCATTGACACTAGTCTCTGTCCTGAACATCTGCTTGTACTTGGAACAAAGAGTGTGTTGTGATGTCTGGGCCCTAATTCCCCTTGAGTGATTAACAGTCCCCTGGCTAACCTCTTTACCTCAAGATTTGTGAACCAGAGGATAGGGTCTGCACTTTGTCAAAATGCCAACATTGAACTTTGCTTGACTTTCTTTGTTTCAGGTTTTTACATACGGGGAAGGACTGCCCGCCCCTACTTAACATAATTAACATACTATGCCTATATGTACGTGTGACTGTAGCGACTCGGCGCGGCCTGATAATATCTGAGACTCACAGGAGCCAGAATCGATTCCACTCTGACATCGGTAGAATAAAATCTTTTCCCAATCAGCCGTGGTCCCTGAAGTGCTCATTCGTCGGGAAACAGCCACCGATCACCGAGTGTTTTTGAAGACCAGCGAAGCAGCAAACACCATATACCACATTTTTGGCGTCACGAACAGGATTCGTGTTCTCCAGGGGACCGTCCCGTCCGCTCTCTCCGCGAGCATCCAGCGGCCAGCCGACGACCTGTTTTGAGGTGAGTTGCTTGCACTCAAAGTCGCCGCAGCATGCTCGCTCTTGGAAAGGGGGGAGGGAGCGTTGTCCCCCGCACGGAGGACAGTTAAACGGATCTGATGGGGCCACGGCGGGCTCCAGGGAAAGTTGTCTCTCCTAGTCAAAAGCCGTCATAATGTGACTATTGAAGGGGGAGTGGCCCCAAATAGAGACAGCGAAAGAAAAGTAAAAAATAAAAACAGGAAAAATAAATTAAAAACAATAAATAAAAACAGGAAAAATAAATAAAAAACAATAAATAAAAAGGGAACAGTAACAAAACGTTTTGGGAATTGTATGCGTGACATGTCTGGTGTGAATGATAAACGAGAAGAAAATAATAGGAAGTCCCATAAAACGTGGACGTGGAAATTAGTCGTTTCAGTGGTCCCGCGGAGGATCGAAATTTTAGCTGTGTGATTGTGGCGGAAACACGGGTACGATTGAACTATGCTGCGACAAGAGATGGGTGAACCCAAACGGAGATGTCCGGTGGGAGCCTAGTCTCTGCCAAAGTCCAGCGCAAAAGGGAGGTTGCGTCGACCGCGTTTGGCTAATAGGAACGAGCGCAACCTTGGCATCCGTACCGTGAAGTGTGAGAGACGGCCAGCCACGGAATGTGGGCCGAAGAAATAGACGGCCAGCCACGGAATGTGGGCCGAAGAAATAGACGGCCAGCCACGGAATGTGGGCCGAGGAAATATACGGCCAGCCACAGACATGTGGGCCGAAGAGAATGATGCGCGCGAAGCCACGTCGTTTGGGCACTGATCGAATTAGAGGTGTATGTGAGTTATAAGGCTTGTCAATTTAAATGCTGGTGTAAGAGGCCCCCAGGTAAAACGAAGGACTGGCGGTTTTTGAATATTGATTGAGCTGATACGATCTGCTTGCGGTTCGATTCCTCTATGGGGACGTGTCATAACAGCATACACATCTGTCAAAGTTTGATAAATTTGAGCCTGTACAGACCGCGTTTGGGAAATAGGTGCTGGACGGCTTGTGTGTGTAGAGAAAATCCCTCTGTGTGAAAAAGGGAAAACGTGGCATGAGGCCTCTTGAATGCAAGGAGTGGTATACCTGGGGAAAAAAGTATTTTGTGTGCACACTTAAGTTAAATTCTGCAGAAAATAAAGGGGAAAATATAAAGCGCTATTAGAAACGAAACGAAACGAAAGTTAAGTAAGACGTGCGTATTTGTCAGTGCATATCTGCACTGTTAAACAACAAACTGCATAGCCGCAGTTGGCAAACAGCAAAACGTGGAATGGATTCGAATCCTGCTCTGTCTTCTTTGTGAGTGTCTGTCTTCTTTGTTTGTAAGTGTCTGTCTTCTTTGTTTGTGAGTGTCTGTGCGTGCAGAGACGTGTGGGATCCCTGTGTATGTGTGTGTGTGAGTGTACCCATGGGTGTGTGTAGGTGAGCGTGCGTGTGTGCGCGTGT
Organism: Hippocampus zosterae; assembly: GCF_025434085.1. Taxonomy (NCBI): domain Eukaryota; kingdom Metazoa; phylum Chordata; class Actinopteri; order Syngnathiformes; family Syngnathidae; genus Hippocampus; species Hippocampus zosterae. The sequence goes on from NC_067451.1 coordinate 35,979,235, forward strand.
GCGCGATCGTGAGTAAGTGTGTGTGTGCTCTTGAGTGCGAGTGAGTGAGCGTGCTTGTAGAAGAAACGAATGGAATGGATAGGATATTGTGCTTCTCGGTGCTCTGGGGCGCGTGCCCGCCTGCGGTGCCCGCTCGGGGAGGGGAATCTGGCTTCGGGGGCGGGACAGGGACTGGCCAACCTGTACCTGCCCACCGTGTTTCAAGGCTAGGCACTCCCCGTGTGGGTGACGTGGGGGCGGGGCGTGGGGCCGGAGTTGGGCCCATTTTGGGGCCGACCTTGCTGGTAGCGAGAAAATGTGACTGGATGAAGGGGGACGGCATGCTGAAGGAGCAAAAGAATGCATGACCAACTGTGGAGGTCCTGAGGTAACTGAAACCCAGGAGAATGAATGTGCCACAGCTGTCTAACAAGAAACAAGAAGCACGGGAATGCTACCTAACGACACTAATATAGATGTGCATGTATGCATCTCAAGAAAGAGTGTGGCCCCTCATAAATAATACGAGGGTCAGCTGGCGCCCCCGAGACCCTCTGGGAGCAATGAGAAATTGGAGTTGCAGAAAAGCCCGACTTGTTAATTTAAATTAAAGACAATAGTTTGAAATATAAAAAGAAAAAACTAAGTGTATTCAATTTGAGCTATAATAATATTATAATAATAATAATAAATTTTATTTGTGGGGGTCTTCCTATGAACTCAAGGACACCTTACAACAAGCAGTCAAAATCACGAATACTATGTTAAGATCAACATCAAATAAAATAAGAAAAAATACAACAACAGAAAGAATAATGGCTTTATGGTACGAGTGAATAGGCTTGTCCAAACAGATGTGTTTTGAGGCGGAATTTAAAATGTGTTAATGAGTCTGTATTACGAAGGTCAACGGGGAGCAGATCGACTGAAGGCTCTGTTTCCCATGGTGACGAGACGAGCAGGGGAGGCAGAGAGAAGGAGAGAGGAGTAGGAACGAAAAGAGCGGACAAGTGTAGGAATGTGGATGAGGTCAGGTAGGTATGGAGGGTCTAGGTTATGGATGGCTTTGAATGTGAGGAGTGAGAAAAGAGCGGAGCCGGCGGATGTTTCTAAGATGATAATATGATGTGGTTGATATGCGAGGGGAAAAGAGAGGGTCAAGTTGACAAGTAGAGGTTCTTCTATATATTGCATTTAATGGGTAGTTTGACCACTGCCTTCGACATTGGAAAAAGAAAAAAATATATAACCAAAGTAACTCGACAAAGTTATGATAAACAAGGCAGCGAGGATGCCTCCTTCACCGCATGAGGTGACGAGCGCTAAAATTATGACCGCACTACAAGCGCCGAGTGGTCACTTGTACATAGACAAGGCAGAAGAAATTGGAGCGGATGGTCAATCTGCAGGCAGAGAGACCTGAGCTCACCAGACGCATGAAAATGTGTCTCTATTCATCATAATCGCAGACACTGTTGTGAGGGTTAAAGAGATTGAGTGAATTAAAAAAAAAAAAAAAAAAAAAAAAAGAAATTATAAACGTCTTAACAGAGGGGCACTTTAATCATTGTGTAGACTCCACAGGCAGGTTTGTAAGCACAAACCTACAGGAAGGGGGATAACACATACTAGCCGTTTTACTGGCCCCCACCCGAATCCCTTGTGTGCCAAGCTTCCCCCTGATCTGCCCAGGGTGGTTCATAAACAATTGGTAAAAGTAGAAAAATGTATGCAAATTAAACAGAAGAATGAAAGCATGAGTGTTTGGGATGCGACCACTTTTGTAACTAAGGAGACTGAATTGACGAGGCAAATGTTGCTGGATTTGCCTAAAATTGACTATGACATACAGTTGTGGGCAATAGACTGGCTTAAGAGTAAGTATTTACCCAAAGAGATTATGGACCTATTAGAGGGAATAGCCTCTTGCAAATTGACTAGGTTGAATGATAGACAATCAGACGCGCTGAGTTCCATTTATCCAACAACATTGGGTCCTTCACAACAACTGGCGTTTGAATTGATATTTGAGGTACACCCAATGACTTATTTGGTTAATTGTATGGATGCTTGGGTGACTGTCACAGGACAGGACCCCCATAGTCATCCATTGAATCAGGCTTTGTTCAGGCAAGCAGTGCTGGGGGGTTGTCCGTCTGATGTGCAGAAAATGATGACTAACTCTCCCACTCTCCCCACTTCAGATGACGTGAATTGGCGAACTCATTTCCTGTATTATGTGCAACAATCTCGAATGAGAGCCGAGGAAGAGACTGAGAAAACATCCAAGCTACAAAACGACTTTTTGAATTCACAAGTACAAGAGGCTAAGAGAGCCTCCAGTAACGCATGCAAAAAAGAGAAACTTGGGAGATCTAATCAAATGTCAATCAGTGTCTCTCAACAGGCTCCACCACGGCTGATCACACCCACACCGCAGCTCCAAGCCACACCTCAACATTACGGCCTGCCCACAAGGCAGGGCCGAGACGCATGGCTGGGGGGAGGTCTGAGACGGGAAGGTGGGCGTGGACGAGGAAGTCACGGGAGCCAAGCTGGCTGTTTCATTTGTGGTGATGTGAATCATTGGACAAGGAAATGCCCGCGCCGCCGGCACCCACCTGTTCATCAATCAGGCTATGATCAACAAGCTCTGACTCCTCCTCCGCAAAACCACCAACAATGACAGGATACGGCACCCCCACTTGGACAATACCCATCTGCTCCATGGGTACCTGAATCCCCAACAATAGGGATCACTGCTGGCCTCACTGAAAGACTGTCATGAACTTGGACATGCTGGACCACACTTGCTCCCAATGCCTGCTGATGCAAGGCTGACTGGTGCTAAAGTCAGCCGATGACCCACCACTGAACTCTGTCTTCCAACAGTATCGGCCTTGGTCTCCTTAGACTTCCTCCATATGACCTTACCGTCCGCTGATCGGTCCTTCCCACTGCACAATGCTTTTGACAAACTAGAGATTGAAATTTATCGCATGGCCTGGTTGGGTGAAACACAAGGCAATTCATTTAATGTTCCCTCCTCCTCAATTATGGTAGGTCCTGAAGGGTGTGGCAGCCAGAGTGGACCTGTCAGAGGATCTCATCTCATTGACTGGTATCTAGGCCTGACATGGCCGCGCCGCTCATACTTTTTGCCGTCTACTCAAATATCCAAAAATTCTCAGTCGTACACCTTTTTTGTAATCAATTTAGCTAAGGTTTTTCCATATACCACTTTCAGAATCGTATAGGGAATTTTCTCATTCTCTCACCTTGGAGTTAAATTTTACCACACTCGGTTGCCCCACGTATTCGATTTTGTCTTTTGGAATTTTTATTCAAGTGCTTAAACACCTAATCTACTCTTTCCGACATACGGATGGCGTTGTGCTTATTCAGTATAGTAATGCATCATCTAAGATTTGTTGTTTGGATGCCACGTGGTGGCTCCTTTGACGTTTGGCTTTTTGCGGTTTCAAACTATCGCATGTGAAAATTACAATGCGCACTGCTTTTATATTTTTGGGGAGACTGAACACATCAGAAGGTACAGCGATGCCGGTTTCTTTTGTGCAGCCTGGTCTAGCTGATTTACTTAGATGTTTCTGAAAAAGAAGGTTCTGTTTCTGTAGTTCTTTTTCAGAAAAGAGAGGGGAACGTGAACAACAGGGAAGTAAAAGATTAATTTTGATGAATTTTGACATACGTCAGCATGCAATTGGACCCAATTGAACAAAAAACATTCAGCATACATCAGATATGCGGCAGCATGAGGCAAATGTTTAAAATAAAATTTTTTTTTAAAAACTGCCAAAGGAATATCGATTCAACATAGTGAAGAAAAAACAAAGAAACGAAAACTTAGAGAGGCTCTGCTAAAACCAAAAGAAGTAGTTATTAAATGCAGGACACATATGAGAAGGATTTTTCCCACATAAAAGCAGGAAATGACAAAGCAGACTAGATGACTAAAGAGACTGCAGAAGACGACTTGATCTTTAGTGATGGAGGTGGGATCAAAAATGGGAAGTTGTATGTTTTCCAAACTAACAACCTTATTTCAGACCAAGAGAGGGTATCCCGGAGGAGAAGAACTAACCGGGTGGCCAGGGATGAGACTGGTTTGTATCGGCATGAAATTGATGGACGCCCAGTCCTGTCGGCAACTAAATTGAAGACTCCAATTCGGGAGGCATGGTTTTTTTTCATCTGCAATTCAAGGTAAGCTCGAACCAACGTATCAGAGGCTTATATCAAAAACTCAGATGGTGATGGCCTGAGTTTGTAACGATCAAAAGCCGAAGTGGTGCCACAACCGGCCTCGGCCCAACTTGCTGAACTGGTGGGGTTAACAGAAGCATGCCTGCTCGCAGAAGGGGAAAGAGTGACAGTCTACACAGATTCGGCATATGCGCATAGCGTGTGCCACCTGTTCGGTGCTGTGTGGAGGAATCGGGGGTTCAAGAAGACTGACGGTTCCCCCATCCAGCATCATGCGCAGATAATGAAGCTGCTGGTGGCCATGATGAAACCTAGAGAAATAGCCATTGCAAAATGTGCTGCCCACAAGTCCGATGCATCCAGAGTCACGCAGGGAAATAGAGTGGCGGACGAAGCAGCCAGGGCTGTCACGAAAGGCAGCCAGAAAGGGAAAGTTTTGTTGGTTACGCATGAGGTCGATCTCGAAGACAGGGTCACACTCAGAGATGTAATCTTAATGCAGGCAGCCGTTAACCCGATGGATAAACACCTTTGGGAGCAAAGGGGGGCGAGTCAAGACCCTACTGGACTGTGGAGAAATCACGAAGGTCTGGTAGTGGCGCCGCCGGATTTGCTGGGACTATTAATCCAAGAGACACATGGGTTGGCCCATGCGTCAAGGGGGGAGGTAAAGAGAAAAATAACCGCAGAATACGGGTTTTGGGCGCCATATTTGCTCGAACAAATCGACCAGGTAATTGGAAAATGTGCAATCTGTTTGAAAAACAATGTGAGAAGAGGGGTAGCCACCCCCACGGGTTATATCCCGACTCCTAATGGCCCCATGAGAGAACTAGTGGTGGATTTTGTCGACATGATACAACCTGTCGAAGGGAAAAGATATATGTTGGTGGTCGTAGACCGGTTTTCAAGATGGCCGGAGGCCTGTCCAACTAAACGGAAAGATGCTCAGTCTGTAGCCAAGTTTCTGTGCCGCGAAGTTATCAGCAGATGGGGTCTGCCGGATAGGATTTCTTCAGATAACGGGAGAGAGTTTGTGGATAAAACGGTCAAAATCATAATGCAAAAATTGGGAATTAAACAGCGGCTCGGAGCAGTGTATCATCCACAAAGCCAAGGCATTTGTGAAAAAATGAACGGCGTCATAAAAAATCGAATTTCCAAAATTTGTCAACATACTGGCTTGAATTGGATAGCTGCCTTACCACTGGCACTGATGGTTTGCCGGTCGAGTGAATTGCGCGATTTGCATTTGACCCCACATGAATTGGTAACCGGTAGACGCATGCCTTCGCCGTGTTTGCGTACCAGTGGGAAAGGCCCAAGCCTGTCGATTTTGGAGGACGAAATGAAAGCCTATGTCAAACATTTAACCAAGATACATAGGAATATCTCCACCTATGTTGTTGACAGGCAGAAACAAGAAGAAACACAAGAGAGACTCGAAGCAAATACTAAAGACACGGTTCAGCCAGGAGACAAGGTGTATGTGAAAGTGTTCCGCCGCAAGTGGTACAACGAAAGACGGCAGGGGCCATTTGAAGTTGTCCGCTGTACCGGAACAGCGGTGCAAGTGAAAGGGTCGCCTACCTGGGACCATCTGACACACTGCGTCAAGGTGCCCAAAGATGGAGAACCCCAAAGGGGGAGTCGCGGCTGCGAGAACTCCGAACAACTGCCAGAACAAGAGTCGCCCAGGGGCCCAGATCGGGAGGAAGACGGGCAAGGTCGAACTGTGGTGGATAACGTGTCTGCTGAATCTGTTCCTGAGGACATCGGGGGCGGCACAGCCGACGATCAAGGAAGCCAACAGTTCGACAATGTCAATCTCGACAACGCGCCCTCCCCAGATATAGGTGGCTCTCCCCAACACAGCGACACCGTGCCAACTACCACCGGAGATGGTGTCCCCAAGGGACACGGTCACCCAACAGGACCCAGTGACGGACGCCCAGTCCGCCACAGAGTCCGGTCGCAGCGTTACATCGAGCAATGTTGAGGGAGTGTTGGGAAGTGCTGTCATACTGCCATGTAGTTGCGCAAGGGCAGGAAGGTCCCTGTGCAGACACACAGCCAAATGGGAAGACAACACCGGTAACACCCTTGCCCTGGCCCAGCGAACATATGGGGACAATGTACTGTTACTAAATACATATAGGCGATTTGAGGTGTTAGGAGATTGCGCTCTATTTCTGACAAAAATTGACATGAGTGATTTCGGAAACTATACGTGTACCTGTTTCAAAACGGGAGTGGGAAAGGCAGAACGCATGGGCGACCAAACTACGGTAGACAGTGTTACTTTCGTGACATTGACGGAGAAAAAAGAAATTGATGACAAACAACCAGACAGCCCAGTCGCTGAGTATGTTAAGACGGAGAAGGCAGTCACAATCAAAATTGACATTGTATCCATGACAACGAGTGGCGACAACATTGAAACGCAGCCGGCCGCGTCGGGGACGCGCATGACAACGACGGAGGCGGTAAAGCCGACGCCTGACGTTCCAGGACCTGTCCACGAAGCATTTGCGGACTCGGACTGGTCCCCGGCGGAGGTGCGAACCAATTTGCATGCTATGGCAAGACGGGAAGCTGTTTGGAAGGCTTATGGGTTCGATGCTTTGGCATTACCGGGGGTTGATGAATGGGCAGGAAGAAACATGTGGTATCAACTGATGGTGCATTCGATCAAGGCGTACCATTGGAGAATTAGCTTGGGAGAAAAATGGGGCCTTGGGATCTTTCCCTGGTATGGAGTGACATTTTTGGCCGAGCACATTGACAATATTACGTATACCCTCCAGGGATTTGCGAATGAGACGATCAAGGGTTTCCGACAGTTATCACTTACCCAGAAGAGCCATCGGTTGACCCTGCTTAAACATGACATGGCTTTGGATTATATCTTGGCGAGGCAAGGGGGGTTGTGCATAGCCCTGAACTTGACAGATGACGCCTGCTACACTTTGATCCCTGATAACACCGACAACATTACCAGTATCATCGACGCGCTTAAAGTCATTCGAGATTCTTTTGGGCCGTCTGAGGGAGCTGGTTGGTCAGCAACCAGCTGGATACAGGATAGACTGGGACCTATAGGGACGATAGTGGCGCAGGTGTTGGGGGCGCTCGGAATATCACTATGTGTGATGCTTTGTTTTTGCACTGTGATAATGACTGGCGCAAAGGCCATGATATTACGGTGGATAGGCGTGGTAGTGCCAAGGGACCAGACCCAGATGCCGCTGCTCCCGATCGACCGTAAGACTGAGCCGACTTACTCTGGTGAAATGATAGTGACTGACAGGTACTCGGATTAAACATAATAAAATGATAAGGGGAGTGCATGTGAGAGGAGAATTGATATCAGAAAAATACAAAAAAAATAGAGCTGTACACGAAAATGAAAACCCAAAGTTAGGGGATGAAGGAGTGGGAACATCTGCATAGCGCCACTTCCTTGGGTTTTTATTTTCCTGTTTGTGTGATGTGTTGCATGATCCTACTGGAATGTGATCCACCATATGTCGTTGTCCGGCCCGCGACCAGTTTACCATCGTTGTTGTGTCAAAAGTTGCATGTGGTTTGCGTTGAGTGCCATTGTCATCACGCGATACTGGCAGGAGTTCTTATTCGTTCCAGAACCTCTGGATGCTGACCGGGGCCGTGCAAGGGACTCTATGGACAGTGACCTGGACATAAGGACTTTGTATGGACAGCAGGCCCTGGGCAGTGATACCCAGCACGGTCCATCGCTGAAGATTCGGGGAATGGACTCTGCCTCGGCACGCACATACACATGAAGAAGGGGGGCGTCGTTTCGGGGGCTTGTTTTGATAGCATGTTTTGATATCTCATTACTATATACCTCATTGTTTATTCCAGTATTTTTACCTCATTTTGTTACCTGCTGGCCGGCTGATCATGTAACGGTACAATTTCACTGTTTGGTGAGCTCAAACTGTTTTGTGGATTGTAATGTGCCAGGGCTCCTTACATCTGGTTGGCACCAGGTGAAGGGAACCACTGGGGATGGTAGAAAGGGCCTTCCTCTTTTTCCTTGTCATTAGACTGGCGAGGTTTTTTCTCGAGGAGGGGCCGGCAGCTTTTTGGGGCTTCTAACGGGCCACACCAAATTCATTACTTCGCAATTTGTCACCGTTGTAAGGGTATTACCTAAGGGGGGTGGTATCGTCGTTTGAATTATGCGGACTTCAATTTTCTTTGCTTGTGGTTCCTGAGAGGCCTCAGATTGTTGTCAGGGAGCAATTGGCTAACTAAATAGTTTGAGTTTTCCTAGTTAAAATAACCTTAAGTAGCATGCCTTGAGCGTGATTTAGGCTGAAGATTTTAGGCCAAATTGTAGATGTGAGCATATATAAAAATTTGATTGGGGAAAGATGTTTGGACCTTTACCGATGTTATCTTTTGTTAGACCGTTTCCGGGACTACTACTTTGTCCCGGAAGGGGGGAATGTAGTGTAATTTGGAATTCCCTCTCTATTCCTGTAGATGGCCTTAGAATGTCCACCTGGCGTCAGTGACACGATTCTATTCTATGTTTGCGGGTCAGGGAGAGTTCAGTTTCAGCAAGGTGTGCAATCCTATAGTAAGGTATTGTGGCTGTTGCCGTCCATCACTGTTAAGGAATTATTCCGCTAGAAGTAGTAGTAGAACATTGTTGATGAATTTCATCTTGCTGTGAGAACCATTGACACTAGTCTCTGTCCTGAACATCTGCTTGTACTTGGAACAAAGAGTGTGTTGTGATGTCTGGGCCCTAATTCCCCTTGAGTGATTAACAGTCCCCTGGCTAACCTCTTTACCTCAAGATTTGTGAACCAGAGGATAGGGTCTGCACTTTGTCAAAATGCCAACATTGAACTTTGCTTGACTTTCTTTGTTTCAGGTTTTTACATACGGGGAAGGACTGCCCGCCCCTACTTAACATAATTAACATACTATGCCTATATGTACGTGTGACTGTAGCGACTCGGCGCGGCCTGATAATATCTGAGACTCACAGGAGCCAGAATCGATTCCACTCTGACATCGGTAGAATAAAATCTTTTCCCAATCAGCCGTGGTCCCTGAAGTGCTCATTCGTCGGGAAACAGCCACCGATCACCGAGTGTTTTTGAAGACCAGCGAAGCAGCAAACACCATATACCACATCACCATTACCGTTTATTTGAACAAGTCTGAGAACATATTGTTAAAATGGCCAAAAGGACAAAAGGGACCAATAAGCAAGTCTACGGAACATCGGATCAGACATTTTTCACTTAACAAGGCACGTCTACCAAAGGTTGTTCGAATAGCAAGATAAAGGCAGCCATCATTGCACTTGTTGTTTTTGGTGTTATTTTCAAACTTATTCATACAAATTTCTGATACAGTACTTGGCCAAATTACACAAATTTAAGATGACAACGGTCAACATCGGAGGCTTTCCCATCATGCATACAATTAACACTGTTGACTGTTATGCCACTGTTATTTCTGTACATAAAGGGTGTTAACGTCTTATTGCCTTCAGCCAGAGACTGTTACACCCGCGCTGCAAGAAGGAGAGATACCGACGCTCGTTCCTACCGACTGCTGTCAGGCTGATGAATAAAAAATAACAATCATAATAATAATAATAACTAAATTATGTGAAGGAAAATTGTAAATAGTACTGTGCTTTATCCATTGTGTTCATAAGATAAGATATCATTTATTTGTCCCACAATGGGGAAATTTACAGCCTCCAGCAGCAAGAATGTAGGTAGAAAGAAGAAGAGAAAAAAAAAAACCAACAACAACAAACATCTTTCAATTAAATACAACATGAACACAAATGGATAAATCGCAGTACTATTTACAATTTACCTTCACATCATTCAATTATCATTACCACTATGATTGTTATTTTTTATTCATCAGCCTGACAGCAGTCGGTAGGAACGAGCGTCGGTATCTCTCCTTCTTGCAGCGCGGGTGTAACAGTCTCTGGCTGAAGGAGCTACCAAGTGCTGTCAGGGCGGGCTGGAGGGGGTGGGAGTATTTTATACTATTTTATTTATTTGATATTTGTATTTATATTGTATTTAATTGAAAGATGTTTGTTGTTTTTTTCCTCTTTTTCCTTTCTTCTTTCTACATACATTCTTGCTGCTGGAGGCTGTAAATTTCCCCAGTGTGGGACGAATAAAGGATATCTTATCTTGTTTGTAATTGTGAATTCGATTTTTAATACTTGTAGGATTACATTATTGCGATTTGATGTCACTCGGTAAAAAAAGTAGACAGTCGGTCTTAGATATAATATACAGTAATAGCATAATTATCGTCTGAATGCAAATGTTCCTATCTGACAGAGGTGTTCATTTATCCATGTCCAGAAAGTAAAACCCTGTTATGGTTTTATTTGTTTTTAATGGATTGATGTTTTACAGGAAACATTACAGGCAGGTGAAAACAACAGAGGAATATCACAGTGGGCAAATTAAATGAACCACAAAGACATTGATAGTTACGGAGCCCCTAAGTAAAATTCTATTAAACTCACGAACGGTTGAACACGCTCCATAACTGTTGTCTGCGCTTCGATGACCCGGAAGCACGTACGATGACCCGGAAGCACGTCAACGACCATTAAAAATAAATAAAGTATTGCGAGATCTCGCAATCTTTCTTTGCGAGATCTCGTTTTTTTCCTTCCATGTCCCTTTAGGGCAGGGGTGTCCAAACTTTTTGCCAAGGGGGCCAGATTTTATGTGGTAAAGTGTTGGGGGGCCGACCTTGGCTGACATTCTTTACATTGAACAACAATATTGTTCAGCAAATTTTAGTAAGCCAGTCTGTTTCACATTTCCATTTTAATTTTAATTTCGACAATCTTAATAATTTCTTTTGGTTCATTTGAAACAGGTATATCACATGCAACTGCTTATTCACTTGACTTTTTCTTAAACAGAAGTCTCCTGAGTGCAAATTGATTGATTTGAAACATAAAATGTATCACCATGACTTTTCAATAGTCACAAAACCTTTGACTCGAACAACAGGGAAATGAACAAGCAATACACATATCCACAACTGCAAGGATCATTTGAAATATGACATATCAGTCAATATAAACACGGAGTGATGTCTTGTTACCTCGTGAGTGATGCCCTCTAGTGTCTATATGCTATTACTCATTTAGTGAATGCTATTACTCATTTAGCCACTAGAGGGAAGCAGTACTCTATGAAACATCACTCACCAGTCTACGAGACCTCAGTCAATGCAACACGTTGTTCCATTGCGTCCAACCTGCGGGCCAGACGGCACTGATTTTATGACAGGGGCCGAGGGCCGGATGAAATTCGACCGCGGGCCGGATTTGGCCCCCGGGCCGGACTTTGGACATGCCTGCCTTAGGGGCTCCGTAGATAGTACCTTGCCACTTGCAGCACTACGTTTATGTATCCTGCCCTCTTGTGGGGTAAAGTACATATAACAGCCTGTACATTTGACAACTCAAAAGCTTTTTTTTTTGTTGCAACAAACTGCATATACTGTACCTGTACATACACAAAGTACTAAGTCAAATATGAATTCATATATTTTAAAAGGTTGTAAAGTAATAAATTACAGGATGTGCAGAACTATTTTCTCCCGTAAAATCTGTGCATTTTGGGATTATAAAAATGCATCAACCAACCAACAGAATCTGTCTTGTTATGGGTTGATGTCATTCACATCCTTGTAAAAAAAGTGTGTCATGGCTATGGTGGGTGTGATCCGATTTCCTTTCTTGGTTTTGCCAGCCTTGCTGAGGCCGATGTACATGCTAGGGGGAGCTGCTGATTCATATGCAGTGTAGTTGTTATCCAGAAGGCTCTCCTTGAACTTGCAGTCATCACTGTAGTCACGCTATACAAAAGACAAGAGGAAAAAAAAGTAATAAAACACACTGATTTAGTCAACAGAAATCGATTTTCCTGGCAATGGTTTTGAGATTTTTTTTTTTTGAATTAATGGACAATGGCGCGGAATTAATGGCGCAAGGCTCTGGAAGAGTCTCCCTGAGGAAATAACTTTGTTGTCTGTTCTTACCTGTTCCGTGTATCACATTGTGTTGCCTTTTTCAAATTTGAAATGTGCTCCAAGATTAGAAGTGCTGTATTAATAGATTTGTACAGCCCAATGCAGCACGTTCACTTGTATATTTCGAACAGCCAAGCGAACAGTTTAATGTCTTTCATCAAACATACGCTGTTAGGTCTTTTCTTGTCTTTTAGTGAGGTCATCATATAATCAGATAATTTGACATTGCTTGCATACGTAGTGCTTTACATGTAGCGAGGCTAAGACTTTACTCAGTTTAGTTCCCTTCTCTTTTCAAACATGTGGTACTATGCATTAGGACAGGTGTATAATAAAGATGTCGCAGTATTGTTGGATGAAAAGTGCCTCAATCTAGTCTCAGTATAAAATACTAAGATAAGATAAGATAACCTTTATTTGTTCCACACTGGGGAAATTTTCAGTCGACAGCAGCAAAATTGGGGACGGGGGTGGGGCGAGAAAAAAAAACTGTGAGAAAAAAGTGTTTCATTGCACAATGTACTTACAATGTAGTTTTAGGTCAGTTATAGGCATGTCGTGTAGCACATGTGCGTGTGTATATATATTAAGGGTGTGGAAAAGAATGGATATTAATCGATGCATTGATGCGCACGTGCGCGACGCGAGTGCATCGGCTCATTCTCTGGGTATGACGCGATTGACGGGTGAAATCTAGATTCATCACGATGCATTGGTGGGTATTGGTAAAATCCGATTCATTCATTCATTCATTCATTCATCTTCCTAACCGCTTGATCCTCACTAGGGTCGAGCGCCGTTTAATTCATGTTAAACGTCACCTTTGTGCCCTTTCCTAGGCGCAATGAATGCACTATCATTATTTTGTGTTGAATACGGACGGAAGCCGTGAGTCACATACACTGCAGTACACAACTAGCGAAACATTGTAGTTCGCGCAAGCAGCAGCGAGGAAACTACTGTATTTAATGCTCCCGCAACATTCAGATCTTATGTTTGGAAATACTACGGCTTCGAAAAGAAAGACGGAACGCTTGATAACAGCTCCGTAATTTGCAAAGAATGTCGCACTACGAAGCCATAAAACGGCAGCACCACAAATATGCAGACCACTTAAAACGATGGCACCACATCACCGACAAGTTTCCCGCACCCTCCCCCGCCTCCCCGTCCAGTTCTTCGTTGGACACCGGAGAAACTCTTGGCAAACCAGGTCAGGATCAGAAAATAAATCGCCTCTCATTTTGGGGTCCCCTTGCAGTAGTGATGGGAATTCCGGCTCCTTTTAGAGAGCCGGCTCTTTTGGCTCGGCTCCCTAAAAAGAGCCGGCGCTTTCGGCTCCCAAATGGCTCCTCAGTTTTTTTGTTGCTTAAATAAATTTAATACCAAAAATAACGTAATATTAGGTGTAAAAGGAATTACTAATGCAAAAATAGACATTATATCAAATATTTATTATTTATATGGCTTTATTTATATTCTTCTGAACATACTCAACATGGAGTACAACATGGATCCATCCATCCATTTTCCGAACCGCTTGATCCTCACTTGGGTCGCGGGGGGTGCTGGAGCCTATCCCAGCTGTCTTCTGGCAGGAGGCGGGGAACACCCTGAATCGGTTGCCAGCCAATCGCAGGGCACACAGAGACAAACAACCATACACGCTCACATTCACACCTAGGGACAATTTCACAGAGTTCAATCAGCCTGCAACGCAATGTTTTTGGAATGCGGGAGGAAACCGGAGCACCCGGAGTAAACCCACGCAGGCCCGGGGAGAACATGCAAACTCCACACAGGGAGGCCGGAGCTGGAATTGAAGCCGGTACCTCTGCACTGTGAAGTCGACGTGCTAACCACTGGACTACCGGGCCGCCTACAACATGGAGTTCTACAAAAATAAAAACAAAGTACAAAGACCCACCTCAAAACCAGGTCGTCAAAAAGTTCCAATCTCTGAATGTGTATATTTATAAGCTTTTAACTATTTACAGTAAAACAACATAAGTAAGCATTGAATACCACACAACAAATTGTAAATTAAAATTTGTAAAACAAAAAGAAAAAACAGCATCCAGCTAAAGGTTTTAGCTTGTCTTTAGCGAAGATTGGCATGAAGAAAAACCAAGTGCCTCAGCTTTGAGGGGTTGATCCTGTTTCTCCTCTATGTTAATATTTTCCCTGTTTTGGAGAAGATTCTCTCTGAGGGGACAGATGTTGCTACAACACAAAGCCAACACAAAATGGCTGAAAATCCATTGCAAGCATTTTATAAGATACTAGCTGGTTCGCCGCCCTCCGGGCGGCTCATCAGCTAGTTCCTGCGGAAGGCTGGTAAGGTGGTGGTTCGCCGCCCTCCGGGCGGCTCATCAGCTAGTTCCTGCGGAAGGCTGGTAAGGTGGGCCTTCGGCCCACAAAAGTGTTGTTGCTTGGTTCAACTTTTTGTTCATCTTCATTGCTTATCGCAAAAATAAAGACATGTTTAGCTCTACTAAATAACTAACAATTTTATTGCAATGCTTGTGGGTAGACAACATTTTTTCGCTAAGATGCCCGCGCGATCGTAGTGAGCCACTGCCTGAGAGGCGCAGTGGCGGCGCGCAGCGGCGCGGTGAAGTAGGTACGTTTTGAAAAGGGACAGATGGAAGGACAGACCGCGTGCGGGACGACGCACTATATATATATATAGATAAGATATCCTTTATTTGTCCCACACTGGGGAAATTTACAGTTCCTCGTCAATTGTGTTCTGTTTTGGGGGCAGAGCGACTGAAGGCTCTGCACCCCATTGTACTGAGACGGGCAGAGGGTAGAAAAAGGTGGAGGGAGGATGAGGACCTGAGTGAGCGAGAGGGAATGGAGATTGGAAGATCTGACAGATAGGGGGGCGCAAGGTTATGGATGGCTTTGAATGTATAGAGAAGTAATTTGAAGTTGATTCTAAGTTTGACAGGGAGCCAGTGGAGCTCTCGAGGATGGGGGTGATATGGAAGGAGGGGGTTCTCGTGATGATCCGGGCTGCTGAATTCTGAACAAGTTGAAGTTTATGGAGGAATTTTTGATGGACACCGAAGAGGAGTGAGTTGCAGTAGTCAATACGGGAAGTGACGAGACTGTGACTGTGACGAGAACAAGGATAGCGGTGGTGTCCGGAGTGAGTGAGGGACAGAGGCGGTTTATATTGCGATGGTGGAAATGAGCGGACTGGGTAATGTTATTGATGTGGGAGTGAAAGGATAGTGAACTGTCAAGGATGACACCCAGACTCTTCACCGAGAAACTGTTGGCTTTGTTTAGAGTGGATTTGGTACCGATGAATAGGAGTTCAGTTTTATTGCTGTTTAGCTTGAGGAAATTATGGGTGAACCAAGATTGGATTTCTGATAGTCATTGAGAGAGGGATGAGGGTGGGAGAGAAGCGTCGGGTTTGCTGGGTGTCATCCGCAAAGCAGTGAAAGTGTAAGCCAAATTTGCGGAAAATGTTTCCGAGCGGAAGGAGGTAGACAATGAAGAGGACCGGACCGAGGACAGAACCCTGGGGAACACCAGAAAAAACGGGGAGGAATTGTGAAGTAAAAGAATCAAGTTGAATGAACTGAGAGCGGCCAGTGAGATATGAGTGGAACCAACGTAGAGGGGTGTTGGTGATGCCTATGGTAGAGAGTCTATTGAGGAGGATGGGGTGAGAGATTGTGTCGAAGGCTGCACTCAGGTCAAGGAGGATGAGGATGGCCAGAGTCTGCTGCCATGAGAAGATCGTTTGTGATTTTTATGAGGGCTGTTTCAGTACTGTGACGGGGACGGAAGCCGGACTGGAATTGTTCATAAAGACTATTGTAGGTGAGGTGGGAGTGGAGCTGAGAGGCGACTTTTCTGATGTGCCTGTGTAGGTTATTTGTGTAGCCTGATCTATGGGATATTTTAACCTTGCACAGTCTACACGCTGCCTTTGAACTATCAATTAAATTGAAATGAGTCCATATTTCACTGCGTTTCCTACCCATTTTCTCACCTTTCCGCTTTCCACTGTGTTGTTTTTTTCCCGCTAACTAGCTCTCTCGTCTCGTCTGTCTTATTCGCGTGCTGCTCAGTGTTCTGCTGTGTTGTGTCTCTTATGTAACCCCTCCCCCTTCTCTAAACTGCAGCGTGTGTGTGTGTGTATGTAACCCTCCCCTTCCGGCTCCCAATGAGGAGCCGGCTCCCATCGTTCACTTCAAAGAGCCGGCTCTAAGAGCCGGCTCGTTCGCGAACGACACATCACTACCTTGCAGCTCACTGTGACCGCGCAAGGAAAAACTATATTTGGATGACTCTTTTGGACATTTCATTTTGACACTCAGTGAGAGTGGTCTGTGTTACGCTACAATACACACAGCAGCTTTGAGGCTGTGACTGCCACATTGTTTCAATTGTATTTTTTTCTGTCCTATGGAGATGGATATTTCATATAAGACACTCAGTGAGTAGTCTGTTTGTGTTTACACTACAGCAACAGCTGTGAGTCTCAGGTGCCAAATTGTTTACATTTTCTTTGCACAAAACCCAATTGTGAAAGGGCTTAAATAAGTTGTTTTACACGTTCTACTGTTTATAAGGAATAAAGTGGTATACTTTTTGCAATACCATACTGAATTCCATCTTTTTTTTAAACTTTTTTTTCTTTACGTATTTGCATCATGTTTAATTGCACAATATCACGACAAATTGCACTTTATCGTATCGGATCGCATTGATTTGAACTAAATGTGTGTCGCGTCGTATCACATCGTGAAGACGGTGAAATTCCATGTATCGTTTAAGTATCACATCGCTGGTACTGCATCGATATGTGTATTGAATCGTCTTCAGTGCTGTATTATATTAATTACACACACACACACACACACACACACATGTATATATATATAAATATATATATATAAAGCGGTACACGAAAGAGAATGAGGCCAGACGAATAAACAGGCTGTTCGCAACACAACCTGCGAAAGTGTACGCTCAGTGGCAGGGTCCTAACAACAGAGCTGACCCACCAAGACTGGAAACTGAAAGGTACTGGAAAGGCATATGGGAGAAGGAGGTTGCACATAACAGCAGTGCACAATGGCTGGTGACCCTGAGAGAGGAGCACAAACACCTCCCTGAACAGAACCCAGTTACCATAACAGTGGCAGACATACAGGAAAGAGTCTCAGATATGAAGAACTGGACAGCACCAGGCCCGGACATGGTCCACACCTCCTGGCTAAAGAAACTCACAGCACTCCATGAGCGCCTAGCAGTACAAATGAACCAGCTGCTGAGGGATGGGACTCACCCAGAATGGCTAACCGAAGGGCGAACGATCCTGATCATGAAGGATCCCTCGAAGGGTGCAGCCCCATCCAACTATCGGCCAATAACCTGTGTCTCCACAACATGGAAGCTCATGTCAGGCATCATTGCGGCTAAGATAAGTGGACACATGGATCAATACATGAACGAAGCACAGAAGGGCATTGGTAGAGATACCAGAGGAGCCAAACATCAGCTCCTGGTTGACAGAACAGTCGCACAAGACTGCAGGTCCCGACGTACCAACCTGTGCACAGCTTGGATTGATTACAAGAAAGCCTATGACTCAATGCCACATACATGGATCACTGAATGCTTGGAGTTGTATAAGGTGAACAGGACCCTAAGAGCCTTCGTTGCGAACTCGATGAGGATGTGGAAAACCACACTTGAAGCCAATGGCAGGCCACTTACCCAAGTGTCCATCAAATGTGGCATATACCAAGGTGATGCACTCTCCCCACTGCTGTTCTGCATAGGACTGAACCCCCTAAGCCAAGTAATCACCAAGACAGGCTATGGATACCGCCTCCGAAATGGAGCTACGATCAGTCACCTCCTCTACATGGATGACATAAAGCTGTATGCTAAGAGCGAAAGGGACATAGATTCCCTGATCCACACAACCAGGATCTACAGCAGCGACATCAGGATGTCATTCGGGCTTGAGAAATGTAGTCGGATGGTGACTAAGAGAGGAAAGGTAGTCCGCACTGAAGGGGTCTCACTCCCTGAAGGAACAATAGCAGACACTGAGGACAGCTACAAGTACCTTGGTATACCACAAGCCAATGGCAACCTCGAACTGGCAACAAGGAAAGCGGCTACGGCCAAATACCTCCAGCGAGTGAGGCAAGTCCTAAGAAGCCAGCTCAATGGCAAGAATAAGACCCTGGCAATAAACAGCTATGCCCTGCCAGTGATCAGATACCCTGCAGGAATAATAAGGTGGCCAAAGGAAGAGATTCAGACCACAGACGTTAAGACCCGAAAGCTCCTAACCATGCATGGAGGGTTCCATCCCAAATCCAGCACCCTGAGACTGTACGCAAGCCGAAAGGAAGGAGGCCGGGGACTAGTGAGTGTGAGAGCCACTGTCCAGGATGAAACATCCAAGCTCCATGAATACATCAAGGAGAAGGCTCCAACGGATGACGTACTCAGAGAATGTCTCAGACAATGGGGAACAGAAGATGAGGCGCTGGAAGAGGGACCATCATGGGAGGACAAGCCCCTACACGGGATGTACCACCGGACCATAACTGAAGTGGCTGATCTCAAGAAGTCCTATCAGTGGCTAGAGAGGGCTGGCCTGAAGGACAGCACAGAGGCACTCATCCTGGCTGCTCAGGAGCAGGCCTTGAGCACCAGAGCCATCGAGGCCCAGATATACCACACCAGACAAGACCCAAGGTGTAGGTTGTGCAAAGAGGCACCTGAGACATAACTGCAGGGTGTAAGATGCTGGCATGGAAAGCCTACATGGAACGCCATAACCAGGTGGCTGGCATAGTCTACCGCAGGGGTCACCAAACTTTTTGAGAGTGAGAGCTACTTCATGTGTCCTGATTGTGTGAAGGGCTACTAAATTGATACACGTCTGAAATAACATTTGTACAAATTACATTTAATAATATTAGAACGTTAGCTAGCTAGATATATACTGTATCTAGCTAGTTAGATAGCTAAATAGGTAGCTATAGAATCTATAATACTGCCCATGTTTGCATTTTTAAATCATAATTTCTACGAGCAAATCACAATCCTAGCACTGGCGGGCTACTGGTGTGGTCCTCATGGGCTACTTGGTGCTCGCGGGCACCACGTTGGAGACCCCTGGTCTACCGAAACATCTGTGCGGAGTATGGACTGGAAACCCCGAGGTCAAAATGGGAAACACCTCCGAAGGTGGTGGAGAATGACAGAGCGAAGATCCTGTGGGACTTCCAGATCCAGACTGACAAGATGGTAATGGCGAACCAACCAGATATCGTGATCATAGATAAAGGGCAGCGGAAAGCCGTTGTAGTGGATGTAGCGGTCCCAAGTGATGGAAACATCAGGAAGAAGGAACATGAGAAACTCGAGAAATACCAAGGGCTCAGAGAGGAGCTGGAGAGAGCCTGGAAGGTAAAGGTGACAGTCGTGCCTGTGGTGGTCGGAGCACTCGGGGCAGTGACCCCCAAACTAGATGAGTGGTTGCAACAGATCCCGGGAACAACATCGGACATCTCAGTCCAGAAATGTGCAGTGCTGGGAACAGCAAGGATACTGCGCAGAACCCTCAAGCTTCCTGGCCTCTGGTAGAGGACCCGAGCTGAATGAGGGACGGACACCATCCGAGGGGTGAGATGAGGATTTTTATATATATATATATATATATATATATATATATATATATATATATATATATATATATATATATATATATATATAGGGCGGCCCGGTAGCCAAGTGGTTAGCACGTCGGCTTCACAGTGCAGAGGTACCGGGTTCGATTCCAGCTCCGATTCCTCCCTGTGTGGAGTTTGCATGTTCTCCCCGGGCCTGCGTGGGTTTTCTCCGGGTGCTCCGGTTTCCTCCCACATTCCAAAAACATGCGTGGCAGGCTGATTGAACACTCTAAATTGTCCCTAGGTGTGAGTGTGAGTGCGAATGGTTGTTTGTTTCTGTGTGCCCTGCGATTGGCTGGCAACCGATTCAGGGTGTCCCCCGCCTACTGCCCGGAGACGGCTGGGATGGGCTCCAGCACCCCCCGCGACCCTAGTGAGGATCAAGCGGTACGGAAGATGAATGAATGAATGAATATCTATCTATCTATCTATCTATCTATCTATCTATCTATCTATCTATCTATCTATCTATCTATCTATCTATCTATCTATCTATCTATCTATCTATCTATCTATCTATCTATCTATCTATCTATCTATATATATATATATATATATATATATATATATATATATATATATATATATAAACACACACACACACACACACACACACAAACACAGTGACCAGGTGGTTTAAAACTTTAATATCAGTAAAAATATTAATGTGTTCAATGAACTGATTTCTAACGTTATTCAGAGGTTTTAATACAGGGGTGCCCATTAGGTAGAGCCTGATCTACCGGTAGATCTAAGACAGGTCCCAAGTAGATCCGAGGAGTGTCGAGAAGAAATAAAACAAACAACCATTTGTGTGTCTTTGTACATGTTAGTAATATATTTTTTGTGTTAATATACACTGCACACTAATCAGTCTCATTTTCACCCAAAAAAATATTTAAAAAATAAAATAAAGCAGGTAAATCTTAAATTTGTGTGTGTGTGTCCGTGCGCGCGCCGGTAAGGGTAGATCCCGTGAGGTTAGTTGATCAAAAAGTAGATCTTCGATCCAAAAAGTTTGGGCACCCCTGTTTTAATAGATGCTGTTGTCATATTTTTGAATGAAATACGATGACATCCACCACATATCTGATGAGCTGACAATTTGAATCAGCCCGAACCTCAAACAATAATTCAACAAAATCACATGACAATGCCAGCGCCAAAACGTTGGCCTGCTTCCAGCAGGCTTAAAGGTTAATCTATTTTCAACCACAACATTATCAGGTGTGCTGGTGACGTGTCAAAGAAAAACCCTCGGTCATAAAATTTAATGAGAATTATGCATTTCTTACCAAGCCATATAGTTTCCCTTTCTCAGTCATGGCAATGAAGAGATGACTTCTAACTCCAAACAAAGTCACCACTCCTCTCTCCACAGGAGAAATTTCCAGAAGGCCTGAATGAAAAATGATGAGCAACATTATTGGAATATCCATCCATTTTGTGATCCGCTTATCCTCACAAGAATCGCAGGGTGTGCTGGCACCTATACCAGCTGTCTTTGGGCAGTAGGCGGGGGACACCCTGAACCGGTTGCCAGCCAATCACAGGGCACACAGAGACGAACGACCATCCATGCTCACACTCACACCTGACAATTTTGAGTGTTCAATCAGCCTGACATGCAGGTTTTTGGAATGTAGGAGGATACCGGAGTACGTGGAGAAAACCCACGCAGGCCCGGGGGGAACATGAAAATTCCACACAGGAAGGACGGAGCTAGAATTGAACCCGGTACCTCTGAACTGTGAGGTTGATGCGCGAACCACTGGACCACCAGGCCGCCTATTATTTGAACACACACACACATACACATATATATAAAAAACAAATAAAAATCCTCGCCTCACCCCTCGGGTGGTGTCCGTCCTTCATTCAGCTCGGGTCCTCTACCAGAGGCCAGGGAGCTCGAGGGTTCTGCGCAGTATCCTTGCTGTTCCCAGCACTGCACATTTCTGGACTGAAATGTCCGATGTTGTTCCCAGGATCTGTTGACTATATCGACTGCTGAGACACGCTTCACTCGAGTGACATTGCTACAGTACGTGCATATTATGGGGCAGCTTCCGGACAAATACAAATTGTCCGCCATGTAGAGCCATTTTGATCTCCTTTTGTAGAATAAGGTATTTATTAAAATCTCCTTGTCTCATCAAGTGCCTCTTGGATTTTTGACATGTCTTATTCCATTGTGTGTGTGTGTTCTCCACAGCAGGGGAAATAACATGCAAGAAATGCAACAGACTGACATTTAAAACACTGGAGCATCTTATTTTTCTTAATCAAAATTTGTGAAGACCAGGCCCACAAGCATCCTCATTCACATGATTTTCACATTATTGAAACACATTGAATGATACAATATGAATGCATGGATGTGAATGATATTGTCAAGGGTCAATGTCATCTTTGTTGTCAAATATGCTTTATGTATGACATGCAGCATAAATGAAATTTCTTCCTCTCAATCCTCAGTGCATACATGCATGCAAACATGCTGTGCATTAAACACACACAGCTAAGAAAGGATAGCAGCTACACTGTATAAAAAAGACGTAATCTGAACAGTATAGACAATATAAATATAAACAGCATAAACAACAACATAAACAATGGCGCTTGTGGCTATTGTGGGTAGAGTGAGGGAGTGCATTGTATACATGTCATCATCAAATCAGTTTGTTCAGTCTGTCAAGTGGGTTGGCTGCAGGGATTTTGAAGGTCCAGCAGGTGGCAGTGGTCAGCGACACAGTATCAGTATAGTATCAACACAGTGTGTCATTGTGTCGACACGCCTCATGAGGCCTCATGGATCCATCACTCGTACATATATATACACAGTGTATATTCTATGAAAAGGAATATCCTTCACCCATAATAAAAACCAATGCATTAACATTTTGACTACGATATTACATGTTACCGGAACTTAAGTAGGCGGAAATTCCACTAGCCGTAACCCGGATGGAAACGTCATGCCGTGGGAGCTTAAATACACGCAACGCCCACCTGATGCGACGGAAAAAAGGACTGGACGCAAGACACTTTTTCACCTCGCATTTTTCGATCATCAGATTCGAAACGACGACAGTGTAAGTGAGTTTTTATTGCCGTGCATTTGATTGTAATTGTGAATGATTTGAACTTTATTCACTTACGTCCACTCGACATTACGAAAGACATGTTTTTGCTTCTCCGTTTTCATCATCCGATCCGAAACGACGACGTCTAAGTGAGTTTTTATTGCCGTGCGTTTTACTGTACGTAATTGCGAAAGATTTTAATTGTACGTATTCACTTGCACCATGTAGATCATGGCATCGAAACGTCCAAGAACTGTAATGACTGTAGAGGAGCGGGTGAAATGCATCCGTTTGAGCGAGGCTGGACACAAAGTTAAAAGCATTCTGGAGACACTTGGAGTCGGAAAGACCCAAATCTACGAGACTTTAAAAAACAAGGCATCGATTCTTGCCCGGTACGAATGTGGGAGTCTGCCTGCTCATTGGAAATTGCTTGTGGCTCGACGGATGAGATTCAGCACGGTAAATGATCGTGTGCTGGAATAGTTTCAGTGTTGTCGTGCTAAAAACTTCCCGCTAACTGTGCAGCTAATTCGTGAGAAGGCTGGCTCCGTAGCGAAATCTTTGGGCATAGACGACTTCGAAGCGTCCGGTGGCTGGCTGCAGAAGTTTGTTGCCCGGCATCAGTTGACCAATTCTGTCTTGTGTGGTGAGGGAGGGGAGGTAAACTATTTAACTGTGATGAGACCGGGTTATTTTTCAGAACTCTTCCATCCCGCTCATATGTGAGGAAATGTGATTCTGCAAAGAATGGCCAACTTGCTAAAGACCGGATTACCATACTGTTGGCAAGTTCAATGGCTGGTGAAAAGTTGCGTCCATTGATCATTGGAAAATCAGCATACCAGGATCTTCTAAATGTGGATTGTGATTTGGCTGTCACGAAAGATTACACAGCAACAGAAATCCTAGAACTGCTCGAGCAAACCACCAATGTGATTGAAGATGATCTTCCCGGCTCAACTCCTGATGACAAGCCACCTTCCAGCAAGGAGGCAATGCAAATGGCAACAAAAATCTTTCGCTACGCACAAGAATCACCAGACATCGGCGATGAACAGGACAGTTACTTGCAACTAGCAAGAAAACTGTATGACACACAGGCGAACGTTGTCATAAACCAAAGAATGCACGCAACAAACAATCCAAAATAGACAATTTTTTTTCCCAAGGCAGGCAAAAAATAAGCATTAAAATACTGTACTGTACGTCCAGTATTGTACTTTTGTGTTTTTTCTTTTTTGATACACTTGTACAGTATTGCAGTTTTTGTTATATGGAGTAAACCGTTTTTGGACAGTATATTTTTGCATTTTATTCATTGTGTTGTTACACGTGCATTTTGTCAACATACTTGCAGGTTCATAAAGGACATGTACCATGCTCATTTCCCAAATGAGGAATTTCTGTTATCAGGACAAATTGGACAGCGCAAACATGAGTCCGTACTAGAGAATATTTACTGATGTATACACACACATATACATGCGGTATATATATAGAGAGATGCAGTGTTTGTGAAACTGGCCACCCTTTGCAATGAATCATTTCCCAAGAAGTAGCTCTCACTTGCCTTGATATAGACGCTGTCAGCTGTGATTGATTTTTGTGTCATATTCGAGTTGCTCAAGAGAAGTTAATGGGGACTTTTTTCAACACTGAGAAAAAGGAGGGGCTCAACAAACTGACAGGGATGTTCCTGTTTGAGTGTTTCAAATTTAAGGAGAAGGTTAATCAAGACACACATTCAATGAATGACATTTGTTCATGATTAACGATCTTATGACTTTACCTTATGAAAACGTTTGGTGCATGCCACATTGCATCCTGAGCGTCCAAAAGTACATTAGTGCATTTTATTTTTTTTCACCACAAGAACCAGTGACTCTTCGTTGAATGTGCATAGTGTTGCCTATCCCTGGTCTAGATTACCACATATAATAGTACTGAAAAGTAAAAATAATAATCATATTAATAGTATCTATTTATTCAAACTGCATTCCGTGCAATAGTGTTTGTACCCTTATATCTAAACAAAAAAGTACAGACATGGTTCCTTTACTAGCAATTGATGTTTTTCTTTTCTAACTACAAACAGTAATTATTAGTACAGTACTTCAGGCTTCAATTGTAATCCCAGGAAAGGTAAGTCAGCTTTCATTATATAGCACTTTTTTTTTAGACAAGGCACCTCAGTGTGCTTCACACAAGCAAAGACACGACATTTAAAATCATTTACAAACAGAACAGTTGATGGCATTCAGAAAGCAGAGGAAACAAAGGTAACTTCCCAAACTTACTAAAAAGAAAATGCAATGACAACATTTAAAAACAAGAACAGAAAACCTAAAAAAAAAGTAAAAAATAAGGTTTCTAAAATTACTAAACGAAATAAGGGTAGGATCCATCACAAAAAGTTGTCCTTTGAGAACAAGAATGGAGCAAATAGGCCTTCTATGTGTATTTAAAGTATCCACATTATTTGCCAGGAGCCAAGCACAAGTGACCTATCCATCCAGATTGACTTAAAAAAGGATTATGTAAAAAAAAAAAAAAAAAAACGCACAATGGAACGATAGATTAGTGATGAAGAATCAAAAGTACTTACTGTAACCGTTCTCACTATGTACACCTGTGATCTTCCCATTTGGTAAAACTTGGAGGTGAAACCCGATGCCAACATTGCAGTAGAGCCTTCTGATTCTCTTGATCCCCCTCAGATATTCGCCATCTCCATCAGTGAGCTCCCTCTTGTCCCAGGATCTGCTTCTGGCCCCCATCAGTGCACCGAGTATGGTTTGTCTCTCCCCGCTGATGACTGGAGGAGGAGCCATCACATTGCATACAAGTAGGCCTAATATGAGCAGAGAAACCTTGTACCTTAACTTTGGCATACTCTGCTCATCAATCTTGAGAGGGGCAGCACAATTATATTTCCGCATTGTAATTTTAGATGTTGTTTTTCAGTTTTCCTTGCGTAGAGACTTATATACATGCAGACTTATACGTGCTGCATATTACATCACATGGCACCTGCAGTCTTGTGAGTGAGTCACAGATGCTGTAGATGGACTCTAACTGGGAAATGCAGAAACACATACTGACGGAAAACAAAGACGTACAGTAGTACCATACTTCAAAACTGAAGTCGTACATTTTGGAATGCCACAAACATTTTTAGGAAAAAAATGCACCTCGAAAATGGCACAATGATCCAGAAATCAATCTGCCGTCATGCATGACACCACAGTTGAAGCCAGTGCGTTTTGTGAGTAGGCATCCACGGGAAAATTGATCAGAATTGAAAAATGAGATAGAACCCATAGACATGCTAGCGCCTCTTACCGACAATTCCACTGGGAGGAGGTAGAAATGTTTTGGAGTTATGAGACTGTGGCTCCTCGATCTCCTCTTTTCATGGAGACGTCTGCTCAAGATCTCGTCACGTAACTGAAGCGTGTCACAAATGCACCGTCAGAATTATTATGATCACAACAAATGTCCACTTTCTGCTCTGTGTTTCCAAATGAAAATTAAATCCAAATATCAAACTTCCCAACATCTTCCTATCTAATAGGTTGCCGTGTGACAGCAAAAATCTACAATCTTTGCTTGAGGCTAATATTTTATAATTGTGTATATATTTGCATATAAACCTTAATGGTTTTGGTCTTTTATGAAAAAGATTGATATTTTAGAAACAATTACTTCTGGTTTTGGGTGTCGCCAATTTGACGCCGCCTAAGAAAAAGATCTGACTGTCCTAAAAGAGGAGTGACGAACTGTAATTTTGCGATGACGGAAACGCAGTGAAATTAAAATTTGCGGACTGAGATGCCAGTTGTGGTTCGGCTTGAAAGGTTCAATCTTCTCCAATAATCTCGTCCTCATATCCAAACAGAGCAGTCGTGGCGGCAAACACTTATGCAACACTAATTCTGGACGTTACCAATACTGGATATTGGGTGGCAATGGTTGCTTATCTATTGGATCGATCACACAGCACTAAGAAAATCATTGAAAAGACAAATATTTCATTGAGGAAGATTCTACTTTGGTTCTTTCTGACAATATTTTTCTTCTGATACAAAACACTTGGACTTTGAACCAAATTAAAAAAATAAACACAGGACAGTATGGTACATACAATAGCATCCATGGACAGATTTTTTTGTCAACATTCTTTCATGCAATAATCAGACATTCTTCTATATGTGATGACACACACACACACACACACAAAGAGGAAGGTTAATGCCTTGTGACATTTTATGTGTCAGAACGTTGCTCATGTAGGACTTAAAGTAGGAAATAGGAGTGACAACAAATTGTAGACCTGTCATCTTACCGGAGGAAGAGCTTAGACGTAGTTATGACGTACAAAATCTTTTTTCACAGCAGTTGCTTTTGACATTGTGACTTGAACGCCAAAGCCTCCCTCAAGCGAGGAAAAATCACCACTGTTCCAGTCCAACGTTAGAATTGTTTGTTTGTGAGCTGCAGGGAGCTGAAGCGCATTGCAAAAATTTGGTGATAGAACAGACACCGCAAAGGGCAAAGACATACAGTGGACTCATAAAATGTTTCGAACCTATTTTGCAGTTTAACGCTTAAATACTTGCCCCAACAGTATAGGAAAAAGAGGTCTTGCTCTTATGCTGGTTTGCTGTACAGTAGTTAATTTTTTTTATTTAAGAGCCCTTTGCCCTGGGGGTGATCACATGCGTTTTTTGGTGGTTTCTTTTACATCTTTTGGTCAGAGGGGCTCTTTTAACACATTTGTGCATTGAATATATGAAGATACTGTGACGTACATGCCCCCCCCCCCAAAAAAAGATTTTTTGTCATACATCCGATTAGGAAGTGCACAGTCCAGTGTGGCGCCTGAGTTCTGATGAAAAATTGGCGCCCCCGCCCCCCTCCATCATTCAAATTACCCATCCCTGCTCGAGTCAATCATACCGTGCTTCTATTTCGCTTTTTAAAATGTAAACAGATAACTCCCTATTTTTCTGTTTCTAAATGAAGTAATGATTCAAATATTTGATCTAGTTGTTTACACATCCACACTACAGGTGGTGCTGTTGTACAACTGTGGAGCCACTGGCTCAGGAGATAAACTCCAGGACTGTTTGTGGCTTTACTTCCTGCACGGGCTCACAAGAAATTATATCACGTCTGAGAACACGCTTGCTTTGTGTGGTGTCGATTCATTCAAAGGAATGGAAAGTGTTCTACATTGAGAACTGTCCAGTAGCAATGTCAATATTAATGTTAATTATTATTGTGACTATTATTCTTTGGAGGATGAACAATAGGTTTATTTTGATCAGTCAGTGCAACGTATTTTTCATTTTATTTTGTCTTTAAATATGCACTTCTGGTGGAAATATAGGTCTGCATCGGTGGCAACGCTCAATACTCATCCATGCTGAAGTAGAAGCTCAAAGAAGTCTTTGGTGTCAATACTTGTTATGATTCAACTCCTTTACGATATAAGATCACTCAATCCAGTGGTGCCTTCAGCTACAAATTTCATTCCATGATCATGAAGCACTCAGATCTGAAATAAATACTCGGAAAAAAATTGCCCGAACGATGGTTTGTATCAAAAAACGGGGAAGTCGGGTCACAAGATAAAGGCCAACAAAAGCGTTTCACTCTTATTAACTCGGATAGTGTTGTATTGAGAAGAAAACAAACAACAACAAAGAAACCCGACCTGTATTTTTAATTGTTTTATTTTTGCCGCAAGCTAACAAGATAATGTTGACTGAACACAAATACAATAACAAAGATACATGAGCTAATGATAATGGGGTGGGGGGGGGGGGGGGGAGAATATACCTTGTCCATGTTTTTTCAGATTAGAGGGAGATTTCTAATTAAAAGCCTGGCACAAGATAAAGCTGTCACGTCCCGTGTTTGCCAGCAGGGGGCGGGCTTTCTGCCCGCCGTTTACACACCTGTTTACCCATTTGGCAGTAATTGCTCAGCCTTTATTTGGACGCTCTGGCAGTCTACTCACTGCCGGAGAATTCCACGCCGCGCCAATATTCTCTCGCTCAAATTACTATTTGGATTATTTGTTGCCTCTTAGCTTTGTGGCTGTTATTACGCGCTATTATTCCTATTACGTACAAAATTTATATAATCGTCTAATCAGACCTTCCTTGCCATTTGTTTTCCGCAAGCGTTTTCTGTTGTTCCCTTTATTCTATCCCTGGTCCTTATTTTGACCAGCGTTTTTTGTTATTCTCCCTGTCGGGTATTTTGTGTTCGTCATTAAAGACTCCTTTTGTTCTCTGACAAAATCTCTTTTGTGTCTGCTATTTCGGGGATTCACCTTTCAGTTATTTTGTTGTGCACGAAGCAATAATTCCATCGCTTCGGGTACAACGTGACAGAATTCTCCGGCCACCATGGATAACTTTGCTGCTGTGAATCTGGAATTTCTCCATTGCGAGACTAATAAAGGTTTTCTTCTTGATCCCGCAGACATGGAAAAGATTTTGTCCGCTCTGTCCCGACAAGAGCAACAGATGGGTCCGCAGGGCCAAGCCCTTACGGAACTCCACAGCGCGGTTTCCATGCTGGCTCATCGGTTCGATGAATTCGAACCCCGTTTGGTACGGGTGGAGGCACGGGGAACACCTCCACCCGTGGTTCGACCTACCACCACTGAGGCACCCGCATCATTCCCCACAATGATGAGGGAGCCCTCGCTTCCACACCCCCCCACGTTACGGGGGTGAGCATGGGCAGTGTGGGCACTTCCTCCACCAGTAGTCGCTCATATTCGATCAACAGCCTTCCGTCTATGGTAATGACGCCGCGAAGGTGGCATATATCATGAGCTTATTGACAGGTCCGGCGGCGTCATGGGCAATGGCGACGAGCTTTCGGTCTGACTCATGCTCCCGCGGTATTCCAAAGTTTGATCAATGATGTGTTAAGGGATATGCTGAATATCTTCTGTTTTGTCTATCTTGACGATATTTTAATTTTCTCCCGTTCGTTGCAAGAACATAAGTAACACGTCCGACTTGTGTTACAGCGTTTGTTGGAAAATAGGCTCTTCGTCATGGCAGAGAAATGCGAATTTCATGTACCCGTCATCTCTTTTCTGGGTTTCATTATTGAGCAGGGCAAGCTGAGAGCAGACCCCAACAAAACGCAGGCGGTGACGAACTGGCCTACTCCATCCAATCGGAAGGAGTTACAGCGTTTTTTGGGGTTTGCCAACTTCTATAGGCGTTTCATTCGCGGCTACAGCCAAAAGACACTCCCGTTGACCCGACTGACTTCCACTAAATTCCCATTCAAATGGGACTCGGCTGCGGACACGGCGTTCGCAAGCTTGAAAGCAGCATTCACCAATCCTCCAGTATTGCAACATCCTAACCCTGACTTTCCGTTCGTCGTAGAAGTGGACGCCTCTGATTCAGGGGTGGGGGCGGTGCTGTCCCAGCGTTCCCCGGTCGACCAGAAGCTGCACCCCTGCGCCTTTTTCTCTCGTCGACTCAGCGCGGCCGAGTCGAACTACGACGTGGGCAATCGCAAACTGTTGGCTGTGGTCGCCGCCTTGCAAGAATGGCGCCACTGGCTTGAGGGGGAGAAGGAGCCATTCACTGTCTACACAGACCACAAAAACCTGGAATATCTCCGCTCCGCCAAAAGACTCAACTACCGTCAGGCCAGGTGGGCCCTATTATTGACCCGGTTCAACTTCATCCTCACCTACTCTCCAGGGTCAGAGAACACCAAGCCCGATGCCCTTTCTCGTCTCCACGACCCCGCGGAGAGGGACCGGACGCCGGAGACCATTCTCCCAGCCCAGTGCATAGTGGGGGCGCTGAGATGGGAGATCGAGCAGCGGATACAAGAAGCTCAGGATGGTATCCGGGTCCCGGCGGGATGTTTGTGCCCCCACCGCTGCGTTCGGAGGTGTTGCAATGGGGGCACGGGTCCAAGGTGGCTTGTCACCCTGGGGTGAACCGGACTGTTCATCTCATCACCCAGCGGTTCTGGTGGCCGGAGCTCCGGAGGGATGTGGTGGACTACATCAACGCCTGCTCCTCCTGCGCCTGCGGAAAGACCTCGCGTCGGCCTCTGGCGGGATTGCTCCAGCCTCTGCCCATTCCTCCGCGGCCCTGGTCCCACATCGCCCTGTACTTTGTCACGGGCCTTCCTCCATCCCGTGGGCGGTCCGTCGTTCTCACTATCGTGGACCGGTTCTCTAAGGCCGCTCATTTTGGTCCTCTGTCCAAGTTGCCGTCTGCTTTGGAGCCCGCAGACCTTCTCGTCAAGCATGTTTTCCGTCTCCATGGCATCCCGGTGGACATTGTCTCGGACCGGGGGCCCCAGTTCGTGTCCCGCGTGTGGAAGCGGTTCTGCCGGTACCTCGGGGCCACGGCCAGTCTGACCTCGGGGTATCACCCCCAGTCCAACGGACAGGCCGAACGTGCCAACCAGGATCTGGGGCGGCCTTCCGCTGTGTGTGCCTCCACCGTCCCTCCTCCTGGGCCGACCACTTGCCTTGGGTGGAGTATGCGCACAACACCCTCGTCTCGTCGGCCACCGGTAGGTCCCCCTTCATGTCGGCCTACGGGTACCAACCACCGCTGTTCCCGTCCCAGGAGGGACAGGTGGAGGTCCCGTCGGTGCAGCATCACCTCAAGCGGGCCCACCGCGTGTGGAAGGAGGCCCGTGCTGCGCTGTCCCGCACGGCGGACCGGAACCGGCAGATCGCGGATCGTCGTCGGCGCCCAGCACCTACCTACGTGGTGGGACAAAAGGTGTGGCTGGCGACAAGGGACCTTCGCCTGGCCGGCTCGTCTGCGAAGCTGGGGCCCCGTTTCACCGGACCTTTCGAGGTCGAGTCCGTCGTCAGCCCCGTCGCGGTCAAGCTCCGGCTACCGGCCACCATGAAGGTTCACCCCATGTTCCACGTCTCCCTGCTCAAACCGGTGA
The DNA here is from genome assembly GCF_025434085.1 of Hippocampus zosterae. NCBI lineage: Eukaryota > Metazoa > Chordata > Actinopteri > Syngnathiformes > Syngnathidae > Hippocampus > Hippocampus zosterae. Next base: position 36,011,309 of record NC_067451.1, read on the forward strand.
CTGCCAGTCCCATGGCTCCTTCTCCCACTCCGCCCCCTCCCCCGCAGGTCGTCGATGGTGACCCGGTGTACACGGTACGTGCCATCCTGGACTCTCTGCGCAGGGGAAGGGGGTTCCAGTATCTGGTCGACTGGGAGGGCTACGGGCCGGAGGAGCGGCAATGGGTCCCCCGCTCCTGGATCCTTGATCCGTCCCTTCTGCGCGACTTCCACGCAGCTCATCCATCGAAACCGGGTAGGCCGCCGGGAGGCGTCCGTTGAGGGGGGGGGCACTGTCACGTCCCGTGTTTGCCAGCAGGGGGCGGGCTTTCTGCCCGCCGTTTACACACCCGTCACCCATTTGGCAGTAAATGCTCAGCCTTTATTTGGACGCTCTGGCAGTCTACTCACTGCCGGAGAATTCCACGCCGCGCCAATATTCTCTCGCTCAAATTACTATTTGGATTATTTGTTGCCTCTTAGCTTTGTGGCTGTTATTACGCGCCATTATTCCTATTACGTACAAAATTTATATAATCGTCTAATCAGACCTTCCTTGCCATTTGTTTTCCGCAAGCGTTTGCTGTTGTTCCCTTTATTCTATCCCTGGTCCTTATTTTGACCAGCGTTTTTTGTTATTCTCCCTGTTGGGTATTTTGTGTTCGTCATTAAAGACTCCTTTTGTTCTCTGACAAATTCTCTTTTGTGTCTGCTATTTCGGGGATTCACCTTTCAGTTATTTTGTTGTGCACAAAGCAATAATTCCATCGATTCGGGCACAACGTGACAAAAGCATGAGCCAAGAAGCATTCTTGTAGCCGACAACTTCTGTCATCTTAAATATTTTGCCTCACCTAAATTGCTGCCGTTCAGGCTCCCTGGTTCACATTCCTCCATGTTGCCGCTGTCCCAGTTTTTTTTTGTAAACCCAAGATCTCAAAAAATCTATCTGAGCTTGACTTTGCCTCTTCTTATTTATGCCTATTTTTCCCTTTTTTTAATGTAGTGTCGTCATCTGCGGAGATTGGAAAAGGTTAACAGCCAATTTTGACAAGGAGCAGAAAGTACAGATGTCTGGATGTAATGTAGGGTAAAAAAAATCGGAAAATTGTCAGAAAAAGAAAAGTAGTACAAGTTCAGTTTACCTGAAAATTCTCTTTGCGTTTTTAATTGACTGAAAATGTTGATATTGGGTGAACTGACTGTCACTTATCTCTGAATAAACAAGTTCATACTGTACATGAGCAACACATTAATTGTGTGTCCTCTCTCAGATGTTGACAGCAAATCGGCCGCGCAGTGCTTGCTAGCCAGTGCAGTCTTTGCTGCGGGTCCAGATTTCCCCGTGGGTCAGGTGCGAGTAACATTTGAGAAAATAATTCCTCACTTTATCAGACAATGTCTAACGAAGAGTTAGAGTTGCCTTTTCTAATAATACACATTGCACCTTTTGTAGGAGCAATTGTAAAAACTAAGCAAACTCTTTAGCTCCAGTACAAAGCTCTCGATGTGTGGTCTACGGAAGTGACCTCCTTGTGGGATACAGGGGCTGTGGTGCAAGCCTGAGTTCATTTGACCCATTTTATGTGATTCCCAGCTCGCAGTGCAGCACTGGGCTGATAAATAATCCATCAGATGGCTCAGAGGCTTACCTGGTACTGAAATACAACACTCAGTGAAGGCAGATGGAATTTCTCGAAGTTTTTCAAACCTTTCCACATGACCACTGTTTGTTATGAGTGGAAGGTAAAAAAGAAAAGCTCACTACACTCCCGCCCATTTCACACACATTCTCTCTCTCTCTCACACACATTAGTAATTTTGATACAATTGTATGGTGAATTTGATGGCTGTGATCTGTCATGTTATTTCAGTTCCTGGGGGAGTGGAGGGTGTGCACTCCAGCACCACACCTGGAGTTTTTTTTCTGTAACTGTAATGGAATACAGTTACGTCTTTTTTCTTGTGTCCTGAGTACGTAGCACCTGTTCATGTATTCTGTTACTCCCCAAGTCTGATTATATGTAAAAATGTGTTGAGGCCGTTTTATATTTAGATGGTTCCACAGTCGTAGTGGACCAAGAAGGGAAACCATCATTACAAAGTGAGACAAATTTACTTTGAAAGCACTAACCCAAAAAAAAAATACATTAAAAACATGAGGCAAGATCACTTCCCTTGCTACCTCTGGTACCTTTTCTTCTCTGCACGTCTTGGCTTGGCCACCTGTACGTGGCGTTTTAAAGCCTCGCAGCTCTGGCTTACTCTTTGGTCCAGCCTTTCCATTCTCTTCACAACAATGCATTGCTAGCAAATTTAATGAAAAAAAGAAATCATTCTTAGTTGATTGTATGTTGAAAGGGGACACTGGTCAGTTAGAATGACCAGAAATAAAAATGGTCCCCAATGGGATTGCAAGGATATCAACATGTCATGGTACAATATCGTCTTGGTATGAAGCGCAGTCAAAACAGGAACATAATTTGGGGGAAAAGTGCAAGAAATGTGAAAAAACCCCCACACTTATTGTAATTGAACACACAATATATTATGCCCAAATGTTATAAAACAAAATCCTAAATATGCTATCAGCAAAAATGCGGGAACATGTGTTTCACGTCACAAGAAAAAGAATAAATAAATAAATACATAAATAAATATCATTTGAGTGTCTTTCCGAAGACAAGTGAACATTTACGTAACAGTTGGTAAACAAGAATGTTCTGTTGAACATCATCATTTGTCATTCAAGTATGAGCAGACACACTTCGCAAAAGATCTGCGATCCCTAGGCTCAAAGGTGCGGATCAAACCGTCGCCAATTCCTAGTGGATCGCAGTTGAAGTCTGTAAGGGAGCCTCCACGCCGAATTGACGGGACTTTCCATCACTGGAGAGTTGGTTCGAAGTGGTAATGACCTTCGGGTCAGCAAAATCCCGCGGGACCGCGTCCGGCGGTATACAAATCCACCGCAGTCCTGGTGTTAAGCGCCTAGCAAGGCGGCGGACCGGATCCCCAAGCCGACCATCCCCATGGGTTATGAAGGAATGCCCACCCTTCAAAATAAAACACCAGGCCCGGCGCACCCACGGTCCAACCTCGGGTGCTGCAGACCCCCTGGACCACCACCGTCGGCCACCGCGCTGCCGTTGACCCTGGCCACGGGGTCGAAGTGCGGGCGCGGGGTTGCGACCCGTACCCCTCCCTCACGCTACATAGCCCCCAGGATGGCGATTATCAACCCTCCCCTTCCTGCCCCCTGCCCCCTCAACCCGTTTCCCCCTTCTCCCGATCCCCTTAACCTCAAGAAGTCCGGCGGCGATGGCGCGGGGCGTCGGGGACAGGCTCAGATGACTCACCTGTCTCGCTGAGCGGGTTCTTCCGGAGTCCCAGGCGGGCTTCCGTCCAGGCAGGGGAACCACGGACATGGTGTTCTGCGCCAGGCAGCTCCTGGAGAAGTGCCGGGAGCAGCGGAGGGAGTTCCACGCCATCTTTTATGATCTGGCCAAAGCGTTTGAGTCTGTGCCCCGAACAGCACTCTGGAAAGTGCTGGAACGTCAAGGCTGCCCCCCCCAAATTCATATCCCTCATCCGGATGTTTCACGACGGCATGAAGGGTTGCGTCCTGACTCAGGGCGAAATGACTCCCCCATTCCCTGTTCGGACCGGTGTCAAACAGGGCTGCACGGTGGCGCCGACGTTGTTCTGCCTCTACATCGCCGCGCTCATCCACCATGTCACCCCTGTCCAGGAGCACGGAATCAGTCTACGCTACCAAACTGAAGGGTCGCTCTTCAACCTCAGCCGTTTGAGGAGCAAGCAGGGGACCATGGTCACGACCGTCAGCGAACTCCAGTACGCTGATGACAATGCTGCGGTCTGCAACTCCTCCGGGGGCCTCCAGCTCATCGCGGACGGCTTCGCCGCGGCGTACAGGACCTTTGGCCTCTCCGTCAACACCAAAAAGACAAAGACCCTCCACCTGAACCATCATCCACCCCAAATCACCATAGACGACGAACCCATCGAGCAGGTCTCGGCGTTCCCTTACCTGGGTAGCATTATCCAGCAGGACGCCGGCCTCACGGAGGACCTCACTCACCGTATCCAGGCAGCCCACACAGCCTTTGGACGCCTCGGTCGTCGGGTCTTCAGGAATCACGCCATTTCCACCAACACGAAGATCATGGTGTATAAGTCTGTCGTCCTCCCGACCCTTCTCTATGGCGCCGAATGTTGGACCCTCTATCGGAGCAGCATCAAGAGGCTCGGGAAGTTCCACCAAGGACGACTCCGATCTCTCCTCAACTTTTCCTGGGAGGAGAGAGTGACCAATAATGAGATCCTCACCCGAGCTGGCCTCACGAGCATCGAGGCCATGATCACCTTGGCCCAACTGCAGTGGGCCGGCCACGTGCAGCGGATGAGCGACGACCGTCTCCTGAAGCAGCTCCTCTACGCGGAGTTGCTGGAGGGCACACGTCCCCGCGGTGGCCCGAAAAGACGATTCAAAGACCAGCTAAAGGGTCATCTTCAGCCTTGCCGGATTCCCCCGGCACAGTGGGCTGACCTGGCCGCGGATCAGGTGGCCTGGCGTGGGGCTGTGCGGGGCGGGGTCCGGGTCTTCGAGACTCGACGCGTCGCTGAGGAGGAGGACCGGCGAGCGCGGAGGAAGGAGAGGGCCCTGCAACCGCCAGGCCCCCCAACCCACTTCTGTCAATCCTGCGGGCGGGGTTTTCGGGGAAGACTGGGCTTCCACAGTCATCGGAGACACAAGCAACAGAAGCCGTCGCCCTGTCCTGGGGGCCGCATTTCTCGATAACGAGGGCCTTCACCGACCGATTAGCAGACAATGTGTTTCAAAAAGAATAAAAATTCATTCAGTTTCATTATTTCTCATTTTGATATTTTCAAATGCCACAGCTTTCTGGTGAGAATTTTGAAAATGAAATGCAAAGTTGTGTGCGTAAAATTGTCAAAAATGTGTTGGCATGATAAACTTTATAATATATATATATATATAGCACACACATATATATATAGCACACATATATATATATATATATATATATAAATCCTCATCTCACCCCTCGGGTGGTGTCCGTTCCTCATTCAGCTCGGGTCCTCTACCAGAGGCCAGGAAGCTTGAGGGTTCTGCGCAGTATCCTTGATGTTCCCAGCACTGCACATTTCTGGACTGAGATGTCCGATGTTGTTCCCGGGATCTGTTGCAACCACTCATCCAGTTTGCGGGTCACTGCCCCGAGTGCTCCGACCACCACAGGCACGACTGTCACCTTTATCTTCCAGGCTCTCTCCAGCTCCTCTCTGAGCCCTTGGTATTTCTCGAGTTTCTCATGTTCCTTCTTCCTGATGTTTCCATCACTTGGGACCGCTACATCCACTACAACGGCTTTCCTCTGTCCTTTATCAATGATCACGATATCTGGTTGGTTCGCCATTACGATCTTGTCAGTCTGGATCTGGAAGTCCCACAGGATCTTTGCTCTGTCATTCTCCACTACCTTCGGAGGTGTTTCCCATTTTGACCTTGGGGTTTCCAGTCCATACTCCGCACAGATGTTTCGGTAGACTATGCCAGCCACCTGGTTATGGCGTTCCATGTAGGCTTTCCATGCCAGCATCTTACACCCTGCAGTTATGTCTCAGGTGCCTCTTTGCACAACCTACACCTTGGGTCTTGTCTGGTGTGGTATATCTGTTCCTCGATGGCTCTGGTGCTCAAGTCCTGCTCCTGAGCAGCCAGGATGAGTGCCTCTGTGCTGTCCTTCAGGCCAGCCCTCTCTAGCCACTGATAGGACTTCTTGAGATCAGCCACTTCAGTTATGGTCCGGTGGTACATCCCGTGTAGGGGCTTGTCCTCCCATGATGGTCCCTCTTCCAGCGCCTCATCTTCTGTTCCCCATTGTCTGAGACATTCTTTGAGTACGTCATCCGTTGGAGCCTTCTCCTTGATGTATTCATGGAGCTTGGATGTTTCATCCTGGACAGTGGCTCTCACACTCATTAGTCCCCGGCCTCCTTCCTTTCGGCTTGCGTACAGTCTCAGGGTGCTGGATTTTGGATGGAACCCTCCATGCATGGTTAGGAGCTTTCGGGTCTTAACGTCCGTGGTCTGAATCTCTTCCTTTGGCCACCTTATTATTCCTGCAGGGTATCTGATCACTGGCAGGGCATAGCTGTTTATTGCCCGGGTCTTATTCTTGCCATTGAGCTGACTTCTTAGGACTTGCCTCAGTCGCTGGAGGTATTTGGCCGTAGCCGCTTTCCTTGTTGCCAGTTCGAGGTTGCCATTGGCTTGTGGTATACCAAGGTACTTGTAGCTGTCCTCAATGTCTGCTATTGTTCCTTCAGGGAGTGAGACCCCTTCAGTGCGGACTACCTTTCCTCTCTTAGTCACCATCCGACTACATTTCTCAAGCCCGAATGACATCCCGATGTCGCTGCTGTAGATCCTGGTTGTGTGGATCAGGGAATCTATGTCCCTTTCGCTCTTAGCATACAGCTTTATGTCATCCATGTAGAGGAGGTGACTGATTGTAGCTCCATTTCTGAGGCGGTATCCATAGCCTGTCTTGGTGATTACTTGGCTTAGGGTCCTGTTCACCTTATACAACTCCAAGCATTCAGTGATCCATGTATGTGGCATTGAGTCATAGGCTTTCTTGTAATCAATCCAAGCTGTGCACAGGTTGGTACGTCGGGACCTGCAGTCTTTGCGACTGTTCTGTCAACCAGGAGCTGATGTTTGGCTCCTCTGGTATCTCTACCAATGCCCTTCTGTGCTTTGCTCATGTATTGATCCATGTGTCCACTTATCCTATCCGCAATGATGCCTGACATGAGCTTCCATGTTGTGGAGAGACAGGTACTGTCATCTGGATGTACCTCTCGGGTATCGGCCTTTTCATCACACCTCTCTGTGCCTCCGTCAATTGACTCACATCTTTCCGGGCCGCCTTGATATTAGCCTCCAACCGTCTTTTCCATGGTGGGTAACGTATCTCATGGCTTCCATGGTATATATATATATGTATGTATGTATATATATATATATATATAGAATATAGTGTACATGCAGTAAAAAGAAGTTGAGCTGCTGAAGATTCTTTAAAAAAACTCCAGTTGGGGCTGAGTAGCAAAGGGATGAATACACTCTTGGCAGGCGATGACAAGTTTGCTGTAGAGCAGGTGGGAAGAGAGGTACAGAGAAAGGGTGGATGAAAAATATGGTGTACAGACTAGCATTAAGAAAACAACCACCAACTGATGGAGTAAATAAATATTTTAAATCATTATTAAACCATAAATTACAGTTCGTGCGAAAGTGCAAAAAAAAAGTCTCTGCTCCCTATTTTTATTATTATTATTATTATTATTATTTTGCATATTTGTCACAGTTTCATGTTTCCCATCATCGGATGATGATTAAATATTAGTCAGAGACAACGCGAGTAAACACAGAATGTAGTTTTGAAATGAAGGTTTTTAGAAAAAAAAATCCAAACATGCATCACCCTGTGCGAAAAAGTGGTTGCTCCCAAATTTTAATAACCGGTTGGGCCACCCTCAGCAGCAACAACCAAAATCATGTGTTTTTTTATGAGTCTTTGACATCTGCGCGGAGATATTTTGGCCCACTCTTCCTTCAAGACGTCTTTAAGCTCATCAACACAGGTGGGTTCTCACAACCTTGCCCGCATGCTGAATTCTTGCGGTATTTGTGACTTCACAAAAAGCCACCTTGAACCAAGCCCACTGATTTGCTTTGAGCCACACCACCATTCAAAATGCAGCAGTGTGTTTGGGGCGGAATATACAGCTTTGACGAAAACCTTTCTTGACTGATAAGCAAAGTCGTGTTATTTAAGACGCCCTTTATCCGCAAATTTGCAAACAACAAAATAACCATGTTCTATATATTTTTTTCCAGTGCAGTTGCTTTTGTAGGCCACATAAAATAATGTGGCAGGCCAGATCTGGCCCCTGGGCCGTGAGTTTGACACCAATGCACTAAATTGTCCCGAGGTCTGATTGTGAGTGCGGCTGGTTGTTCGTCTGGGTGTGGCCTGCGATTGGCTGACAAACTCCCCCCCCCGACCCCCACCCCACCACCACCCTTCTGCCCAAACACAGCTGGGATAGGCGCCAGCACACCTTTGTAAGCATTAAGCGGTTTCAGATAATGGATGGATGGATGGATCAAACTAGTAGCTCTTTGCACTAATCAGGAGCCACGCCGTAGCTCTCAGGCTCAAAAAGCCTTTAGCCTTGGCCCAAAAAAATCTGGAAAACTGAAATGGTGAAAAACAGCTTAGTAATTCAGTTCTACCAAGTGCCTTTTCACATATTTTCAGAAACAATCAGCCCAAAGACAGCTGGGATAGGCTCCAGCACACCTGGGACCTTCGTGAGGAAAGTGGAACAAATAATGGATGGATCGATCTTCAGACGTGTACATTTGGAAAACAAATATCTGAATTTACTTTGCATGATCATGAGGGTTCGGATCTGCCAAAGCAAAGCGACACAGTTTTAGCATAAAGAAAGTATTCTTGACTTTCATGCAATCAAAAGCAGACTATTAATTTGGACACAAACAAAAACAATAATAGGGTTCAAGAAAACTAATCACTTTTTACCCCCCCTGGGGGAGGACTCTCAACTGCACGTTTTCTTCACACAAACATGGTCTGCCAATTTCAGATGTGCCACACACTCATGATGTTGAGCGGCACACACAACTGCCTTGTGCTGTTGCCATTTATGTGTGGATCTGATGCAGCAAACCCCACTCTTCATGGGGAGAGAGCAACCGAGCCCCACAGCGAATAGCTCTGTGCTTTCTCTCATGAAAAAAACAGAGGCGGTAATGCATGCTTTTATCTCCCGTCGCATTAATTACTGCAACACCGTCTTTTCTGAAATAATTATTCGTAATGGAGAATAACTTCAGAATTCAGCAGCCTCTTTGCTGACGAGAACCAGGAGGAGAGAGCACGCAACAAAGGCTTTAAAGGTCCTCCATTAGCTTTGTTTGTTTTGTTTATTGAACATAAAACATATACAGTAATAATTTAACAGAAAATAAGGTAGATAAAGTAAAAAGAAAGAAATCAGTCTTCATTCAACACAGTTATGTTCAAGGGAGTAGGATGAAGTAAAAAACGTATCTAGTCCTACCCAGTTATGTGTTTATATCTACTAAATCATTTTTATATCAATCAGAAAAGAAAAAGTAAGAAGTCTCCATTAAGGCTCATACTTTACCCTTAACCGTGATATTTTTACAGCTTTTGGTTTGTATCGGGATTATATACATCCTCACCCTGGCACTCTTGTGTCAATTTTCTCTTGTATTCATAATGGATATTGCAATACCTTTCTCTATTTATCAACTTAGTTCTGATTTATCATTATGTTTAATGTTTAGAATTTATCATTTTAATTCTGATTGATGTAGGTTGTTTGTACTATTTTTTTGAAGATGTTTTTGAACTCAGCAAGCGATTTACTCATTTTTAGGTCCGTTTCGAGATTATTCCACAGATTAACACCTTTGCTAGATACACTTCTTTGCTTGATGTTTGTTCTTGTTTTGAGTTTTTTGAATAAGTTGGTACCTCTTAATTCATAATTGCTTACTCGAATTTCGAAAAACTTCTGAATGTTTTGGCAGAGCAGGTTATTGTGTGCTTTGTACATTAATTGGGCGATTTTAAAGTCAACCAGGTCATAAAATTTCATCATATTATATTTGATAAATAGTGGATTTGTGGGTTCCGTATATTTTGATCTATTAATAATTCGAATTGCTTTTTTTTGTAGTTTGAGAATAGGGAGTGTGTTTGTTTTGCAGGCATTTCCCCATATTTCCACACAGTAGGTCATATATGGTAATAATAATGAAGTGTATAATGTGTACAAAGATCTCTTATTTAGCACTTCCTTGGTTTTGTAGAGGGTCCCTACGGTCTTGGCTATTTTTCTTTTTACGTTATCGATATGTGGTTTCCAACATAGTTTTGAGTCTATTACTAATCCGAGAAACTTGGTTTCATACGCTCTTTCTCTTTCAATTGAGTTTACCATAATTTTAGCTTGGTGTTTGATTGGTCTTGTGCCAAAAACAATTAACTTCGATTTTTTCAGGTTAAGCTCCCTATTGCTTTCAGGATTGATTTTGCGGTTATTATGTATCATTTTATAAATCTCTTCAGGGTCCTGGCCTTTATTTTAAACTTCAACCCTTGTGGACCCTCAGGTCTTTCGGTATCATTCTTATCATTAATACTCAGCAGCAGAGCCAAGATTCATGATAAGGTGTAGTTCTAGGTCTACTGCCACCAGACATCTTTAAATACTGCCAGAAATCTGAGTGTTAAAAAATAAATAAAATCAATGACAAAATGAGCTTGTTTCCCCAAAAATATATTAACGATTTTGTACTTATGTACTGTATACACATTTAATAAACACAATAAAACAAATGAATAAAATGAACTTATTCCATGCAATTTTCTGTCAACATTATCATAGTTCAGCTTCATTCCTTCTCTTTCCCTCAGCCAAGTTGTCATGTAACCACGGCAAACATTTATCCCTCTACTTCTCAGACACTTGACGATATTCTATGACATGCTCATTGCAACAGTCTTCAGCATCTCTATTTCCTGTTGCTGGCCTGTTCCAACGAAGCTGTAAAAATGACAGAAGATGCTCTAACTTGGGTGTCGTACCCGTTCCACCCACTCACACACCAACTGAATGGCACAGTCTTGTCAGCTCACGTCGCAAACCTCAAACAGGATCAGCCGTAGAGAAAATGGCTGAGTGGATTTTCGAACTTCAATTTTGGTTTCTGCTTTGCTGCATTTAATTTTGAACACGATTTACAAACACGGTTAGCGTCGTACAAAATGGAAATACACGGACAAAGAAAAAAAATAAATGTTTGTCCTTGCTTTTGTCTGTCTCTCTAGTCGATAATAAAGTCAATTTGTTGAAATCCGGCCTTCAGGACCTTGCAGTTGAGATACACTGTAGTGCTATTTTTTAGCTAAAGGGGGCAATGTTGCTCTACAGGATGATGCAGCCGGTCGGTGGCGAGATGAACCCAAATGATCCCACAGGAGAAAGTGAAAGCTGATCAAGAACAAAATCGTCTCGTTTGGAGCAAAACAGATAAGTAAGGAGGTTAGAGACATTACATGTATTACAAGATGAAGGGAAATTAGGAGCTGATACGAGTGTGGTCTTTGAGAAAGAGGCCGATTGACTGGTGGCATATTCCCTGATCTGGCTCTTTGCATCCATTAGGGCACTATAAAGATAAGAAAAGCAATCTTGTGTTTGGATAATTAAGATTCTGTTCTTCACATTCCTCACTCCCAACACATGAAAAACATATGAAAAGCCTTCATATAAAGGGACTAAAACCAAATGAAAGAACAGTGACCTGCTGATTACAGTGATCAAATCGAGCAGGTGAAACAGAGACATGTAAAGGCAGCTGTGTGGAAATGTCGACAGATAGACCGCCACAAAAGATGAGAGAGGTAGGGATTCTGGATATGAATGAGGGTTGGCTATCAGCCGTCTTGCTCGCCAACTTGTTAACCTCTCTGCCCTACTGCTGATATGACCAAAGGGCTAGCGTATATGCACAGTGTCAAGATGCTAATAATTTAGTTTCATGATTAAAACTTGTCGACTGAAGGTTACCACCCTTTCAGAAATGAAAAGCCATGCAAACGGCTACCAGATTAAAACACCATTTAAGATAACGCATTTGCTCCAATTATCTCAAATTATATGCTACTATTTAAAGACCTAGTCCAGTAAATTTAGAGATTTGTTCCAGAAGAAGTATGCGCTCTACATATTTGACGATAATAGCTGCAAAGGCTAAGAAATGTAGAACTGAGTTATGGACTATTGTGGTAAACTGTTTTTCATCATTTCACTTTTCCTAAATTTTTGGACGTGGCCCAAACAAGTCCAGCAGTGGAGTCCAGCACTGATGTTTCCCCGTCCCCACTATATTTGTCCATTCATATTATAATGCGGCACGGTGGTCGACTGGTTAACACGTCAGCCTCACAGTGCAGAGGTGCAGGGTTCGATTCCGGCCTTCTTGTATAGAATTTGCATATTCTCCCCATGCCTGTTTGGGTTTTCTCCGGTTATTCCCTTTTCCCCCCGCAGCCCGAAAAGATGCATGACAAGTGAATGAAAAACTCTAAATTGTCCCTAAATTGTGAGTGTGAGCGCAAATGGTTGTTCGTCTCTTTGTGCCCTGCGATTAGCTGGCAACCGGTTCAGGGTGTCCCTCGCCTACTGCCCGAAGACAGCTCGGATAGGCTCCAGCATGCTCGCAACCCTTGTGAGGATTAGGCGGATTAAAAAATGGATGGATGGATGGATGGATATTACTAGCTAGCTAGCTATGCCGCCACACCAGAAATGCATCTTGCCTGAGGAAAAGAATTTACAAAACAGCCTACTGATGTTATTTAAATTCTCAAGTGCTCGTATTTTGTATTATTCAGGCTACCCTAATATTTTGGAAGGCAAAGCAATGTGGGGTATATAACTTGCAGGAAACGTGCTGAAATGTCTGCCGGGTAACATGAGCCATAGGCTGAATGATGTGTGCCACCGTGCTTAATACAGTAAATGGATAACTTTCCCTGAAGTACCTCTGTTGTTTGGACACACACACACGCACGTACAACAATAAGCAGGACATTACACTTACGCCTCTTAACATGCTGTTGGAAAGCCATTCAGTGGACAGCCCCACGGAGTTTCAGAGCAAAAACAAGAGCTTTATTTTGCACAATTTTGAAGCATCGTGATGTTTTTTAAGTCATACAAATGTTGCAGTTTTGTTAACACTCTTCTCTGTGGTGTGCTTCAAATTTACAAGACATGTATGTTGTAAATTATATCTTATACAAATTATATCTTCTGCTTGGCTCTCGACGAAGGCGGACACTTTTTTACACTACTCCTGCCCTCACACCACCCTTTTCCCTTGCTCGCCACTTAGTCTTTGTGCTGTCTTTGTTTAACTTTTTTTCCTAGCCTCCTACCGTATTTTTCATCCAAAGAACTAACCATGGAATTAGTTGGCTGGACTCTCGATGTAATCGACAAAAATTTTTTCGACGAAAAGAGCAGGCAGTTGGGAGCCTGCTTGCCCTCCGGGGACACTTGCTGCCGGATACGCCCTGGATCCATGGAGAAAGTGGAGTCCGGTGTGCCTGGCAGTACTTTCCGTGGAGGATGTGGAAGACATCTACATTATTGGCCTTTTGATAACAGGTATGCTGCTGTTTGGTGTTGGCAGCTTGCTGTTCTATCGCAAAATTCAACCGACGGGAGCGGCTTTATTGGAAGTGAAGAAGCTGCAGGTCATTCTGGATGGTTTGGCGCGAATGTCCAACACTCAGACTCAAGCGGTGACTGAGCTCAACCGCAATATTGTTGCGGTTTTGAAGCGACTCCGCGCGATCGACAGCAACATGGAGAAGTTGGAATCTGCGCTGCGGAAAGAGTTTTTCTGATTCGGGCTGATCGACGCCAGTGAAGAGATACAGACCACGGACTCAAGGCTGTCTGAAATTGTTGCCGGCCGTACCTCCAAAACAAACAGCGCTATCTGGCCTTTCCCCTGGATGGAAGTACGCACGGAATCTAGGGCCCCCACCATCAACCCCCTCCTTCTCGGCCATGGACTGATAAGCCGGGACTGTCTTCATGATGAGCAGACCTCGACAAAGCAGCTATGACCTGTACACGCATACACATACACAACTGGCCAACCACACGCGCATACACATCCTTGTTATCACCGTCTTCATCGCTCCGGTTCTTTTTCCCCCCGTGATGCGGTTCGACCTGCAGAGCGCACGTGGGAATCCGTGCAGCTGGTCAGGCGGCCGCGTCCTGGTCACCCCCCTCTAAACCCCTCCTTCCCATTCATCCTCCCCCTTATTACATGTTATGTCTTGTGGCTTGTTGTAATTGTCATATGCTTATTTATGTGCTGGGGTCTTTTTTTATCCTGGACTTAAATTATCCTCCAGAAGAGGATAGTTCGAGCGTGTTTTTTTTTCCCTCTCCCTACCCAGCGTTTTCCTTTCTGAATTCTGATTGTAATTTCCCCATTGCGGGACAAATAAAGGATATCTTAATCTTAATGTATTTTCAGTTTACAGTTACTTTAAGCCATACATCATTATGGATATACATGATCTGAACCGCTTATCCTCACAAGGGCCGTGCACAAGTAAACAAACTCGAACTAAAATACCCAGAGTCACCCCTGATCATTTTGGGCGATTTTAATAGAGCACATCTTAACCGTGAACTTCCCAGATATAAGCAGCACATCGACTGTTTCACCAGAGAAGGCAACATTCTAGATCACTGCTATACAACAATCAAAAATGCATACCGATCGGTCGCCCGTGCAGCATTGGGTCTTTCTGACCACAATTTAATCCACTTAATACCTACATACAGACAGAAACTCAAATGTGTTAAACCGGTTGTTAAGACTGTGAAAAAATGGACAGATGAAGCAAAGCTAGCTCTACAAGAATGCTTAGACTGCACTGATTGGGGCGTCTTTGAAACTTCAACGGGCACACTGGATGAATACACAGACACTGTAACATCATACATCAGTTTCTGTGAGGACATGTGTGTACCAACGAAGTCCTTCCGCTCGTTCAACAATAACAAGCCATGGTTTACTCCCAAACTCAGGCAACTCAAGAAAGAGAAAGAGGCCACATTTAGAAGTGGAGATCGGGCACTGTACAAACATGCCCGAAACCAATTGACAAAGGAAATTAACATCGCAAAGAGAAGCTATGCAGAGAGGCTGAAAAACCAGTTCTCTGCTAACGACTCTGCATCTGTATGGAATGGCCTGAAAGCAATCACTAACTATAGAATGCCATCCCCCCAAACAGTGAACAATAAGGGTCTTGCTAATGAACTAAACATGTTTTTCTGGCGATTTGAAAAGGACACCCCCATTTCCCACACACACCCACCTCTACCAGAAACCACTCTACCTACCCCCCCCACCCTCTTTTTCTCCACTACAGATCCACGAACAGGACGTGAGACGGCTCTTCAAGCAGCAAAAGATCAAGAAAGCTCCGGGGCCCGACAAAGTGTCCCCCTCCTGCCTGAAAGTCTGCGCTGACCAGCTGGCTCCGGTCTTCACACAGATCTTCAACAGATCCCTGCAGCTGTGTGACGTCCCATCCTGCTTCAAACAGTCTACCATCATCCCAGTTCCCAAGAAATCGGCAACATCGGAACTGAACGACTATAGGCCTGTCGCCCTGACGTCTGTGGTCATTAAGTCCTTTGAACGCCTTGTGCTGAACCACCTAAAGAACATCACTGGACCCCTGCTGGACCCTCTCCAGTTTGCCTACCGGGCAAACAGGTCTGTGGAAATGGCAGTCAACATAGGTCTGCACTACATCCTCAAGCACCTCGACAGCACAGGGACCTACGCAAGGATTCTGTTTGTGGATTTCAGCTCTGCGTTCAACACCATCATCCCGGAACTCGTCACCCCCAAACTACTCCACCTCGGTGTGTCCCCTGCGATCTGCCAGTGGATCCTTAGCTTCCTGACGGGACGGACACAACAGGTGAGAATGGGAGCAACAACATCATCAATACGCACCACCAGCACTGGAGCCCCACAGGGATGTGTCCTCTCGCCACTGCTCTTCTCTCTCTACACAAACGATTGCACCTCAACAGATCCAGCTGTCAAACTCATAAAGTTCGCAGACGACACCACGGTCATCGGTCTCATCAAAGACGGCGACGAGTCTGCGTACTGCCAACGAGTGGAGCAGCTGGAGCTCTGGTGCGGCCGACACAACCTCGGGCTGAACACGCTCAAGACTGTAGAGATGATTGTGGACTTCAGGAAACATTCTTCTCCTCAGTTGCCCCTCACACTATCCAACTGCCCTGTGTCAACCGTCGAGACCTTCAAGTTCCTGGGAATCACAGTCTCCCAGGACATGAAGTGGGAAGTCAACACCATCTCCATCCTGAAAAGGGCCCGGCAGCGGATGTACTTCCTGAGGCTGCTGAGGAAGCATGGCCTGCCACAAGAGGTGCTACGACAGTTCTACACGGCAGTCATCGAATCAATCCTGTGTTCTTCCATCACGGTTTGGTTTGGGGCCGCCACAAAAAAGGACAAAATCCGACTTCAACGGACAGTTAGGACGGCAGAAAAAATCGTTGGCACCGCCCTACCCACTCTTGAGGACTTGCACACTGCAAGAATCAAGACAAGGGCACGGAAAATCCTCCTGGATCCCCCGCACCCTGCCCACCACCTTTTTCAGCCACTCCCCTCAGGCAGACGCTACAGATCCATGCGCACCAAATCCAGTAGACACTTAAACAGCTTCTTCCCTCTAGCCATTAACTCCTTAAACAGTCACTGACATAGTCACTCTTCTTGCACCACAAAATGATACTACAAAACTACTGGTATACTCTAAAATGGTTCAATGATTTTGTTGTTTACGATGATACTAGTGCAGCGTGTTATACCGAAGACAAATTCCTTGTGTGTTCTACATACTTGGCCAATAAAGATGATTCTGATTCTGGAGCCTATCCCAGCTGTCTTCGGGCAGGAGCACGGTACACCCTGAACTGGTTTTCAGCCAATCACAGGGCACACGTCAACAAACAACCCTTCACACTCACAATCATAGCTAGGGACAACTTAGGCAGGGGTGTCCAAAGTCGGTCCTCAAGGACCGCTGTCCTGCCTGTTTTCCAGGTCTCCCAGGAGCAACACACCTGATTCAAATCATCAGGATCGTTCTAATGTTACTTCAGAGCTGGCTGTTGAGCTGATCGTCTCAATCTGGTGTGCTGCAGCTGGGAGAGCTGGAAAACAGGCAGGACAGTGGCCCTCCAGGCCCAGAGTTGGACATGCCTGAGTCTTAGGGTGTTCCACTAACCTTCCATGCATTTCCTTGTAATGTGGCAAGAAACCAGATGACCCAGAGAAAACCCGCACAGACACAGGGAGAACTTGCAAATTCCACAGAGGAAGGCCTGAGCCGGAATTGAACCCTGCACTTTTGTACTGCGAGGCACACCTGCTAACGAGTTGACCAACACATTGATCTCACAATTATTAAAAACAATTATTTGACAAGGTAGAGCACAGATCAATATCATCTCGTAACACTTAATTTCTGTCAACCTCTGCAAGTGTTTACATGTTTAAATTATAATTTCAACAACATTGACTGGAAAACAGTTCGCATCACCGGTGCGCTATTTTAAAACCCTTGTAGTCCACCGCTTGCGATAAATGTAAAATTATGTCTTTGAATCAAAGGCAAAGACATTCAGAAAAACACGAGAGAGTTGAAACGTATGGAGGGGTTCTAAAATGGCGTAAATTTCATGACGTCACCGGCTGATAATTCTCAGGCATTGCAGCAATAATAAAAAAGGTTTTGATACCGTAATCTTCACAATTTACATATTGCCCTCTTTTTAGCCTTCAAGAGCTAACTATGGCCATCGAGGACTACGAAGCGCCACGTGGCTGGCTTAAAAGTTCATTGCATGCCAGGAAGTATTTGTTATTGTTAGATTCAGACGAGGATGGACTTTGCATTGCTAAAATGGCTACAAAACGGGCCTTTGGATGTCAAGCAGCTAAGGTAAAAAGAGCTCTGATGCTGGAAGAGAGGGTAAAAGTGATCAAAATAAAAGACCTTTTCCAAGAAATTGATGTAAGTGAAAGTGAATGCTGATCATAAATTTCACAATTTCTTTCCCTTTTTTTCTTTCGACACTGACAATATGAAGTGTCAAATAAGTGTGTGCTCATACTTATGCACTATTGGAATAAAAATGGAGTACACATACGTTTGTGTGTGTTGGTGTGTGTGTGTGTGCTTACATCTGAGATCAAATTTACTACAGTGAAAAAACCCCTGTGTGAAAAAATTCTTGCAAACAGTATTTCGTTGTACAGGAGTTTAACTGTATACATGAGGACTACATGTATACAGTTATAGTATATATTGCTCAATGTGACTCGCTATTGTTTTGCTGACTTTCGCTGCTTCTCGCGGTCTTTTGCAGACTTAAAATTTGTTTGTTTGTTTGTTTTTTATGAATATGGTTTAAAAATTTGCGAGATGCACTGAAGCTGCGACAAACGAACCGCGAAATAGCGAGGGATCACTGTAATTTTTATTTGTCGAATGTTTTTTAGATTTATTTCAGACAAAGGAAAGTTTTACATTTACATCTGACTGCATTTTGGGCTGAAGAGATGATGATGAATAGGATGTCGAAATGACTGTCTTTGGGTTGAGTCTACAAATGTGAGAAAATAGGAATTAAAAATGTTATAACATAAGATTCAGAATATTCCTGGATACAACCAAGGAATCAGATAACAATGACAGGGTAATGGCACCATCGAGGGGTCATACAAACTAATTATACTTACACTTATGACATGAGGGCAAACACACATTCGCGAACAAATTACGCCGGGTCGTCATCAGGGCGGGAAGGAGCCACGGTCGTCGCACCACTAACACAGAGCAACATGAACTTACAACGCCTTTATATTGTCAGGTTAATCGTCACGAACCGTGGCGGCCCGATGCTAGCGAGCTAATGTGGCTAACTTGCTTACGAACACGAGTCGCAAATGATTAAATGGGACAAATACACCTTATACTTAGGGTTTGTCATAAACTCGGGGGCTTAAGAAATCACAGATGAAGTAAGTGGTACGAAGGAGGTTTGAAGGACAAAAGGCTGATATCGAGCAGAACGGAATGACCTTGAGTAGGACGCAAACACAGTAACAGGCAGGTGGTGTGATAATGCGATACCTAAATGCGCGAACGTGAATGTCTCGCGGTCAGTGAACTGAGGAGAGGCCACAAATATTAGAGGAGGTGGAGAAACGGCTAGCAGGGGACAGTCTTAGCCAACATACGATTTGTGGCAAAACAAGACAATTGTATGGAGATTTGATAAAAAAGGATTCTAGCATTGCTCCTGAAGAGTTTGATTTTAAAGCAAGCAGAGGATGGTTCGAAAAGTTGAGGAAAAGAAGTGATTTGTCATGGGGAGGCAGCCAGTTCAGACAAGGAATCTGTCGAAAAGTTTGAAATTGAGTTAGAAAATCTCATCTAGGCCGAGGAATACCTTCCCGAGCAAACTTTTAATATGGACTTGTGTGGATAAAGCGGTTCAGAAAATGTATGGAGGGATGTTACCTCGTACTGTAGCGTTGGATTGCAGACAGAGCGTCCATAGTTACAGCCATTACTTTAGGGTTTATAAATTCAAGGTGTAAAAGAATGCAATCAACAATTGTCATGAGAGAGAGAGAGATGTTACTTCAATTTTTATGTTACAGTGAAACTCCTGTGCAACGAAACCTACATGGGCGAAAATACCCCGCTCCCCTAGTGTGAAAAACACCGGAATTTCCACTACCTGGAATCCGGAAGCCATACAGAAGCACGCAGTGGCGCAAACACAAGCATGTCCCGCTCGTTACTACGGAATAAATCTGTCCGCGGCGCTATTTACTCTCATTGGATACAAAACGGCCACATGTAAGTAACTTTAATAGCATAAGTTTTACTGGAATAGTGGACGATTTTTATTTCGTTCACAGCTCCGAGTTTCCTGAATGCAACATACTCATAGCTGCTCTGCCATTGGCTTACTGAGCATCATTCTGGCCTCCAATTGGCCAAGAGGGACCAGTATCTATGTGTGTAGATACTGTAGCTAGATCCGTGGAAGATAAGAGTGGAATGCATTCGATTAGTTGCTCAGAGTAAACATTTCATGCCACTGTGTTTTCTGTGTGACATACATTCATCATTGTTTGTGTGTCTGTGGTGTTTTTGCTGTTAACGCGGTGAAAATCCTGTTAATCTTGAGCCTCGCAGACTTTCTGGTGACTTGCAGACAGGCAGAGAAGGAAAAGGAGAACATATTTCCTGAAAAACATTCGAGGAAAGCACAAGCAGAGCCATAAAAGCTTTTTTTTTTCCCTCGACAGATACAGACTACGTCTTAACAGGTTTGTTTTTCTCCTGTGATCATCCCTCCAACATGGGAGCCAATACTTTCACCTGCCTCAATGAGCTCAAAATAAACAGAGTAAATAAGAGTCCCTTTCCAATAACGACTATCTGATGTTCTCCAGCAACCCATGGCACACATCTGAGGCGTTGGCGAGATAGCACACGTTGCTCCTCTGGATGACAGTAGAAGAGCTGAAATCAGGTGGGGGCGAAAGCATCTCGGTTCTTTTTGTTGTCTTTCAGCACCCTGTGTTGTTTCTTTTTTTTATGAACAAGAATGACCCAGAAGGCACACAAACAGCACAAGAGATTTGCACACTCTTTGTAATAAACAGGAGCTGTTGCTTTATGAGGGTCTCCTGAAACAGCATCATTGAGCTTTTCATCCATTACCATACACTGTGGAAATGTACTCCCCCAGGCCTGTTGTAGCTTTGTTCTTGTCTTGTTTGATTTGCCTGCCAGGGCTACATTAATGTGGCATATTGTGTTCATGCGCAAATGGGAATAACGCTTGGATTTCAGTTTGAGTCACATGTTCACATGCTGCGTCTAGAAATTAATTCCCCAAAACATGAAAAAATATCACTCAGGACATTGATATTGACTAATTGTATAACATTAATTATTAAGATTTTTTTCCCACTTTGTCTTAGCATAAATGATCAAAATGTTCTTTTTGATCTATAGCTGCGTTTCATGAGACATAAAGCAGGCTTGTGGCTGGACACGGAGCAAAGAGGTTGTCTTCAGCTCATAAAAGTGTAATGTTTCATAGGAATAAAAAGAAATGTGAGCTGCCAGCTACAAAAAAAAAAGAATGGCTGTTGTGCATGAGATCACACAAGACGTACCTCAGTAAGCATTTAAATAATTAACACTAGTCAAACTCCTTTCTTGTGAGACCCTCACAGAAACGGTAATTATGATGGCAAAGAAGAAAAATAATTTCAATATTGTAGCAACAACACCAACATAAACGAGAATGATATGTCTTGCGGTACCTTAATTTACTAGGGATACAACTTAAGAGTTTTTATAGCTGTCGATTTTTTGGTTATAACTTGTGACTCAATGGCTTTGGTGAACTTCACAACAAGCAGCAAATCGTGAACAGTTCTTCAAACAGAGACCACGTGCTTCCCTTCAAGCTGTTTATTGCCATTCCCAGTTGACGTCTAAAAATAAGTGTCACATCACAGCATGGTTGACGACCTAAGTGCAAGGAAGCAGGATGGATTAAAAAAAATATATTTAGTCCCCAAAAATACAACAAATAGGCAAACAAGGCGTACATAATTAGAAATACAAAATTAACACGAGGCTAAAAGGGAAGATTCTAAGTCACAAACCCAAATGGGCAATCGATTCAACAAGACATTACAAGGATGATGAACCGACAAGGACTGAAAGCAAACAGGAAACGAAAGATAAACAAACTGACGAGGAACACCTGGACAAGACACAAAAGCTTGGAGGGAGCTGATCGAGTAACACAAGGGATCGCATAAATGGGAACAGCTGTACCAATACCTTAATGAGGCAAGCAGACAAAGGAACATAAGAAAAATATGAAACTGTATTCTAAATTGACAACCAAAAGCAACAAAGACAGACCATGACGGTACCTCACCACTAAGGGACGGACCCCAGATATCCCAAAATAAGCAGGGTGGGTGGAAGTGGGCCTGGAGGTGGGAACAGACGAGAGATTCCTGGCAGTGCCAGTCCGGTAGAAGCTGAGAGTGACCGCAGAGCACATGCCACAGGAACAGGAACAGGTACTGGTGTCATGATTTGGTTTGAGACCAACAGGTGGCACTGTAGGTTTACCCTCCAGCAGCATGCCTGTTGGTCGTTATGTCGTTATGTAATGGTTTAAAAGGACTCCCGGCACAACCACTCAGTGTCTGGTCATTGTTTGTGTTGCTGTTTCTTGGCTGCTGTCATGTTTGTTTCAGTCATGTTTCGGTTTCTGTTATGTTTTAGCTTCGGTCATGGTTTTTGTTTGATACTTTGGACTTTGTTCTGTTGTTAGGACTTTGTTTGTTTAGGATTTACTATATCCTAAACATGGGTCCATGAGGCCTCATGAGGCGTGTCGACACACTGACACACTGTGTTGATACTGTGCTGATACTGTGTCACTGACCACTGCCACCTGCTGGACCTTCAAAATCCCTGCAGCCAACCCACTTGGCAGACTGAACAGACTGATTTGATGATAATAATAATAATAATGCATTTTATTTAAAAGCGCCTTTCATGCCACCCAAGGACACTGTACAAACAATAAGAAAATACAATGTAAAAATTTGTAAACGAGATGTTATATAAAAACAGGACATAAAATCATAAAAACATAGGAAATGGAAGAGCTATGTGTTGTAGGCAATCCTGAACAGGTGTGTTTTTAGTCGGGACTTGAAAGTGGAAAGAGGTGTGCAGTTTTGGAGGTCCGGAGGTAGGTTGTTCCAGAGCTTTGGAGCAGCGTGACTGAAGGCTCTGGCTCCCATGGTGATCAGTCGGGCAGGGGGCACTGACAGGCGGAGGGAGGACGAGGATCTGAGGGAGCGAGAGGGGATATGCACCTGGAGAAGGTCAGATTGGTAAGGAGGGGCCAGGTTGTGGATGGCCATATATGTATATAGAAGCAGTTTGTAGTTGATTTGATGTTGAACAGGGAGCCAGTGGAGCTGATGTGTGACGGGGCTGATGTGCTGGTGGGAAGATGTTTTTGTGATGATACGAGCAGAGGCGTTCTGAACCAGCTGGATTTTATGAAGGGACTTTTGAGGTAGACCGAAGAGGAGAGCGTTGCAGTAATCAAGGCGGGATGTGACAAGACTGTGGACAAGGATAGCAGTGGTGCGGGGGGTGAGGGAAGGGCGAAGTCTGGTAATATTGCGGAGGTGGAAATAAGCAGTGCGGGTGATGGTGTTGATATGTGAGTGAAAGGTGAGCATACTATCCAGGATGACACCCAGACTCTTAACCTGGGGGGAGGGGGACACGAGGGAACTGTCAATGTTGAAGGAAAAACTGTTTACTTTGGATAAAGTGGATTTGGTGCCAAGAAGGAGGACTTCAGTTTTATTAGCATTTAATTTAAGAAGGTTTGTTGTGAACCATGTTTTGAGTTCGGAGAGGCAAGAGGTGAGGGAGGGGGGTGGGAGTATGGAGTTTGGCTTGCACGCGAGGTAGAGCTGGGTGTCATCAGCAAAGCAGTGAAAGTGGATGTTAAATTTGCAGAGGATATGGCCAAGAGGCAGGAGGTAGATGATGAAGAGAAGTGGACCTAGGACAGATCCCTGTGGTACACCTGTGGTGACTGGGGAGGCCTTTGAGGTGAATGATTTGAGCTGGACAAACTGTGTGCGGCCAGTGAGGTAGGAGTGGAACCAACTGAGGGGAGTGTGGGAGAGACCAATGGAGGAGAGTCTATTGAGGAGGATAGGGTGAGAGATTGTGTCAAAGGCAGCGCTCAAGTCTAAGAGGATGAGGATGGAGACTAAACCGGAGTCAGATGCTATGAGGAGATCATTTACAATACGGATTAGGGCAGTCTCTGTGCTGTGGCGGGGGCGGAAACCGGACTGAGAGGGTTCATAGAGAGAGTGAAGGGACAGGTGGGAGTGGAGTTGAGCAGCAACAGTTTTTTCAAGGATTTTTTAGATAAATGGAAGGTTGGAGATGGGGCGGAGGTTATCAAAGTTGTTGGGGTCAGAGCCATGTTTTTTCAGTGTGGGGGTGATATCAGCGGTTTTGAGGAGTGATGGGACAATACCAGAAGAGAGTGAGGAGTGGATAATAGCAGATATGTGAGGAAGCACAGAAGGAAGGCAGGATTTAACAAGGGATGAAGGGAGGGGATCAAGCTGGCAAATGGTGGGCTTGGATTTGAGTATGAGGTCGGATAATTCAGCAGTCGTTGGTAGAACAAAACTGGAGAAAAAATGACAAGGAGAAGAAGTTTCAGATGGGGGGGGCAGGCAGGTTGTGATGGAGTTGGTGATGGATCTTGAGGATTTTGTGGTTGAAGTGTTCCATTATGGAGTTGCAGGTTGCTGTGGAGTACAGGTGGAGGGGGAGAGAGTTTGGTGGCTGGAGGATTTTGTTCATGACGGAGAAGAGAGATCTTGAATTTCCTTCGTTGGAGAGGATGAGGCCAGAGTAGTAGCTGGATTTGGTTTGTGCAATTTGGTCCTTGTATTTAGTGATATGGGTAGTGTACATGTCCTTATGGATGGTGAGACCGGTTTTCTTATAGAGTCGCTCAAGTTGGCGGTTTTTTGATTTCAATGATCGAAGAGCGGGTGTAAACCAGGGAGCAGATGTAGAGAATGAAGCAGTCCTGGTCTTCAGGGGGGCGAGAGAATTTATAATATTTGTGAGGCAGGAATTGTAGTGAGCGGTGAGGTCATCTGGGTTTGAAAGGGCGTCTGGAGGCGGGGAACGGTCGATAATGGAGCAGAAGGTGTCAATGTTGATATTTTTGATATTACGAAAAGAAATGAGGCGGGAGGTTTTGATTGTAGAGAGACGGAGTACGGTGTTGAAAGTGAGGAGAAAATGATCGGTTTCAGGAAAAACATCAGCAGTGGGCTTGGAGGGAGGAGAGGCCGGAGCAGCAAACCAAGTCCAATGTGTGGCCTTTGATGTGGGTGGGGAAGTCAGTGAGACAGTGTATCGCGAGACTCTCCAGGTAGGATGTGAAGTCTCTTGTGAGTAGCAGGTCGGGGTTGTCCATGTGAATATTGAAATCACCCAGCAAAATTAAATTTGGCGAGAGAGTGGATAAGTGTGTGCTTTTTTTTGTTGTTCTTGTGTTTCTTTTGTCACTTTGTGTTTGTTGTTACGTCGTGTGGACTTGATGTGGACCTTTTTCAGCATTTTTTGGCCACGACATTCATCAAGGAGGAGACTGTGCTTGGTGGTTGCGCCTTCTTGGCAGCATGGGTATACCAGCACTGTTTTTGACTGGAGGAATGTCGGCGCCATTTGACTGTCGTTGCTGGACAGTCCCTGGGCGCTTGTGTCTTGCGCCTGTAATGGGCAGCATTTTTCACAGCCCCGCTTTGTTCAGCGGAGAGATCGGTGCTGTTGAACGGTCTGCGGCTGGATGGATGGAGGTCTTAAGGAGCCGACGATGAGAAGAAAGGAGTGTTGGCGCGGAGTGCCGATGCGGATTTGGAGCTGGGAGTCGCTGCTTGGAATTTGAAGCGGATTATGTAGGACAGGAGAAGTGAACTAATCTCTTTTCGTCAATGGACGCTACAGCTTCGTGTTTGCTTGTAGCAGACGTGTGCACATTTTTCAGCATGATGTCTCTGATCCACTGGTGAAAGGACACTTTGATCCTCTCCTCTTTCATCTATAACTGCTTCAGACAACAAAGTGTATGCAGAAAAGTGGTGAAGATTGCACGACTGTCTCTGTCCTATGTGTTGTCTTGTGTTATTTTTTGTTATTTTGACTTCAAAATGGCGCCGCGAGAGTGGCTGCCTTTCCACCAGCTCCTATTTTGTTGTTGTTCTACTTCTTCCTTTCATAACTTTGCTGCTGTGAATCTGGAATTTCTCCATTGCGAGACTAATAAAGGTATTCTTAATCTTAAACTGGAAAATTCATTGATGAAATCACTATGTGGCTTTGGGGGGCGATAAACTGTGGCAATGATTGTTGGCGTGGGTCCAGGGAGTTTAAACACCATTCATTCAAAAGAGCTTGTTGCAGGAACGGAGACTGGTAAGACTTTCCACTTCTCGTGGTGGATTACCGCGAGCCCTCCTCCACGGCCGTTGCCACGGGGACGGCAGATGTAAACAAAGCCGGGAGGAGTGGACTCATTCAGAGCAGCGAACTCGTTTGTTTGTTGCCAGGTTTCTGTTAAAACGAGGAAGTCAAGTTTGCGTTCGGCGAGTACATCTTGAATGAGGTGTCCCTTGTTCGTAAGTGAGCGGATGTTCAGCAGTCCAAAGTTGACAGCGGAGCTGTCGTGTTTGACGGCGGCAGTGCCGTGAGCCGACCTAGCCAGGCGGGCTACTGCATAGTAGGTGGTGTTGCGGCCGCGGTTACTGGGAGGACGTCGAGAAGTGGACCAGGTCGAGTTGATTGAGCCAGCATTTTTGTAGTCAACATGTCTACGCGACCCGCGGTGAATGTAGCGACGTCGAGGCAGGCGAGCGATGTCAGGATGATGGTGCAGTTCCGGCGGTGGAGGCTCCGGTGCAATCCTCCGGATCCGGAGAAGATCCGCGACAGAATAATGGAGTAGTCCTGTCGCTGAATGATGGCAGAACGTCAGGAGTATCAGAAATAACCCAAAGGCGGCCAAGTTGTGATGATGATGAAGTGTATAGCCACAATAGCCGCAAGTGCCATTGTTTATGTTGTTGCTTATGCTGTTTATATTGTTTATATCGTATATACTGTTTATAATGTTCAGATTACAGATTATGTCTTTTTTTATACAGTGCAGCTGCTGTCCTTTCTTAGCTGTGTGTTTTTAATGCACAGCATGTTTGCATGCATATTTGCACTGAGGATTGAGAGGAAGAAATTTCATCTATGCTGCATCTCATACATAAAGCATATTTGACAATAAAGATGACCTTGACCCTTGACAATATCATTCACATCCATGCATTCCTATTGTATCATTCAATGTGTTTCAATAATGTGAAAATCATGTGAATGAGGATGCTTGTGGGCTTCGTCTTCACAAATTTGTATTTAGAAAAATAAGATGCTGCAGTGTTTTAATTTTCAGTCTGTTGCGTTTCTTGCATGCTATTTCCCCTGCTGTGGAGAAAGCACACATAAAGGAATAAGACATGTCAAAAATTTGAGAGGCAATTGGTGAGATAAGGAGATTTTAATAAATAGCTTATTCTCCTAAAGGAGATCAAAATGGCTCTACATGGCGGACAATTTGCGTTTGTCCGGAAGCTGCTCCATAATATGCACGTACTGTAGCAATGTCACTCGAGTGAAGCGCGTCTCAGCAATCGATAGTCCGCTGCTCTCTGCTGTGCGCGCGTGAGCGCGACCACGTACTCATGGCGCCGACGCAACCCATGCCACATATTAAGCTTTGAGCTATGACAACAGCTAAGCTAGCCTCGCCGATGTAATGATGGTCAGCAGACAATCAGACCTTATAGGCGGGACCTCTCAATCAACTGGAGTATGACGTACAGTACAAACGTTCATAAAGCACTACTCATATAATAATAGCCTATTATATGACAGTCGACACGACGCTCAAAGTCAGACGGACACGTTTTTCTGATAATCTGTGTATTTTCCGTTTTGACTCCGCCTGGACTGTGTCACACAGCCTGGACTGTGTCAACGCGGTCCAGGCTGCGCAAGCAATTCACGTGTTGATCACGTGATCTCATGAAGCAGCACACTCACCGATACGTGGATTGCTCTGTGAACCCGACGCATGCATCAACACATTGGTGTCGCTCGACCCATCACTAGGATTGAGTTTTCTCTATGTTTTAATACAATTTGTGAAGTACACCCTGCTCCTCCCTCTTGCCTGCCTTTTGGGGCCCACTACCACCTCGCAACGTGACAACTGGGGCCTGCAGCTGCTGAGGAGCCAGCACAGCTTGCCGTGCTAGATATTGGGGAGCACAAGAAACACGACAGGTCGGGAGTACAGGCACTTGGGAAGGTGCACGAGAACACACTTGTTGGTCCAAATGAAGTGCAGATTATGGCGGAGAACAAAGTGGCTGTAACTAAGGGCAGTGGTCCCCAACCTTTTTTGTGTAACGGACCAGTCGAGCCAAGTACATGCCGTTTGTTTTTTTTCATTGTTTTTAAATGACCATTTTTAAAGCACTGGTATTGGCAGCAAAGATAGTTATAGAGAAAGAAAACAGTTTATTAACAAATTATTTTCATTCATTTCAAAAATGTTTATTCAATAGTACAACAAATGTAGAATGATATAAAATAACAGTGAACGACAAAAAAAATGGACCAATCAGGAATATTAAATAGTCCTTATAACGGGCAGGGAGCAGCGCTTCTACGAGAGCCATATCCTACCTGTTTTCGATCCCTCCTTGCTCCAACACACCTGATTCAAATGTTCATGATCGTTTCAGGCCTTCTACAGAGCTTGCTGATGAGCTGATCATTTGAATCGGGTGTGTTGAAGTAGAGAGAGATCTAAAACAGGCAAGACACAGCTCTTGAGGAACCCAAGTTCCCTACCACTGCCTTATCATGTAAAGATACATTTTAATAGATGGTCCTACGTATGGCGTTAGCATCACAGCTATTTGCAAATGTACATGATGAAAAGATTGATCGCTGCTTTTGTTTGGCTAATAAATAGCTAAATGGCTCACGTTTATGTAGCCAGACTGTGCAAGCTCTGCTCACATTTTCGTGCTTCACATTTGATCGCTTGGGTGCTACTTGTTCAAATGATTAACCAAGTTTGTTGTATTGCCTTACTTTTGATCACATACCACACGTAACAGCTTCCTCCCCCACGTTGCTATGGAGATATCACCAGGGAATGAACTTCTCTTGTTAAAATAGTCGAAAGTCGAATAGCCAGCCCTATTCATATTGCCCGTTGACAGGGTCGGGAGTAAACCGATGCTCTGTACAAAAAAAACAATTGGGGGTGGTTTTTCTCTGAGCAGCCTGGTACCAAATGGTCTGTGCCCCGGTACCGGTGCGCGGACCGGTGGTTGGGGACCACTGATTTTGGGTACAAAAAGCGGGTGGGATTAAAAGAGGAACCAAAACTTTAAAATGGCCGACTTCAGCCACTGCACAGAGATCCCAGATAGATCTGTAAAGATCTGATTGGAAGGATTGTATTTCATCCATCCATCCATCCATCCATCCATCATCTACCGCTTATCCGGGGCCGGGTCGCGGGGGCAAAAGCTTTAGCAGGGAAGCCCAGACTTCCCTCTCCCTAGCTACTTCGTCCAGCTCTCCCCGGGGGATCCAGAGTCGTTCCCAGGCAAGCTGGGTGACATAGTCTCTCCAGCGTGTCCTGGGTCTTCCTCGGGGTCTCCTCCCAGTGGGGCATGACTGGAACACCTCACCGGGGAGGCGTTCAGGAGGCATCCGAATCAGATGCCCAAGCCACCTCATCTGGCTCTTCTCGATGTGGTGGAGAAGCGGCTCGACTCTGAGCCCCTCCCGGATACAACGTCCGCATCACAGCAGACGTTGCACCAATCCTCCTGTCGATCTCCCGCTCCCTCCTGCCCCCACTCGTGAACAAGACCCAAAGATACTTGAACTCCTCCACTTGGGGCAAGATCTCCTCCCCGACCCGGAGGGGGCACTCCACCCTTTTCCGACTGAGGACCATGGTTTCAGATTTGGAGGTGCCGATCTTCATCCCAACCGCTTCACACTCGGCTGCGAAACGCTCCAGTGAGAGTTGGAGAGCCCTGTTTGAAGGAGCCAACAGCACCACATCATCTGCAAAAAGCAGGGATGCAATACTGAGGCCCCCAAAACGGACCCCCTCAACGCTTCGGCTGCGCCTAGAAATTCTGTCCATAAAGGTTATGAACAGAATTGGAGTCCTACCCCCACTGGAAACGATTCCGACTTACTGCCGGCAATGCCGACAATGTCAGGCAAACTCGATGACATCGGTGGTACAGTGACCGAACAGCCCTTATCAGGGGGTTAGGTACCCCATACCCTCGAAGCACCCCCCACAGAACTCCCTGAGGGACACGGTCAAACGCCTTCTCCAAGTCCACAAAACACATGTAGACTGGTTGGGCGAATTCCCACATACCCTCGAGGACCCTGCTAAGGGTGTAGAGCTGGTCCACTGTTCCACAAAAACCACACTGCTCCTCCTCAATCTGAGGCTCGACTTCCTGACAGATCCTCCTCTCCAGCACCCCTGAATAGACCTTACCAGGGAGGCTGAGGAGTGTGATCCCTCTGTAGTTGGAACGCACCCTCCGGTCCCCCTTTTTAAAAAGAGGGACTACCACCCCGGTCTGCCAATCCAGAGGCACTCTCCCCGTTGACCACGCGATGTTGCAGAGGCGTGTCAACCAGGACAGCCCCACAACATCCAGAGCCTTGAGGAACTCCGGGCGCATCTCATCCACCCCTGGGGCCTTGCCACCGAGGAGCTTTTTAACCACATCGGTGACTTCAGCCACAGAGATAGGAGAGCCCACCTCAGAGTCCCCAGGCTCTGCTTCCTCCAAGGAAGACGTGTTGGTGGAGTTGAGGAGGTCTTCTAAGTACTCTGCCCACCGGTTCACAACGTCCCGAGTCTAAGTCAGCAGCGCCCCATCCCCACTGTACACAGTGTTAGTGGTGCACTGCTTCCCCCTCATGAGACGTCGTATGGTGGACCACAATTTCCTCGAAGCCGTCCGGAAGTCGGCTTCATGGCCTCACCAAACTCTTCCCACGCTCGGGTTTTTGCCTCGGCGACCACCGAAGCTGCGTTCCGCTTGGCCAGTCGATACCCGTCAGGTGCCTCTGGGGTCCCACAGGCCATAAAGGCTCGATAGGACTCGTTCTTCAGCTTAACGGCATCCCTTACTGCTTGTGTCCACCAGCGAGTACGGGTGTTGCCGCCACGACAGGCACCAACCACCTTACGGCCACAACTCAGATTGGCCGACTCAACAATAGAGGCACGGAACATGGTCCACTCGGGCTCAATGTCCCCCGCCAATCCCGGAACATGGGAAAAGCTCTGTCGAAGGTGGGAGTTGAAACTCCTTCTGACAGGGGATTCCGCCAGACGCTCCCAACAAACCCTCACAATACATTTGGGTCTGCCAGGACGGACCGGCATCTTCCCCCACCATCGGAACCTACTCACCACCAGGTGGTGATCAGTTGACAGCTCCGCCCCAGAACATGCGGCCGCAAATCCGATGATACAACTACAAAGTCGATCACCGAACTGCTGCCTAGGGTGTCCTGGTGCCAAGTGCACATATGGACACCCTTATGTTTGAACAAGGTGTTATGGACAATCCGTGGCGAGCACAGAAGTCCAATAACAAAACACCACTCGAGTTCTGATCGGGGGGGGGGGGGCGTTCCTCCCAATCACGCCCCTCCAGGTCTCACTGTCATTGCCCACGTGAGCATTGAAGTCCCCCAGCAGAACAAGGGAGTCCCCAGCAGGAGTACTCTCCAGCACACCCTCCAAGGACTCCAAAAAGGGTGGGGATGCTGAGCTGCTGCTTGGTGCATCTGCACAAACAACAGTCAGGACCCGTCCACCCACCCGTAAGCGGAGGGAGGCAACCCTCTCGTCTACCGGTGTGAACCCCAATGTACAGGCACTGAGCCGGAGGACAATGAGTATGCCCACACCTGCACTATGCCTCTCACCGTGAGCAACTCCAGAGTGGAAGAGAGTCCAACCCCTAACAAGAGAACTGGTACCAGAACCCAGGCTGTGTGTGGAGGCAAGTCCGACTATATTCAGTCGGAAATTCTCTGCCTCACACACCAGCTCGGGCTCCTTCCCTGCCAGAGAGGTGACATTCCATGTCCCAAGAGCTAGCTTCTGCAGCCGAGGATCGGACCGCCAGAGTCCCCGCCTTTGGCTGCCGCCCAGCTCACATTGCACCCGACCCCTTTGGCCCCTCTCATGGGTGGTGAGCCCATGGGAAGGGGGACCCACGTTGCCTCTGCGGGCTGTGCCCGGTCGGGCCCCATGGGTGTAGGCCCGGACACCAGGCGCTTTCCAACGAGCCCCACCTTCTTCCTTGGCGCGCATGACATCCCTGATCATGGCGGCCCAAGCGCGGCGATCCTGTGCCAGGTCAACCGACAGCTTCAGCCAGTCCTGGTTCCACCGTCTCAGACCCACAACCTGGGGGCCGGAAAGGTACGCGAGGTCTTCTTTCATCATGGTGGCCCAGGTCTTGACTTGTCCACCACGCTGCTTGCGCCAGGCTGGCAAAGGAGCAGGAAGGAGAACATCCCTGATCAACTCGCCCTCCTGGTGCCGCGCCGCATGCCTGAAACAACGGAGTCGGCGTTGCAGGAGAAACGCTGGTAAGGGACGAAGGTGCAGGCAGCGACGAAGGTCAGCAGTGGAGACCCGGTCCGATCGGCGGCAGCGGAAAATACGGTGGCGGCAATCGTTATCGAAGACTTCTAGCTTGCGCTGGTCAGTCACTCTCATAGGCCAGGTCTCACAGCCATAAAGCAGGATGGGCCGCACAATCGCCTGGTAGACACGCCCCTTTGTCATCGCCGAGATCTCGCAACGACCCCACAGATGGCGTCACACAAGGTTGGTGAGAGCACACAGCCTTGTCGGACGCCCGACCGCACCTCGAAAGTTTCTGATTCGCTGCCGTAGGCCCGCACTCGGACTTGGGTTGACCAGTAGTAAATGACTTTTAATGGAAAAAAATTAATAAATTAAAAGACTTTTAATGGAGACACATGGGAAATGAAATTTATTTTAAAAATACAGTTTCTCAAGTCAAACAACTTTAATGATGACATAGCACGGTAATGTCCACAGAGGGCAGATCTAAACTTTATCTGCATCTCTTTTTTTGATCCCACGTACCTACTCGCCCTAGATAGTGTATAAAAAGATGCCCGCAAATTGCTAGTCCAACAGGAAGGAAGCATCCTGTGAACACGTATGACAGCCAACGCAAATTTCAGGACACATTCCAGACATATCCCAAAGTGAACAGACAATAGACACCGAAGACAGGGGTCACCAACGTGGTGCCTGCGTGCAGCAGGTAGTCCCTGAGGACCATGAGTCACCCGTGGTCCTGTTTTAGAAATAGGTCTCCTGTGTATGGACATGATGATTTTCTCATGATGACCTCTTGTTAGAGCGATCATCTAAAAATGTAAACAGTGGCAAAGATTTATTCACACAAAGTGTTGCATATTGAATATTTATCCGTCTCCCAATGGTGCTCCATGTCTTCATATCAATACTGATCACTAGTGTATGATTAAAGTTAATTTGACAAAAGATGGTACTTCAGAGGTGTGTTTGAAACTAGTAGTCCTTCACACTAATCAGTCGCCAAGAAGTAACTCTGAGTTTCAAAAGGATTGCTGACCCCGGACATAAGATCTCACTACAACTCAGACTGCAAACAACAATAGCTAACGTAGCACGAGTGTAAGTAGTTGGTTGAAAATGTTTTGTACCGTATTTTCCACACGATTGGGTGCACCAAAAAGTCTTCCATTTTCTTAAAAGCTCACCGAGCGCCTTAAAATCCGGTCCGTCTTTTGTATGGTCATGACTGTAATACATCAACTCCAAGATTGCTCCTTACTGGAGCCATGCTTCCAATGTTAAAATTTGCTGTTGGTTCAGTGAACTGTATCGCTGCTTTATTAAATAAATATGCGTTTCAGCTCCGAAAAAAGGAGAACTGTGGTGTTAATTTTTTAAAACAGTCTCAACAAATACAGGTACGTCTTTGCAGAGATGTGTTTCTCGAGCCGGTCCTTGGCCTCGAGGACCGGCTCGAGGACCGAGGGGCGGTCCTTGGTCCTTGGCCTTGGCCTCGGAGTCAAGTCCTTGGTCCTTGGCCTTGGGAGTCAAGTCCTTGGCCTTGGCCTTGGCCTCGGATTGCCGGTCCTCGGACACAATGAGGGATTAGAGCCTCAGATCCCTTGCATATGGGCCGCAAAAATCACGAAGGAATCTAATAAATTCCATCGAAGGAAACCCATATTGATGGATTTACTCTGTCGCTTAGATGCATGAGTGACTGGCCACTACACTCTTCCATAGGTGGGTGAAAAATGACCCATAATACAATCAATGCTTTTTTTAATTATTATTTTTGTCATTTTGGTTAAGAATAATTACTTGTATAAAATTTAGTAATATATTTAGGACCATACAGGAATGATTTCATGTTTGAAATATCTTTATTTTTAATTTTTAAAAATGTTTGAAAAATAAAAATTACCCAGAACAGCAATAGAAAAATGTGAACATCCATTGTGTGTGTGTGTGTGTGTGTGTGTGTGTGTGTGTGTGTATGCATTGCCTGTTTTGCCTTTCTGGCAGTGATCATTGCACACAAGTACATTGCATTTCCCACACCTATTGCTGACTTTGCGATCTTTGTTACTTGGGCAGATCTGACACCTTTTTCTCTTTGGTTGGCCCTGTGTATTTCTTTCCTGTGTCTTAGTTGTGGCTTTTGTCACCCCGCACCTTTTCATTGCTTCAATAATCGGGATTTACAGTTGGGTGCAGCTTTCCAGTCGACTCCTCATGTGTGGTGTGACAAGCTCCTTTGAGGAACAGCCGTCGTGCATTGGTGATGCCACTCTTGAAATCTGGGTGCTGAGCCATGAAAAAGGTGTAGGCATTTAGGGTGCCGATGTCAATTATGTTGTACCACCGCACCATGGGCCACCTCTGTGTTTGCCGCTTGCACGTGTAGTTGCCAACCATCTAGTCAATGGTGTCTACACCTCCATTTGTCTCGTTGTAAAATTTGATCACTTATGTTTTTTTCTTTTTGCTATGTTCATCCACTGCTTTGTCATGGTGCATCGTGCTTAGGAGCACAACAGCTTTTCCTTTCTTTCTGACATAGCTGACCATGGTAAGGCTGTTGAATCCAAACTCTGTGCTGTAAACCTCCCTGGACTTGGAAAGCTTCATCAGAGTAGGGATGGCTTGTTCTGACATAGAGTCCCCACAATAGTGACCTCCTTCTCCAGGAGATGTTGCGCGAGTTGCACACTGGTGAAAAAGTTATCCATGGTGACCGGTGTTTCTAAATCTACCACACAGCTGCTGGACAATATTTTCTCCCAGATTCTTCTGAACGTCTTCCCCTGGTTGTCTCCCCGTGTAAACTATACCATCTATTGTATAGGGGATGCGTGAATCAGAAACCCAGAAGATCTTTAGGTCATACTTGGCAGGCTTGCTTGGCATGTACTGTAGAAACTTGCACCTACCCCTGAATGGCACAAGCCCACAGTGACACAATCACTGGGGATGAATTGCTGTCTGCAGTTGACCAGGAACAGGTACCATACATAGCGAAAGACTGACATATGATCTGTTTCCAGGCGGAAGGCCAATTTGTAGATAAATCATAGTCATGAACGACACACAAACAATTTTATATGAAGATAATACTTAGACGTATCAGCTCTTACAGTGTAAAATAATTTTCCTGAGGGGTTCATTTCTGATAGTATAGTCTGCATGGTCCGCAGTCAATGTATTGCTGACAGCCAAAGTCGATTCGAATCAGTGGTTCCCATTTGACTCCATAGAAAATGTACACGGGTCACTTTTGACCCATTTATGGAAACTTTGGGTAGCAATACAAAAACGAAATTTCTTAAAATGTATCAAATGTAAGTTAAAATTGTGAATGGCATTATATAAAAAACATGTTTTTTGAGGAATACCTGGAATATGAAATTATACTAATTTTTCAGTCCGAAGATATTTCAAGAAAAAAACCTACCAGGTCATTTTTGACCCACATATGCATCTAAGGGTTAATGATGAGAGGGGAGAGGGCCGGAGAATCTTTGAGTAGAACAGTAGAGAGAGGGTCAAGTTGACAAGTAGAGGATTTGGACTTCTGGATTAAGATGGAGATTTGGTGGACAGATGGGGATGTGAATGCAGAGAACAGGTGGGTAGGAACCGGGGAGAATGGAGAAGGAGGGTTGGGAGCAGATGAAGGGGTGAGTTGCTGGTGGATAAGTTGAATTTTGGATGTAAAAAATGAGGCCAGAGTATTACAAAAATCAGTGGAATAGAGATGTGAGGGAAGAGTGTCAGCAGGTTTAGTGAGTTTAGAAATGAGTGAAAAGAGTGATCTGGGGTTACCTTCATTGGAACTGATTAAACCAGAGTAGAAGATTGATTTGGCTTTGGATATTGAGTCCTAATGGAGGAAGTGGGTAGTGTGCATTTCTTTATGAATAGCGAGTCCAGTTTTTCTGTATAATCTTTCAAGTTGACGGCCTTTTGATTTAAGTTGTCTGAGGGTAGGGGTAAACCAGGGTGCTGTTTGGTTGAAGGAGACAGTTTGGGGTTTGAGTGGGCCAGGGTATTGAGAATGTTATGGAGGTTTGTATTGTAGTCGACTCTGTAGTGTGTCAAAAACTCATCTGTTGTAGAAAGACAATCAGTACTGCAGCGGTTGTTGATAAGTGATTCTAAATTGTCTAGGTTAATGTCCTTGATTTTACGAAAATGTATAATGCGTTGTGGGTTGGATTTGAAAAAGGACAGGTTAACATTGAATGAAAGCAATAGATGATCTGTGTATGGGAGGAAATCGGTTTTACAGTTTGTTGGTGATAATCCTATACAGCAGATCAAGTCCAGAATATGTCCTTTACTGTGTGTGGGAAAGTTGACAAACTGTTGAAAACCAAAACTGTCCAGACAGGAGGTAAAGTCTTTGGTGAGTGAGTTATTGATATTGTCCATGTGTATATTGAAATCTCCTAAGAGAATCACATTTGGTGATAGTGTATACAGATGAGTGAGGAGTGCAGTAATGTCAGTGATAAAATTCTTGTTTGGCTTTGGTGGACGGTAAATAGTGGCAATCAGTGTGGGAGATTTGATCCAGAGAGCTGTATAACTGTAGCTTCAAAAGATAAAAAAGCAGGCACATTTACAGGTGCAAATTTCCAATCCTCACGCAGAATCATCGCGAGGCCACCTCCCCTCTCAGTCGTGCGAGGCACAGAGTGATAAACGAAGCCCGGTGGAGTAGCTTCATTAAGAGTACCATAATCATTCGGCTGCTGCCAGGTCTCAGTCAGACACAGAATGTCAAACTCACGCTCTGTCAGAGGTCGTGGACGAACTGGCCCTTGCTCGTAAGGGAGCGGATGTTCAGTAGGCCGACGTTGACAGCAGTGCAGCTGCGAGCGACCGGGATGCTATCCGACCTTGGGATGCGTGTCAACACAGAGGCATCCGCACGGCGTCCGGTGTTCTTCCGTGGCCGGCGAGCGGTGGACCAGACGACCTGATGGAGCTGGAGTTGTCGTATTGATATTTTCGGCGTGAGCCCCGGTGAGTGCACCTTCGCCGGGGCACTTAAAGGATGTCCGGGTGTTGGAGCAGAGCAGGCGGCGGTGGACCATGTGGATTAAAGTTGAGTTTGAGCTCAGTGGCTGCATACTGGTGAAGCGCTTCCAATGGTTGGTGGAGAACAGACAGGACGAACCAGCAGAAAGCAAGCCACTCATAACTGATTGACATAGTTGGACTGGAGTAATGAAGTCGGGAAGCAGCAACAGGTAGCAGGTAAGCTGGCCGCAACTCGACGACAACTCAATACTCGATGACAGGTAATGACAGTTCGACCGATCGAGTGTGGATTGAATTTAGTTTCGTTTTGTTTTGTGACAGATGACATTATGTGTGCATGCAGGTTGCTATTTTAGTCCGCAAACTGAGGAATCGCGCGAATGAAAGTTTGAGATGGCGGCGAAAAAAACTCACCAAGGTCTATTAATTACGATATTTAAGAAATGGGAATGCTTGTCTGATTTATCGTATGAATCGTCCAAAGGGCGTTTCACTAAACTCACCTGTGACGTATGCACAGAACGCGAGAGCGAAATAGCACGCGAGGCACGATTACGAGGCAAATTGGTAATTAGATTTGTAGGCTAGTTGCTGTGAAAAATATTATGAAACAGTATTGGTTATTCTATACTTTACTGGTTGTAGCATGGTAACTTTATGAATAAAACATTTGTCACAAAGTGTCATAATGCTAATGTTAACTGTTGGTAGAACTAATGATGAGGTGTGTAAAATTATTTCGTCAAATTGATCGTAGATTACACATGCATCGTCTTGGGAAGAGGATGTCAAGCCACATCAATACTTAACTGTATCAATGATTACCAGTCAATTAATCTTTGCAGTGTGAGATTGGAAAAAATACCCCGATGATGCCACATGAGTACACCAGTTTTTGATCCATTTATATTTTGGAATAAACCTGGAGTACACAGCTGCTCATGTAATGTTCATTGTTAATGCATAGTTTTCAAACATTGACCATTGAAACATTACAGTTTTGAGTTTCGGAATTCTTGATTATCAATACCAGTCAAAATAGAAAAATGGGTTCCCATGATGAACGTTTACGGAACCCAACATTTGTAATCGTGGTCGAGCGACTGGTCAGGAAGGGCAGTTCTGTCCTGGGTTGCTCCCTTGACACTCTGGAGGAGGTGGGCAACAGAAGGATGCTAACTAAGCTAAAAGCTATGATGGCCAGTCCCTCCCACGCCCTCCAGCCCGCCCTGACAGCACTTGGTAGCTCCTTCAGCCAGAGACTGTTACACCCGCGCTGCAAGAAGGAGAGATACCGACGCTCGTTCCTACCGACTGCTGTCAGGCTGATGAATAAAAAATAACAATCATAATAATAATAATAATTAAATTATGTGAAGTAAAATTGTAAATAGTACTGTGATTTATCCATTGTGTTCATATTGTATTTAATTGAAAGATGTTTGTTGTTTTTTTTCTCTTTCTCCTTTCTTCTTTCTACATACATTCTTGCTGCTGGAGGCTGTAAATTTCCCCAGTGTGGGCCGAATAAAGGATATCTTATCTTATCTTATCTTCCTATTGGGTAATCCGACGGAACCGAAAAACTGTTACTGTGAATTTCCCGAAACCTTAGGCCTGCTCCTGAATTCTTTACATTTTTGCAGCATTTGTTTATCATTGTATGTACTGTATATGTTGTTGTTTGTGTTATTATCATATGCAATTGAATAAGTAGACCCTTTCAGAATTTGAAATTTGGGACTCTCTCAATCTCATACTTTTCTGATCAAACGAGTCCCTGACACTCGCTGCCGGTAAACTGTAAAATGATCACTGCAGAGATTACCGCTTTTTCTGCACTCAGTGATTGACTTCTATGCAAAGACATTTCTCAACTTGTGTTCCGTGCCATGGCATGCCTGTTGAGTGTTGATTTACTTTATATTAAGAAACTACTGCACGAAAACATGAATTCATAAATGTATACCATATGCTTTTATTTTAGTTTTTCTCAATATAAATAACACGTACCCTGACTGTTCTACTCTTTGAATAAAAACACTTCATTCAAGCATTAGGGAGTGCAAAGGGTTATGATGGCGGGGTGTTGCAAATCATGAAGACCTGCCAAGTGGTATGATAGCATTGATTTATACATGTCCTCGGCTAGGCCTCAGTTTCAAAATCAGTCCTTGGTCCTTGGCATTGGGCTCGGAAAATTTCTCAAGTCCTTGCCTTGTCCTTGCCACGGAAAATTTTCAGAGGTCTTGGCCTTGGCCTTGCCCCGGAAATTTTTCAGAGGTCTTGGCCTTGGCCTCGGAGTCAAGTCCTTGGCCTTGGCCTGGGGTTGCCGGTCCTTGGACACAACGCTGCGTCTTTGTCTATCTCCGTGCTTTCTTCCGTTTGCCTCGAGAGACGTTCAAGACCGCCACCGAAAAACGTAAACTAACGATTACTTCAAAGAAACTACAAAAATGGATAATAATACATCAAAACTGAAAAGCAAGCGAGGATAGAACAAAATATATTCTTTTGCCCCGCCTACAGAATTTATATTGATTTCATCATTTGTGAACACACAACAAAAGAATAAATAACTACGACTGACATCTTGTTGTGTTATTTTGACTTCAAGATTGCGCCGCGAGGGTGGCTGCCTGCCTTTCCAGCAGCTCCTATTTATTTTGTCTTATTGTGATACTATTAAAGGTTTTCTTATTTTATCTTATCTGATTGTACTCTTGGAGCTACGATAAAGGAAATACCAATGGGTTTTTCGGAGGCGGTCATGAACGCCTCTCGAGTTGACCGGAAAAAAAGAAGGGAAGGAGACCGACAAAGACACCTGAGTTTGTTGAAAAAATGACAGCTGTGGTTCTGGTTTTATTATCTTTTTAAACACAGACTTTATTAATGGTTTTCACAGTGCGGAAAATACTGCAATGGTTTTAAACTTTTTTTTTGCCTCACCTACCATTCAACCAAGTTTGTGGTGTTCCACAGGTAATTTGCATAGCTTGTTTCAGACTCACCATGCTTATACGATTAGTAGAGTGAGCAGTCCTGTGACTTCACTATACTAATATATGCAAATAAAGACATTTATCAGCATTGTTTTACATAAGAAAAAAACCATCTGTATTTTTTAAAACAATTTTCTCCCAACACAAATGTCACAAAACGTCAGAATTTGACCGTTACCATGGTTAACACTTGCACTCTGAGGCGGAGAGCCATTTGGAAAATAAATAAATAAACAAATTATTTAAAAGTATGACAAAAGAGCAAGTAGTGGAACTGGGAATTTCTTGAGCAAACTGAGAGCAAACACTTTAGATGTTTAAATTTAAATTTCATTAACCTCCCATGCTTGTTTTTGGAATGAAAGAGGAAACCGGAGTACCCGGGGAAACCCACGCAGGCCCGGGGAGAGCATGCAAACTCCACACAGGAAGGCCGGAGCCAGAAACTCTGCACTGTGAGGCAGCCGTGCTAACCCAGGGGTGCTCATTACGTCGATCGCGATCGACCAGTGGATCGCGTACTGGTCCCAAGTCGATTGCAAGGGGTGTAGAGGACAAAAAAAAAAAACAACCACTTGTGTTCCGATCTTCGGTCCAAAAAGTTTGGGCACCCCTGTGCTAACCAGTCGACCACCGCGTCACCTTTAAATTAACATCAAATGTACTTCATTCATATAACTAAAAACAACCTTGTACACTAGAACCGCAGTGTTGGTCATGAAAACATCCTCCATACTTCTCTCACAATGTCAGTCAACAGTATAATTGGCATCGTTGCATGATTTTTCTTCACAGTGTGCCTGTAGTGTCTAAGGTGGCTCATTCATGTATGAGTTTGCGCTCTGTAAATGTCACGGGGCATTTAAATAGGAGACATTACAATTATGTACGTCAGACCACGGTTGACTTAACTCTCAAAAGTGTACACATGCTGTACTAGGTATTTGTTTAAGTTATGTCTGCTTTTATGTCTCCCCGCTGTCCCTCAAATCTTTCTATTAAAGGTTAATCTTGAGCTGCTGATTAATTTTTGAGCGGAATGAGTTTCTATCACATCAGACAGCCCTGAGCGTGTGTACGTGTATACAGTAGTACGTGTGCGTGTGTGCGTGTGCGTGCATGTGCTTGAGCGTGTTAGGAGTACGATCATGCTAACAGTGGCTGACAGCCTGTTTGAAAGTGAGCTGTTTAATTTTGTAGAATGCTCACGCCCCTAATTCACAGATCAAATTGTGCAACCTTGTGCTGTCACAGCTCATCCCTCTCAGCCAGCCATGCACTTTTCTCCAGCAGTCACCAAGGCAGCATTAAAAGCATCTGATGGGTGTAGTCAGCCTTATGGTCTTTGATTTTGAATTGCTGTGAAAAGGGCAGAGGAAGTGAACGCAGAGCAGGATCCAGGGCGAACAAAAGAGAGGGTGTGAACGTGTTGCAAAGCAATGCATCTGATTGGTTCTGGTCCAGCAAGTAGCAGTGCCTAAATTAGATCAAGCCAGTGTCTCGGAAAAAGCAAAGCCTCAATTTTCTTGTGACTGCTCCGATTCTACTTACCCTTAGTGAACGGGCACATAAATTATGTGCCCATTTGTGTCCACTGAGATCATTAATTTGCCCTTGGGACATAATCAGCGTTTTGCTGTCGTTGGTTTGGACAGCCGCATTATGGCACATATGCGCTGGATAAAGGCCAAATAACCAAGAGGACAGACAGGAGTAAAAGTGAATACAATTGGCTTTATGATGTTTTGCATCTTTCCATTTTTTTTATTGCACATAACTCTTCAGTTGTACAACGCAGTTGACCTATTTTTGGGTACATTTACCACTACAGTAGCGCCTCCAAAGTCCAAAGCGCCAAAGGTCTCACAGTTTGGAAATTCAAGCAAAATGTCCAGGAAAAATAATTCCTCCAGAGTGGCACAAACTCTAGCGTGACAAAAGAAGACTTTCAGCATGGTACCTATTTTACATGTGCATTTTGCAAAGTTGGTGATCTTTATGCGAATGACACTCATTGCTGAGAGCTGTTTACAACAACATATTTATATATATATATATATATATATATATATATATATATATATATATATATATATATATATATATATATATATATATAAAAATAAATCCTCATCTCACCCCTCGGGTGGTGTTCGTTCCTCATTCAGCTCAGGTCCTCTACCAGAGGCCAGGAAGCTTGAGGGTTCTGCGCAGTATCCTTGCTGTTCCCAGCACTGCACATTTCTGGACTGAGATGTCCGATGTTGTTCCCGGGATCTGTTGCAACCACTCATCTAGTTTGGGGGTCACTGCCCCGAGTGCTCCGACCACCACAGGCATGACTGTCACCTTTACCTTCCAGGCTCTCTCCAGCTCCTCTCTGAGCCCATGGTATTTCTCGCGTTTCTCATGTTCCTTCTTCCTGATGTTTCCATCACTTGGGACCGCTACATCCACTACAACGGCTTTCCTCTGTCCTACTGTCACCTTTACCTTCCAGGCTCTCTCCAGCTCCTCTCTGAGCCCTTGGTATTTCTCGCGTTTCTCATGTTCCTTCTTCCTGATGTTTCCATCACTTGGGACCGCTACATCCACTACAACGGCTTTCCTCTGTCCTTTATCAATGATCACGATATCTGGTTGGTTCGCCATTACCATCTTGTCAGTCTGGATCTGGAAGTCCCAAAGAATCTTCGCTCTGTCATTCTCCACTACCTTCGGAGGTGTTTCCCATTTTGACCTTGTTTTGACCATTTTGAAATTGTTTCAATTTTGAGGATTTGCTCAGCTCAGACCCTGACCCCAAATATTGATGAACTTGTAGAAAAGATAAGACACCACCGAGTATCAGCCTCAGCCTCAAAGAAGCGAATATTACTGTGCAGTCACATATTAAGAGTTTTTACTCACTTCAAGTTTCAAAATTAAAGTATAATCTTGGCTTTCACTGTATGTTACTTCTGCTTGAAGTGTTGTTTTGGGTTAATACATTTTTGCACTTTGTTGTATTTAAATGCAATTATGTTTTACAAATATTTCATTTGAGTAAATGATCGAAAATTGCTTTTACTAAGTAAATTTCAACAAATCCACAAAGGTTTTCAGCGATACTAGCCGGAGGAGTGACAGCTCTTTATGGCGCATGTTAAAGGTGGAGCTTCAACAACTCAACTCAACTCAGCTGTATTTATAGAGCTCTTTAAAACAACCGCCGCTGTATACGAAGTGCTGAACATGGAGTAAAAAGAATTCATACAACAACATATAAAACAATAAATTAAAATCTGAGACAGTAGAAAGCACAACAAGAGTAAAACAAAAAATCAAGTCTTGTGTATTGAGTCAAACACCAAAGAGTAAAAAAGAGTTTTAAGACAAGTTTTAAAGATGGGCAGCGACGGGGCTAGCTTCATTCAGTGGGAGCTCACTCCAAAGGGAGGGAACAGCGACCGAAAAGGCTCGATCCCCCCTGAGATGTAAGGTGGGGCGAGGGCATTTACATATTTGAAAACAAATAATAGGATCTAAAATAGAACTCTAAAATGTATAGGGATTCAGTGAAGGGATGCCAGATGAGGACATATTTGCTCCCTCTTATGAGTGGCAGTCAAGAGGCAAGCAGCAGCATTCTGGACCAACTGGAGAAGCTTAATGGAGGATTGGCGGACTCCAAATGAAAGTGCATTACAGTAATCCAGCTGGGATGTGACGAAGGCATGAATTGCTGTTTCAAAGTGCTCTTGAGAAAGGAGAGGATTCATTTTATCCAGCTGCCGAAAATGAAAGAAGCTGAGTTTAACAACAACAACAGTGAGGATTTTGAACTCCACTCCCATCGATTCATCTTGTAAACCTATGCTCCCTGCCCAACAAAAGGAGCTTCTCCTGCTCAAAAGGTTTTTGAATGTTCTGCTGCTCTCTGCTTTTCAGAAACTTGGATCAGCGTAAATTTGGCCGTTTTCCAAGTTCACCATGTGTCACGGAGCTGTTGGCGGAATACGAATCAACAAATCTGTTGTAAGGATCGATGTCACGGAGCTCAACAAACAATACCAGCCTGGATGTGGAGTCGCTATGAACGGTAAGTCATGCGATTTACCCCTCGAGTTTTCCTCATTTCTGCTTTCCCGAGTTCACATCCAACCACAAGATAATGTGAACGTTTCGCGACAAACACTGGTCGAGCAAGTGAATGAACAAAGGAGCCCAGTTTCACCCCTCATCATCCAAGGCAACTTCAGCAGAGCAACACTTGAACCTCATGAATATAAGCATCACGTTGATTGTTCTTCCATTGGAAGGCAACATTCTGGGTCACTACTTCGCTGTACCACACTGAAAGATTCATATCCCGCTGTTGCCCTCGCAGCTTTGGGTTCGTCTGACGATAGTTCAATCCACTTCATTTCTACATAGAGGCACAGACTTACAGAGTATGTGTGAAACCTGTGGTGAAAGCAGTGAAGAGGCACAGGACTGTTCGGACCTCAGAGATGAAAGATTCTTTCTTGTTGC
Organism: Hippocampus zosterae; assembly: GCF_025434085.1. Lineage (NCBI taxonomy): Eukaryota > Metazoa > Chordata > Actinopteri > Syngnathiformes > Syngnathidae > Hippocampus > Hippocampus zosterae. The sequence continues at coordinate 36,056,076 of NC_067451.1, forward strand.
TTGTTAAAATACTCAGCACGGCGTTGGTTTTTAAAGGCACCTGTGTCGCATGTCTCATCTGCAGCTGTAAATCACTCCTTTTTTTATTTCTGTTTTCCCCTGTCCAATGTGTGTCTTTTGTTCAGCAGTACATTGTGCACATTAACTGTTTGTCTAGTTCAAGGGGAAGCAACTCCGGTCCGAGAGAGCGGCAGTCCTGCTTGGTTTAGAACAGTGGTTCTTAACCTTGTTAGAGGTACTGAACCCAACCAGTTCATATGCACATTCACCGAACCCTTCATTCGTGAAAAATAATTTTATTTTATTTTTTTACAAATTCAAGACAAAAACAACACATTTATTAAAAACAGAAAAAAGTAAACACAATTTGAATGGCAGGCTGATTGAACACTCTAAATTGTCCCTAGGTGTGAGTGTGAGTGCGAATGGTTGTTCGTCTCTGTGTGCCCTGCGATTGGCTGGCAACCGATTCAGGGTGTCCCCCGCCTACTGCCCGGAGACAGCTGGGATAGGCTCCAGCACCCCCGCGACCCTAGTGAGGATCAAGGAAGATGAATGAAGATGAATTTGAATAAGTATAAAGTATACGTTTTTAAATTGTGCGCAAAATGAAGCAGCCGGTGATGGTGTGTCATAACTATTTGACATGTTGAGTCGGGTGTGCCTTAACCTCCATGGCTGAGGCTCTGTCGAACCCCTGAGACTGATTCACTGAACCCTTAGGGTTCGATCGAACCCAGGTTACGAACCACCGGTTGAGAATGTTCCCTCTTCCAACACACCTGATTCAAATGATCAGGTTCGTTATCGTTTTTTTTACAAAGCTTGCTGATGAGCTGTTAATGTTGCCATCAAATGGAACTATCAATATAGTCGTGTACTTTTCAGCTCCTATGTGGTTTTCCAAGCTAAACCAATTGATTACTACCAATCAAGCTTTGCGTGTAAAATTAACAAAGCCTTTCTTGAAGCAATTGTTTCACATGATTTTCAATTAAGTGTAACCAATACCCTGCAAGTGACCGTGTCTCCACATCTCTAAGACCCCACAATTTCCACATTATTTAAATAACCAGTTGACCAATAAATCGTGTACCTCGGTGGAGTTCCGAGGTGCTCATTGATGTGCTCAGGAATACGCACAGGTCTACTGCGTCAGTGACACAGAAAAGTCTTTAATCCCTAACAAATAGTCTCATACAGCATACGTCAAGCCAATTATTCTCGGCAGAGCTGTGCATCAGCCGCTGTTTCTACGCGCAAGGGTAGAAGTGAAGCAGAGTGACAAAGACGCCTTTCCCTTGACCCACCTTTAATACAATTCTCCACAGAGTGTGTGTGCGTGTGTGTGTGTGTGTGTGATTGTGTGTGTGCGTGCGCGCGCGTGCACGCGCACGCTCCGTGCGTGTTTCCAGCTATGGGCAAATGGTCTGTGAGGGTGATTTTTGTGTTATCAGCTACATTTGTCAGATGAGGAGTGACTGGTCTTCCTGTTGCGAGCCTCCCTTTGACGTGGGTCTGGTCTACCAGCTGGAGGCCGCCTTTTGCTGTGTGTTTACAGTCGCCCTGCTGTGGGCGCCCTGTGAAGTGCCGATGTAACCTCCAGCCCAGGGTCTGAGGTGGACCTCCCATGCTCCTGGCACCTCGCCTCCACCACCTCTAATTCACGCTCGACCAGCACAAATCATTTCATTTGCACTCAGAAACACAGCATTATTTGCAGTCACACATTCCAAATCTCAACCCAAATCAACTATGACCATACGCGGTAGAACTTTGACAAAAAGCACGTATTTTGCGAATATGTGAAAAACTGCAATACAGCAATATGAAAGCCAATAAATGAAAATCCCTTTACTTTGCATCATGTCTATTCCCACCTAACTTCAAAGCAAACAAATCGCCAGAGAATCTCTCTGCTTTGACAGAGACCAGCTAACAAATGTATCTCATCACGTGATGCTGCTCTAATGCTGGACCTGGAGTGACCCCAAGGGTTAGACACGGGAACTTTTTAACTTCAACTAACTTTGTAACTTTCCAAATTACAGTATTTTCACAACCATTCGGCGTACCGTATTGTTGGGCGCAGTCTCATTAACGGGTGCTATTTCTGTATTTGACACATAGACAAAACGCACTGTATTATTGGGCGAAGTTTTACAGTGGTAAAACATACGGCAGCTTAAACATACGGCATGCATGCGCGCACACTAAAAACACGTTAGCTTGAAGCATACTCAACCACTAATATCTTAGTGGATGACATGATAAAGCAGCAAATCATCCCGAGACAATTTGACCACAGACATTTTGGCACAAGACACACCTCTGTAATGTGGGAACAAATGAAAAACAATACAGGATAACAAGGAACAAAACAACATGATTACTAAGACATAAATTCCAAAACCCCTTTTCCAGGCATCCCCTCACCCAATTAGCGACATAGCTTCTCCAGCATGTCCTGGGTCATCCCCGGGTCCTCCTGCCGGTGAGATATGCCCAGAACACCTCACCAGGAAGGCGTCCAGGAGGCATCCTAATCAGATGCCCAAGCCACCTCATCTGACTCCTTCGATGTGGAGAAGAAGTGGATGAACAAATGGAAGTCTCCTTTACCCACAGGAACCTCTACTCTTCCGGCTGCGGCCTGAATAACACAACTTCCAGTTGCAAACAGATTCACTTTCATGGCTGCAGCAGAGCATCACTTCTCAATGACCTCAACTCATTCTTTGAGATTCGAAAGGTACAATGATGCAAAACTAAGGTGCTTCATCTCTGACGAATCCGCTCTGCTCTCTGGCCCTAATCTACACCACAGCTGTGTTCTGCAGGATCCCATCACCTGGTGTGAGGGTGCTTCTTGACATGAACCAGAGATGACCGCTACATTTTCCAACAAGCAGAAACAATGGACAGCAACAGACACTACCACTTTCCGGGGTGATCCTGTGGAGGCGGAGGAGGAGTACAGATATTTGGGCACGAAATTTGATGGCCTCTTGAGGTTTTCCTCCAACATTGAGGAGTTTATTCGGAAGTGCCATCTGAGGCAGTATCTGCTCAGGAAGCCGAGTTCATTTGGAGTCATAGTACAACTGTCATGACTCTCTGTCATGATGTGATGACCCTTCCACATGATGGCAACAGAGGAAAGGTCAAACATAGGTGTAGGAATTGAGGAACATACAGCACATTTGACAATAAAGTTGTACTTGACTTGACTTTGCGCAACACATGAATGAAGTGAAAAAATGGATGATGGCCCTGGCGAAATGCTAACTTGATGCACTAAAAACAAAAGACAGCGGTACAAAACACAGAGGAGGTATCGGGACTGACTGACACACACAACAAGACAACACATGCGACACAGCCAGCTCACCTCTGTAAGCCACCGGAACCTTTTTGAACAGTGGTGGTTGTTAGGTTGATTGTTTTTAATCATAAATTTGCATATTGTTAATGATAAATTCATTGTCCTTGCAATGAAGAACGCTTATGCTTTTAATAGAAATATAATGCTTTTAATGAAAATATGATCACATTTATAGTATATGAATGCTTAGAGCACTGGGTGGCAGCAACGACCTTTCCGAGAAAGTGATTGGAAAGAGCTAAGTATTAAGACAAAACAAGGGCAAGATCGGACTTGAACGGAACTGTCAACACGAGCTGCAACTTGTGTTTTTGTAATGATTGCACACATGTACAATACAATACATGCACATAATAATAATTAAAGTATGTGAAGGAAAATTGTAAATAGTACTGAGATTTATCCATTGTGTTCATATTGTATTTAATTGAAAGATGTTTGTTGTTTTTTTTTTCTCTCTTTCTCCTTTCTTCTTTCTACATACATTCTTGCTGCTGGAGGATGTAAATTTCCCCAGTGTGGGACAAATAAAGGATATCTTATCTTATCTTATGTACGTAATTTCCACTCACATGCACACACATAGTCAAACAAGCTCAGTGTGTCTTCAACAGCCCTCACCCTTCAGGTTGGACACAGCCATCTATTAGATACCCAATAAATGAGATGGCGAGTGGGGAGATCTTTGGGTGACGTGCAGAGAACTGAAACCAACGCTTCTCCTTGTTCCCCCCTGGTACCAGAATTGAGTCTCCTGTCTCCTCCTCGTGTTTTATGTCTGAATGTCAAATTGATGGACCTGACAGTGGTGAATGACTGGATGTGGTTGAACTCCCTGTCAATCAATTGCCCATCAGACTACTCTCCCCTACGCCCATTGGTTGGTTGGGTCAGAGATGAGGGCCATCAATCCGGGAGGAGCAGAGGGAGAGCTTCCGCACACAAAGGTGAACCCATAACACACACACACACGCACGCACACACACACACACACACACACACACACACACACACACACACACACACACACACACACACACACGCACACACAGAAGTGAATTAACGGGCACAAAATATCAAAATATCGTAACATTCATTGAGAGGATTTTACCTTTCTTATTCATCTCTGGTTAGCGCAGGCGTGCCCAAACTTTTTGGGCCGAAGATCGACTTTTCGATCAACCAACCTCCCGCGATCGACCCGTTACTGCGCATGTGTCTGCTGAGTGCTCACGACTTCCAGTGACGTAATCACTCGCCACCGCAGGTTAATGATTTACCTGCTTTATTTTATTTAATTTTTTAAATACTTTTTGTGAAAATGAGACTGATGATGATTAGGGTGCAGTGTACATTAACACAAAAATATATTACTAACATGCACAAAAACACACAGCTGGCTTTTCCTACTCTACACCCCTCGCAATCGACTTGGGACCAGTCCGCGACCGACGTAATGACCACCCCTGGGTTAGCGTGTTGACCTCACAGTGCAGAGGTTTGATTCCAGCTCTGGCCTTCCTGTGTGGAGTTTGCATGTTCTCCTCGTGCCCGCCTGGATTTTCTTAGGGTACTTCGGTTTTCTCCCACATTCCAAAAACAGGCATGGCAGGCTGATTGAACACTCTAAATTGTCCCTAGGTGTGAGTGTGAGTGCAAATAAATGGTTGTTTGTCTGTGTGGCCTGTGATTGGCTGGCAACTGGTTCAGGGTGTCCCCCGCCTACTGCCCGAAGACAGCTGGGATAGATACCAGCATGCCCCGCGACCCTTGTGAGGATAAGGTGGATCAGAAAATAGATGGATGGATGGATGGATCATTCATCTCTTGGTTTCATACATACATTATGGTCCATCCTAAATGTTCTTTTTGTGCTAGATGCTTATTGCTGTCGTACGAGAGTGGCTCAAACTCAAGATCATTCTGATTCTGGTTTTGTTTCTGAAAAGGGATCTTATCCACCAGCCATCTGGTGTGATGGAGTTGGAGCCTTGGCAGAGCCCATCGAAATATCAAACTCTATGTGAACCTCCTCTGGTCCTGTGTCAAGTCAACAAACCGCACATCTGCAGAAGCGTGACTGGCCCCTTGACATCTTTATCCCAGCATACTATATTTCAGTGCCTGCCGCATTTGAAATATGCCAATCCTTCCTGACATTTCAACGATGACAAAGGGTCTTGTACTATTTACTATTTTCCAACAGTTGTCCTTCTACACATACAGTACAGTAGTGCCCATTGAGAAAAAAATCTTTTAAAAGTTACCTGTTCAATAAAAGACAATTGTGATCCTAGGGCTGGAAAAAATGCACTGCTATGTCCTAAGTAATAAAAGATGATTTGGAATGCACTGAAGCTCCAATAGCTTCTGGTCTGTTTCACCCTGGGTAGAATAAAATCAGTGTAATCTATTACTACTAGAACAACACAAGCACACCTGAAACTTTTAAACATGCAGCTTACATAAATCTTATGTAGAGATTTCACATATAGTACATAAAAACTAAAACTGCGAAATGGGAACTATGTTCATCTCCCTGTGTTTGAGTGGACACACATTTTTCTACATTATTCCAGCATGAAGTACCGGTAATGTCTTTCTCAGATATTTTAAGTCAAGCCTTAATTTCATTTCAGCCATAGTCAACAGTAGAAATGGATGGCTGGACAACTAGATTCCAAACACATTTTATAATATCTAAATAGTAACTTGGGGAGACGCTCAACATTGACATTTTTTTACATTTGATTTAATGTCTGTAGTGGTCACTCAAAGCCACTCCTGTGTCCACTGCCACAGAGCCATGCTTTGATTATAAGTGTTGAGGAAAAACAAAGGTAAGTGATCCAAAGTTTGGCCACGCTTCACCAGTATGTTCATAAGTATTTATACATTATAATGTTGATGATGCAAAGGCATTTCAAATCCAATAATATTACATTTTAAAATCACATTCAATTCAAATATTTTTGCTCATTCACAACACACTTAAAGTAAATGCAGAATGCATAATTATTCTGTCGACAGAAGAAAATGATTGGCAAATGTATGAGCTCCACTGACGTCATTTGGTGGCAAAAAGACAAAACAAAACAGTGACTCTTGTTTTATTTCAATATATTTTCGATGTGCTTGTGAGGTTTGCTGCCATACTTGTCAATATTAGAGTGAAGCAAAAAGAAACAACGGTAGAGTTTTTGTGGTTTGAAATGCGATGGCACAGCAAAAAGATATTTTCCAATTCCCTCCACAAAACTACAATTCCTCCCATTCATGTAAGATGTCCATCATAAATGTTCCCCTTCTTGTCTGTGTTTTGCTTTTCATTTTCCTGACTGTCATTTTGATTGTCACATGTCATGTTGGCAAACAGTTTGCAGCAACTTACGTCCAACTGTTTCTGGGCAAGTTATGAATATGCCTTTCATAATCATCTATAAAAGCAATTATTTTGGCTGGAAGATAAGATATCTTTTATTTGTCCCACACTGGGGAAATTTACAGTCTACAGCAACAAGATTGTGGGTAGAAAGAAGACCAAGGTTTGTTTAGCCTACACAGTATACACAGGTAGGAACTACAGCATTAGCATCTCTGGTGAGTATGATGTGATTCTTTTTTTTATTTAACGTTTTCATATTGATAAAAACTGATTGCAAAGTATTATATAAGTACTGTATAGGCTTGCAGTTCCTGAGTTGAAGTATTGGAAGGTAAAGGCATGGCATGATTAAGAGGTCCAGAATCTCCGCCTGCCTGTGTGTTTGTGTGTGTGTGTGTGTTTGTGTGTGTGTGTGTGTGCGTGTGTGTGTGCCCAACTGTCTTTATGCAGATTTTTTGTTTATGCATGACACCGATTTTATACTTCACAAATTAATGCAAAGCATTCTCACTTTCTGTTTGCTATGCTACGGAATGTTTCAGCTCATACCTTTTCCTCAAACTGAAAAGTCTGAGGAACAAGAAAAGTTACCTGAACTTCACCTGCAGGAAATTTATTTTTAAAGCCTCAGAATTCAGAAAGCACATTGGAGTAAAAACGAAGCCATGAGGGCAAAAGGAACTATCTTAAGCTCTAGAACTGTTGAAAGGAATATGTCAGTCTGCGCAAGGATCCAAATAATTCTGATGCACTTACAGGAACCGACTGAAGAGCACAGCAGCCTTTACATTTCTAAGTGGTAAAAGGTCAGAACCTACTTTAGCAGGTTGACCTCTGAAACCAAAACTTGGTGAGAGTGAGAGCAAAGAACCCAATGGTCACTGAGTCAGTGCAGGTGGAAGTGCGGAAGGACATTCTGGCGAAATTGACTTCATGATGAATTTGGTTGACTTTGCCATTGCGCACAAAATGTTCGTGGTAACAGGAAACCATGGTAGACTTCAAAGTGTTTCACCCAGCAGTTAACTCCATAACATTATTTATCACTGGTAATATAATCAAGAAGTAATATTTTACAGACTTACTGGAGCAGCAAAAGTCATAACAGTTTGGCACAGTGGTCTGCCAAGGATAACATTTTTAAAGCTCTGCCCTTTGGGACATCAAAGTGAATAGGCTAAAACGGTAGAGAGAGAAGCAAGATGCAAACATGCAACAAAGGCTTGACTCCACTGTAATCATTTTTAATACTCCCATCTTATGCACTTAATATATACCTGTGATAATGTGTATCGAGTGGTTATCCAATCATTCAGGATCAGCAAAATGAAAAATAAATGGTGTGTTGTTGTACCCAAGCCAACAGGATTAATTTCATGGTTATACTTAATCACAATAATGGCCTCTGCAAAAATGATGATGTGTGTAAGTTTCATATGCCTAATGGTGAATGATACACGACATATGGTCATGAGCACAATGGTGAATCGCTGCAGCATGATACTTTGTACGGTATTGGAATATGCAGTTTAGTGACAGTAATGCTCGATGGATTTTGGTGGTGCTGTTTGGCTGCTGGGCGAATGGACATTAGTAATCATTACAAGGTGCATGAGCCGTCTGCTGCTCTGTGAACCTTGAGCAGGTGGTGCAGTCATGGCTGACTGGAAGCCCGGTAAACACCACCACCGTACGGAGAAAAGGCTTGTTGGAAAGTGAAGCTAACCTCACCTGCGCCAACTCAGTACAGCGCAAAATTGTATCACTGCTGTCTTCACACAGCTAGTGTATGTATGAAATGCGTCGGGCAATGGCAAATAAACAGTTTTTCTTTAATGGACATTTTTTTTTCGTCTGGAAGACTACAGTATAATTTGTAATCTGCGGTGATAAAAAGAAATACTGGAGCTACAGGTATTTGATTTGATTTTAACAGTATATTAAGGGTATCAGGATTTACTTTTCTTCAAAGACTGTGCAGAGCAGTTTTTTTCTTCTGGACAGTTTTGCTGGTGGAACTTGGCTATGTGTTTGAAAATACACAAAGGCAAAAAAAAAAAAAAGGTGAGGAGCGGAATCAGGACCCAGAAGCAGACATAAGCAGACATGACACTTGAGTTGTGAAGTGGATGTCTTTCTCTACGAAACTACCAAGTAACTCCAGAGACTGGGCTAGATGCAGAAGACACAGAAGAGAGCTGACACTGACTGGGAGAAAGCTTGATGTGTCACTGAGTAATCAGAATTGATATACTGCGAGAAATCAAGCTTGTATGACACAATAAATAGCATAAAAGACCCATTCCCACGATTATTGCCACAGTGTACCGCTCCCCCAAACCCCACCGCGACTTTTTAAATGAAGTGTCTACTGTCCTCACCCATCTCTCCTCTCTGTCACCAAATGTAATAATCAGGCAAAAAAGATTTGTGCCTCAGGAGCAGGTTCCAAGGGCAGCCGCGGGGCTTGTGCCATCCGATCATGTTCAACCGATGGCAGCGGCTCTATTGGAAGTGAAGAGACTGCCGGTCTAAGGATGGTATAGTGCGGATGTCCAACACTCAGACTCGGACTGTGCTCAACCACAAACTGTTGCGGTTTTGGAGCGTCTCTGCAAGATGGTCAAGAACTTGGAGAAACTGGAATCCGTGCTCAAATATTGACTCAAATCACGGATTTGGCTGATCGACGCCACAAAAGAGACATAAGCCACGGACTCGAGGCCGTCTTAAATTCTTGGGCAGCCTGCTACCAAAACAACATCTGCTATCTCGACCTTCCCCTGATGAAAGTATGCACGGAAGCGAGTCCCCCACCATCACCCCCTCCTTCATACATTCCCTTGTTTCACTGTCTTCATTGTTTATATCCTGTGACCTGTTGTGACTGTCATATGCTTGTGCAGGAGTTTTTTGCCTAAATCAAATTATCCTCAAAATGAGGGTAGTTCGAGCGTGGTTTTTTTTTCTCCCCCTCTCCCTCCCTTGTGGTTTCTTTCTGACTTCCGGGTTGAGTGAACGCTGGCGCGTTTTGGCTGCCACTGCTCAACCCGCATGGTTTTGTGTTTTTTGTTATTGTAAAGTGTCCTTGGGTGTCTTGAAAGGCGCTTATAAATAAAATGTATTATTATTATTATTACTATCTCAACGTTTTAATAGACAAAACCAGATTGCTCACTTACATGAACATATTAAAGCAAGATGACCAAATGTAGCATGATCTTATCTTCAAGGTCCAAAAAAGTTTTTGGTCAACAACAACAGCAGCTATTTTAAGTGTATGCAGGAAAGTGGTTAAGAGTGCACGATTGTCTGTGTCTCATGTGTTGTTTTGTATTATTTTGTCATTTTTTTGTTAAGTTTTCTATTGATGGCGGCGTGGACACCCACAGCGGCTCCTCTTGTCTTGTTTTGTGTTGACAGGGAAGAAATTTCATCTGTGCTTTATGTTTCACATACAGTACATTTGACAATAAAGTTTATCCAATCCAATTTACAATCAAATTAGGACTTTGAACACATTCGGTACATTGCGCTATCTATCTATCTATCTATCTATCTATCTATCTATCTATCTATCTATCTATCTATCTATCTATCTATCTATCTATCTATCTATCTATCTATCTATCTATCTATCTATCTATCTATCTATCTATCTATCTATCTATCTATCTATCTATCTATCTATCTATCTATCTTTGTACACTCATATTCATCTCTTCAGTAGTAGTTTTAGTGTGTGTGTGTGTGTGTGTGTGTGTGTGTGAGATAAAGGGAATATCGTAGGGCAGTGGTCCTCTACATTTTTTACGCCACGGACCGGTCCCCAGTGCAACTAATATTTCGTGGATCAGCAACCAGCCATTATATTCCTGCCGTGGTGATAATGTATAATTGGGGCACATCTACTCTGCAGCTCTGCGACAGAATTTACAAAATATATATCTGCGGCCCCGTACCGAGTGTTCGGACCACTGTAGTTGGGGTCCTGCGCCACAGTAGAGCTGTATGCCTAGAAACGGCCAAGGTCTGTAGTCATTTGTGGTTTATGATAATTGAACAGAAGTACATATGATGAAATTTTAATTCACTCTGGCAGGTGCCAGCTGTGCTGGAATGCTGCCGTGCACTTGATCTTTGCCCTCTGTGAGTAGACAAGCAGCCACTGAGAGAGAGGCATCTGTTGAGATATTTTACCCTTGGTTGAATTCCAAAAACAGCACATCTCTGTGAACAGTGAACAGGTGGGCTCAGGTACAGACAAATTTCTCTTCATCCTTCCCCTCTATTTCTCCATAGTGGAAATACAAACAATTACTTTTGACGTGTCCCTGTTGTTTCAGGTGTAGAACTTGTGATTTCACCTCTGGAGTTGTGAAAGACACAGTTGCATCTTGTAAAGCCTCATTAGGATTCAGGCAGGTGGAATGTTTTTGCTTCGCTCCGCAAGGTAAAAGAGTCTTGTTTTTCCGCTTCACGTTGTCATTTATTTGTTTGTTATTCAGCATGTAGGCCACAAGTTGCTGGGTTCAGTTAAAAAAAAAAAAGACAAAAAGCCTTTGGAATTAAAAAATAATGTTCATACTTGTGAAGGTTACTTCAAAGTTATAACAATTTAGAGCATGGGTGTCCAAATTATTTGCCAAGGAGGCCAGATTTGATGTGGTAAAATGTGTGTGTGCGTGTGTGTGTGTGTGTGTCGACCTTGGCTGATGTCCTTTACATCGAACAACAATATATTTTAACACATTTTAGCAAGCCGTTCTGTACATCTGAGGCGTCTGTGCTTTCGTCGCAAGCCAGCAAAAAAAGTCAAACCTCTTTCCTCTGTCTCTCAATTCTCTTTTGATGTCCGATGGACACATCTTCAATCCCGCAGACTTTGGCAAACACTTGCTGCTTCTCAGGACAAATTTTCTTCACCATAGTCATCACACAGTCTTTGATAAATTCACCTTCTGCTGCCTCGTAACTCGGCACTGTGGCGTTTTCATTTGATTCTCGGGCTCGTGCAAAATACTGCTGCTGTGAGATTAAACTAGCTTCAAGCTGCTTCAATTTCATAGTGCCTTCCTTCCTTGTAATCTTGTCGTACATGTCGGTGTGTCTCATTTGGTAATGTCGCTTGACATTATACTCTTTAATTACGGCCACTGTCTCTTTGCAAATGAGGCAGGCATAATTGTTGTGACTGCAGAATGAACATGAATATGAATTGAACATGAATAAATTGTTCAATTTCCATCTATCCTTAAAGCGTCGTCCCACTCAGTTAACTTTCCTGTTTTTGTTAATTCCCATTTCAGAAAATTGGGGGATAAACGATAACATGGGGTTTAGTGCTGCTGCCCTACAGTGGCTAAATGAATAACAGCATTTAGTGTGTTAGCTCAAAGATTCACGTGTGTGCATTGCGCACAACTTGGGGGCCAGACATAATTGATTTTATGACAGAGGCCGAGGGCTGGATGAAATTCGACCATGGGCCACATTTAGCCCCCGGGCCGGATTTTGGACATTTTGAGTTTGAGGACATTATGTCCAATAAACAACAGAAAAAAACAAAACACACAAAAGACCCGAAAAAACATTCACCTAAGTTGCCGAACCAACCATAAAATGCACAATAAAGAAGAACCCACCCCTCCCCCCACATAAGTCACATTTGGGAGAAATTTAAAATCCAACACCAAGAACAACATGTCATCTTAAAATGCAAATAAAAATTAAAATTGAGAACAACAGGCTGAATATATGTACAATTTGTTAACATTTCATGATACACAAACAATGAATTGAGAACGTGCCTGGTATGTTCACGGAACAGTTTCACTCCAAATCACTAAATCCAATGAAATCTTCATCCTCTGTCACTTTCAAAGAACTCCACGAACTCCAGAGGTGGGTACAGCGCTTCGTCTTCTACGTCACTTACGTAGTACTCACGCCAGTTGTTTTTTTCACTTTGTCTGAAACATTATGACTCATATACACTCCTGACACATTATTTGGTTTGGTCAAAACCTAATAAAAATTTCCCCCCAGAAAATTTCTGTCTGGGTTTTTTTTTCTTTCTGTGAGTTCTAATGCCCCCTGATTCGGAGGATACGACTTGATTAACATATAAGATTGGCTACGTCAATGAAGGACACAAGCATTGTAATATTGTTTCTTGGCCTGGTTTGTCAGGTTCTATTGTCACCTTGTGTCTGAAAATGATGCCAAGGTAACTGTCAACCAGCTCTGGGGAGGAGAGCTGTCGCCGGTTACTGCAACCCCTCCCTTTTCCAGCTGTGTCAAAGCAGGTGGTGAACGGCAAATGTGACTTTGTAGCGACTGTGGTTGTTGAGTAAACATAACAAAAAGCGCCTTGTCAAACTGAACACACTTCAGTGTGTCTGAGGGTTCTCCAGTTCGCACTTCAAACTTTAGTCAAAGAGGGACAGCAGCAAATTGACAAACTAAGAAGGCCTTAAAATGCAAAAGAAAGTAAGTACTGGAGTTGAGGAGGACTTGGAGCACTTAAAAAAATCACAAAAGTGGTAAAGCAAGAAAACATGCTGAAAGAACTATTGATAGATTCAACACCGAAAAACAGGAGAAAGATAAAAACAAAGCAAACAGACATACTGGATTAATGAATAAACAACTTCGAACAATATACACAGATGGATTATACAATTATAAATGCGATGCAGACTGCACACCGAATTTAAGCGAGAGCTACTGGTGGATGTAAGAATGATGAGGACGCTCCACCAGTAGAGCGAAAGACACTTCAGTAAGTTTTAACATTTCTCCCTACAAATAACGTGAATGTTTACAGCCATGATATTTACACTTGCCACATACAATAATACAATAAGACACCCCCCTCCTTCTCGGCCATGGACTGATAAGCCGGGACTGTCTTCATGATGAGCAGACCTCGACGAAGCAGCTATGACCTGTACATGCACACACATACACGACTGGACAAGCACACACGCATACACATCCTTGTTATCACCGTCTTCAACGCTCCGATTCTTTTCCCCCCGTGATGTGGTTTGATAATGCGGAGCGCAACGGTGACCGTGCAGCTGGTCATTTTACAGCCGCGTCGCGGTTCCCCCCCTTCCCATTCATGCTCCCCCTTATACATGTTATGTCTTGTGACTTGTTGTAACTGTCATATGCTTATTCATGTGCTAAGGTCTTTTTTTATCCTGGACTTAAATTATCCGTGTTTTTTTTCCCCTCTCCCTACCCAGCATTTTTCCTTTCTGAATTCTGATTGCAATTTCCCCATTGCGGGACAAATGAAGGATATCTTATCTTTATCTTATACTTCCCAGAAAATACACCAGGACAAAGCTGGCAATAGTCGTTTGTCTTGTGAATCATAAGCGCAAGATTGAATTGTTGCAGCAAGCACAGTAATTAAAGGAACTGGTGTGTATTTAAATGAACCTGTGACAAAAAGAACGGCGAAATTGCATGACAGGTATGCATCCTGAGAAAACAAAATAAGACACAAGTTAGATGGACAAGAAACTGCGCGGTCATGACACAACTAAATGGCGTGCCCGGGGAAGTAAAAGTTATCATCATAAAAGAACTCAAAGACCTCCATCCATCCATCCATCCATTCATTTTTTACAGCAAATCTGGGGCCAGGTCGCTGGGGCAACAGCTTTAGTAGGGAAGCCCAGACTTTTCTCTCCCCAACCACTTGTTCCAGCTCTTCCCGGGGGATCCCGAAGCGTTCCCAGGCCAGCTGGGAGACATAATCTCTCCAGCGTGTCCTGGGTCGTCCCTGGGGCCTCCTGTCAGTGGAACATGCCCAGAACACCTTACCAGGGAGGCATCCTAATCAGATGCCCGAGCCACCTCATCTGGCTCCTCTTGATGTGGAGGAGAAGCGACTCGACATTGAGTCCCTCCCGGACGGCCGAGCTTCTCAAAGACTCAAAGACCTCAAACATCACATAAGATGAATTCAAAAACATGACAATAAATCTAGAAGATGATGCCACGCTTCAGTTCAGATACGAGATTAGCAACATTTTGCTGGTAGTGAAATCAGCTGCCAAAGTGGGCATTCTGACCCAAGCATGAAAAAACGGGATTAACTTTTTTTTTGAAATGCAGAACATTAGATGCACCATCCAGGAAAACAATCTAGACCAGGACAATAACTGTGAGTGGGGCCAAAGGGGTCGGGTGCCCTGTGAGCTGGGCGGCGGCAAAAGGCAGGGACCTTGGCGGTCTGATCTACAGAAACTAGGTCTAAGGACATACAATGTCACATGAGAGCCTGAGCCTGAGCTCGTGTGTGAGAAATTCTGACCAGATGTAGTCGGGCTCGCCTCCACGCACAGGTTGGGCTCTGGTATCAGTTCTCATTATAACCAAATTATGATCTTAGGTTATACTGTTTGTTGCTCCCTACTGTCTTTGTTACTGATTTATTGCTTCGCGAAGGCTGTTTGAAAGTGCTCTATAAATACATTTGAGTTGAGTTGAGAGACTCTCTAGAAAGGTTGAAGACTCTTCTACTCTTGAGCTGCCCCAGGTGAGAGGCGCCAATCAGGTGTAGGCATATTTGTTGCCCACCGACTTAAACCCCAGTGGACGAGCGTGTAGTCTTCATGTGAAGGGGATGGGTCCTAAATGTTGTTGGTGCCTTTGCACTTAACAGCAGTTCAGAGTAGCCACTTTTTTGGAGTCCTTTTTTGGAGGGTATGCTTGAAATCTCTCCCCCTAAGGGGTCCGTTGTTATGCTGGGGGACTTCAATGCTGGGCAATGACAGTGAGACCTGCGAGGGCATGATTGGGAGTAACGGACCACTTCCCGATCCGAACAAGTGCGATGTTCTGTTCGTGGATTTCGGCGCTCGTCATGGATTGTCCATAATGAACACCATGTTTAAACATCAGGGTGTCCATGCGTTTTGGCTGCCGCTGCTCTCCCACAAACATTTGTGTTTTACGGTGTTTTTACGCTCGATTGTTTTACTGTTTCGCATGGAATCACTATCATCATCTCACAGTCATTCCACCCAGCCAACCATTCACGCCTGCCTCGCACTCTAAACTATCTTCGACTGTTTCGTCCCGGCGTCTCATCGTCCTACCTGTCAACCTGTCGCTCCTCCATCGACCTGTCAAGGGTCTGCTCCACTACTCGGTGGCCGAGCTCCTTCGGCTCCGCTTCCAATGGCTGGGCCCTCCTCCTGCTCTACACCGGCTCCCGGACATCGTTCGCTTTCCTTCCCGGAAATATATTCATTGTGGGTCTCGTCGGGGCTTCTGTCTCAAACGATCCAACACCATCATCTCCTTCTGGTCTTCCTCCCGTGGGCCATCCAGAAACGCCGGCCGATCCATCGACCATCGTGCGTTAGCCGGCTTTGCTAGGTCAGCTAACGGCCCCCGCAGCAGCGAGACTGCCGCCGTCAACTTTGGGCTACTTAACATTAGGGATGTGAATCTCAGCACTGAGGACGATTCGATACACATCACGATCCACTGCCAGCGATGCGATACTTAAACGATACATGGAATTTTCTGGCGATACGATGCGCTACGTTTCACCGTCGTCACGATGCGATACGATTCGATACACATTAAGTTCAAATCAATGCGATCCGATACGATACAATGCAATTTGTTGCGATATTGTGCAATTAAACATGATGCAAATAAGCAAAGAAAAAAAGCTTAAAAAGATGGAATTCAGTATGGTATTACAAAAAGGATACCACTTTATTCCTTATAAAGAGTAGAACTTGTAAAACAACTTATTTAAGCCCTTTCACAATTGGGTTTTGTGCAAAGAAAATGTAAACAATTTGGCACCTGAGACTCACAGCTGTTGCTATAGTGTAAACACAAACAGACTCTCACAGAGTGTCTTATATGAAATAATCCTCATCTCACCCCTCGGGTGGTGTCCGTCCCTCATTCAGCTCGGGTCCTCTACCAGAGGCCAGGAAGCTTGAGGGTTCTGCGCAGTATCCTTGCTGTTCCCAGCACTGTACATTTCTGGACTGAGATGTCCGATGTTGTTCCCGGGATCTGTTGCAACCACTCATCTAGTTTGGGGGTCACTGCCCCGAGTGCTCCGACCACCACAGGCACGACTGTCACCTTTACCTTCCAGGCTCTCTCCAGCTCCTCTCTGAGCCCTTGGTATTTCTCGAGTTTCTCATGTTCCTTCTTCCTGATGTTTCCATCACTTGGGACCGCTACATCCACTACAACGGCTTTCCTCTGCCCTTTATCTATGATCACGATATCTGGTTGGTTCGCCATTACCATCTTGTCAGTCTGGATCTGGAAGTCCCATAGGATCTTCGCTCTGTCATTCTCCACCACCTTCGGAGGTGTTTCCCATTTTGACCTTGGGGTTTCCAGTCCATACTCCGCACAGATGTTTCGGTAGACTATGCCAGCCACCTGGTTATGGCGTTCCATGTAGGCTTTCCCTGCCAGCATCTTACACCCTGCAGTTATGTGTTGGATCGTCTCAGGTGCCTCTTTGCACAACCTACACCTTGGGTCTTGTCTGGTGTGGTATATCTGAGCCTCGATTGCTCTGGTGCTCAAGGCCTGCTCCTGAGCAGCCAGGATGAGTGCCTCTGTGCTGTCCTTCAGGCCAGCCCTCTCTAGCCACTGATAGGACTTCTTGAGATCAGCCACTTCAGTTATGGTCCGGTGGTACATCCCGTGTAGGGGCTTGTCCTCCCATGATGGTCCCTCTTCCAGCACCTCATCTTCTGTTCCCCATTGTCTGAGACATTCTCTGAGTACGTCATCCGTTGGAGCCTTCTCCTTGATGTATTCATGGAGCTTGGATGTTTCATCCTGGACAGTGGCTCTCACACTCACTAGTCCCCGGCCTCCTTCCTTTCGGCTTGCGTACAGTCTCAGGGTGCTGGATTTGGGATGGAACCCTCCATGCATGGTTAGGAGCTTTCGGGTCTTAACGTCCGTGGTCTGAATCTCTTCCTTTGGCCACCTTATTATTCCTGCAGGGTATCTGATCACTGGCAGGGCATAGCTGTTTATTGCCCGGGTCTTATTCCTTCCATTGAGCTGGCTTCTTAGGACTTGCCTCACTCGCTGGAGGTATTTGGCCGTAGCCGCTTTCCTTGTTGCCAGTTCGAGGTTGCCATTGGCTTGTGGTATACCTAGGTACTTGTAGCTGTCCTCAATGTCTGCTATTGTTCCTTCAGGGAGTGAGACCCCTTCAGTGCGGACTACCTTTCCTCTCTTAGTCACCATCCGACTACATTTCTCAAGGCCGAATGACATCCCGATGTCGCTGCTGTAGATCCTGGTTGTGTGGATCAGGGAATCTATGTCCCTTTCGCTCTTAGCATACAGCTTTATGTCATCCATGTAGAGGAGGTGACTGATCGTAGCTCCATTTCTGAGGCGGTATCCATAGCCCGTCTTGGTGATTACTTGGCTTAGTGGGTTCAGTCCTATGCAGAACAGCAGTGGGGAGAGTGCATCACCTTGGTATATGCCACATTTGATGGACACTTGGGTAAGTGGCTTGCCATTGGCTTCAAGTGTGGTTTTCCACATCCTCATCGAGTTCGCAATGAAAGCTCTTAGGGTCCTGTTCACCTTATACAACTCCAAGCATTCAGTGATCCATGTATGTGGCATCGAGTCATAGGCTTTCTTGTAATCAATCCAAGCTGTGCACAGGTTGGTACGTCGGGACCTGCAGTCTTGTGCGACTGTTCTGTCAACCAGGAGCTGGTGTTTGGCTCCTCTGGTATCTCTAGCAATGCCCTTCTGCGCTTCGTTCATGTATTGATCCATGTGTCCACTTATCTTAGCCGCAATGATGCCTGACATGAGCTTCCATGTTGTGGAGAGACAGGTTATTGGCCGATAGTTGGATGGGGCTGCACCCTTCGAGGGATCCTTCATGATCAGGATCGTTCGCCCTTAGGTTAGCCATTCTGGGTGAGTCCCATCCCGCAGCAGCTGGTTCATTTGTACTGCTAGACGCTCATGGAGTGCTGTGAGTTTCTTTAGCCAGTAGGTGTGGACCATGTCTGGGCCTGGTGCTGTCCAGTTCTTCATATCTGAGACTCTTTCCTGTATGTCTGCCACTGTTATGGTAACTGGGTTCTGTTCAGGGAGGTTGCTGTGCTCCTCTCTCAGGGTCACCAGCCATTGTGCACTGCTGTTATGTGCAACCTCCTTCTCCCATATTCCTTTCCAGTACCTTTCAGTTTCCAGTCTTGGTGGGTCAGCTCTGTTGTTAGGACCCTGCCACTGAGCGTACACTTTCGCAGGTTGTGTTGCGAACAGCCTGTTTATTCGTCTGGCCTCATTCTCTTTCGTGTACCGCTTTAGGCGACTGGACAAGGCTTGGAGCCTTTGTTTGGCAGTTTCGAGTGCTTCAGGTATGGTCATCTGGATGTACCTCTCGGGTATCGGCCTTTTCATCACACCTCTCTGGGCCTCCGTCAATTGACTCACATCTTTCCGGGCCGCCTTGATCTTAGCTTCCAACCGTCTTTTCCATGGTGGGTAACGTATCTCATGGTTTCCATGGTTGCTCTTATAGCCCAGAGTCTCCAGGATCACTGATGCTGAAGCATATATCAGCTCATTGGTTTCTGTGATCGTTACGGTAGGGATCGTCCTCAGTGCTGCATTCACACTTTCTATGAGACTTTCAGATGGTACTTCACATAGCCTTTGTAATCGGTTTCTAGGTTGCCCAGCTTTCATTCTCGCCATGATCTTAGCTTTCAGGTCAGTTGCTGCCTCGCTCAGCATTTCATTCATTGGGGCTGGCCACCCAATCTCATCATCTGCATTCATTGGGGCTTGCCTCCCAATCTCTTGTATGACCTCCTCCTCTGATCTGGCAGCCTGGGGCCCTTCACCATGGAACCTGCGTTGTACCTCATCAATCTGAAGTTGTGACAGCAGTTGCCGTTTGTGGATGTTGGAACACTGAGCTACTAGTTGTTTTGTGGTCAACCGTGACTGTGGGTTTCGAAGTAACCATTTAGCCCACATTCTCTGCATGTAACCCCTCTGACTAGGGTTGCTTGAGTAGTAGCATTCCAACAGAGCCATGTTATCGCATCTCGCCCATCTCCGCTTTGTTCCAGTAGCCCATTTTTCATCAAGGTGCTCTGGTTCCCCAGCACCTGACGCAGACCTTGTTTGGCCGGGCGACGTCTGAGCCGGCATGTCATTCGTTTTATTGTCTCTCATCATTGTATGAGGTAGGCATTAGCGTGAAGGATCTTGCCCAAGGACCCACACTGGATGGTGTTATGTGCTCATTTTTTTTTTTTTGCCCCAAGCGGGATTCGAACCACCGTCTCCCGTATGCCAAACAGATACCTTACCAACATATATATATATATATATATATATATATATATATATATATATATATATATATGTGAATCTATAGCGCAAGATGTCCACCCATCCAATGTAAGTGCAACTCTTTGCGCACTGTTCAGCGACACAGTAATCTCACTTCTCACTTTGTTGTACACATCGGGAATATGTTTGTAAGTGAACACAGACCTGTCTGGTATTTTATACCTGGGTTCCAAAACGTGCACGAGCTGTCTGAAACCCTCGTTGTCCACCACGCTAAGGCTGGAGGTCTTTGCATATGAAATAAGCAGTGGCCTTAGTTATAGCCATTGCGCGGTCACAGTGAGTTGCAAGGGGACTCCCAAAATAAGAGGCAATTTTTTTCTGATCTGGTTTACCAAGAGTTTCTCCGGTGTCCGACGAGGAACTGGGCGGGGAAGCGGGAGGGAAACTTGTCGGTGATCTGGTGCCATCGGTTTAAGTGGGTCTGCATATTTGTGGTGCTGCCGTTGTATGGCTTCTTAGTGCGACATTCCTTGCAAATTACGGAGGTGTTATCAAGCTTTCCGTCTTTCTTTTCGAAGCCGTAGTATTTCCAAACATAAGATTTGAATGTTGCGGCTGCATTAAATATAGTAGTTTCCTTGCTGCTGCGTGCGCTAACTTCCATAATGTTTCGCTAGTTGTGTATTGGACTGTATGTGACGCACGGCTACCGTCCGTATTCAACACAAAACGGAAAGCAATGATGGTGCATTCATTGCGCCTAGGAAAGGGCAGATATGTGACGTTGAACATGAATAAAACGGCAATTGAATCGGATTTTACCGATACCCATCAATGCATCGTGATGAATCGCGATTTCACCGATACCCATCAATGCATCGTGATGAATTGCGATTTCACCCGTCAATCGCGTCGTACCCAGTGAATGAGCCGATGCACTTGGATCGCGGACGTGCGCATCGATGTATCGATTAATATCGATTATTTTCCACACCCTTAATCCGTTCGCTTACTGGGAAGGGTAATCTCAACCAAGATATCCTCATGGGCCGTAAGCTTGACATTCTTTGCTTAAATGAAACCTGGCAAACTCCCAGGGACTTCTCACAGTTGAACGATTCCACTCCCCCGGGATTTGTTTACATTTCCAAGCCCCGCGATTCTGGTCGCGGAGGAGGTCTCGCGATAGTATACCGCAAGAAGTGGAAAGTACTTCTGGTTTCTCTCCCGCCACTTTCCTCCTTTGAATGCCTTGCCTGTCAAATATCCGGACCCATTCCAACGATTATTGCCACAGTGTACCGCTCCCCCAAACCCCACCGCAACTTTTTAAATGAAGTGTCTACTGTCCTCACCCATCTCTCCTCTCTGTCACCAAATGTAATAATCCTGGGAGATTTTAATATAAATATGGACAACACTGCTCTTCCTCTCACCATTGACTTCACTTCTTCAATTAACAGTTTTGGTTTTGATCAATTTGTAGATTTTTCCACACACATCAAAGGTCACACCCTGGATCTGATCTGCTGCTCTGGTATTTCCCCCTCCAACTGTACTGCTGACGAACTTCCAATAACGGACCACTTCCTTATGTCATTCAACATTACACTACAGCTCTCAACTGCCAAATCACCCCCGACCATTGTTTACCGTAATATTAAAGACATTAACAATGACTCTACTCTCTCACTGCATGGCTGACCACCCTGACTCCGGACATTGACTCCACTCCTGATGATTTGGTTTTCCAATATAACTCTGGTCTCACCAGCATCCTCAATACGCTCCCCCCTGTCAAGTCCCGCTCTGTCCTTTTTACTCGGTCTGCCCCTTGTTTCACCCCTCATTTACGTTCCTTGAAATCCCAAACCCGGCAGCTTGAGAGACTTTATAGGAAAACCGGCCTCACTGCTCACAAGGACATCTATGCAGCTCAACAATCCCTCTACAAGGATTCCATCTCTCAAGCAAAATCACATTACTACTCCGGACTCATCTGCTCCAATGCTGGAAATACTAAGACTCTCTTTTCCCTTTGGAACAGAATCACTCAACCTCCTGACTCCCTACCACCTCACTTTTACTCTCGTGACACCTGCAACGCACTTCTCCTCTTTTTCAACGAAAAAAATCAACAGAATCCACCAGCTTCTGGGCTCCTCTGTACCTTTCCCCTCCTCTGACCTTCTCACCCCTTGCAAACTGTTCTCTTCTTTTGAACTCCCCCATCTCTCATTAATTTCAGACCTCATCATTAAATCCAAGACTTCCTCCTGTCAGCTCAATCCCCTCCCCACAGTTCTGGTCAAATCCTGCCTACCCTCTCTGCTTCCCTTCATCTCAGCCATTATCCATTTCTCTCTGTCGACTGGAATTGTTCCTGTGCTCTTCAAAACTGCAGCTGTCACCCCAATCCTAAAAACACCTGGTTCAGATCCCAATGACTTCAATAACCTACGCCCCATTTCCCATCTTCCCTTCATCTCGAAAATTCTGGAGAAAACTGTCGCCTCTCAGCTCCACTCCCACCTCACCGACAATAGTCTTTATGAACAATTCCAGTCCGGGTTCCGTCCCCGTCACAGTACTGAAACAGCCCTCATAAAAATCACAAACGATCTTCTCATGGCAGCAGACTCTGGCCTTATCTCCATCCTCATCCTCCTTGACCTGAGTGCAGCCTTCGACACAATCTCTCACCCCATCCTCCTCAATAGACTCTCTACCATAGGCATCACCAACACCCCTCTACGTTGGTTCCACTCATATCTCACTGGCCGCTCTCAGTTCATTCAACTTGATTCTTTTACTTCACAATCCCTCCCCGTTTCTTCTGATGTTCCCCAGGGTTCTGTCCTCGATCCGCTCCTCTTCATTGTCTACCTCCTTCCGCTCGGAAACATTTTCCGCAAATTTGGCTTACACTTTCACTGCTTTGCGGATAACACCCAGCTCTATCTCTCCAGTAAACCCGACGCTTCTCTCCCACCCTCATCCCTCTCTCACTGTCTCTCAGAAATCAAATCTTGGTTCACCCACAATTTCCTCAAGCTAAACTAAACTGTAACTGTAA
Source organism: Hippocampus zosterae (assembly GCF_025434085.1). Taxonomy (NCBI): domain Eukaryota; kingdom Metazoa; phylum Chordata; class Actinopteri; order Syngnathiformes; family Syngnathidae; genus Hippocampus; species Hippocampus zosterae. Next base: position 36,079,290 of record NC_067451.1, read on the forward strand.
CAATAAAACTGAACTCCTACTCGTCAGTACCAAATCCACTCTAAAGAAAGCCGACAGTTTCTCCCTCACAATTGATAATGCCACTATATCTCCTTCCCCCCAGGTGAAGAGTCTGGGTGTCATCCTTGACAGTTCACTATCCTTTCACTCCCACATCAATAACATTACCCGGTCCGCTCAATTCCACCTTCGCAATATAAACCGCCTCCGTCCCTCACTCACTCCGCACACCACCGCTATCCTTGTTCACAGTCTCGTCACTTCCCGTATTGACTACTGCAACTCACTCCTCTTCGGTGTCCATCAGAAATTCCTCCATAAACTTCAACTTGTTCAGAATTCAGCAGCCCGGATCATCACGAGAACCCCCTCCTTCCATCATATCACCCCCCATCCTCCGACAGCTCCACTGGCTTCCTGTCAAACTTAGAATCAACTTCAAATTACTTCTCTATACATTCAAAGCCATCCACAACCTTGCGCCCCCTATATGTCAGATCTTCTTCAAATCTCCATTCCCTCTCGCTCACTCAGGTCCTCATCCTCCCTCTACCTTTTTCTACCCTCTGCCCGTCTCAGTACAATGGGGTGCAGAGCCTTCAGTCGCTCTGCCCCCAAACTCTGGAACTCACTTCCTCCCAACATTTGTAATATTGACTTTCTTTCCTTATTCAAAAGCCAGCTCAAAACCCACCTATTCAGACTTGCCTACCCGTCTTAAATCTTTCTTTCTTTATTATTTTATCTGTGTTTTACCATTGGTCTTGGCTGTACAGTGTCCTTGAGTGTTGTGAAAGGCGGTTACAAATGTCATGTATTATTATTATTATTATCGGTACACTTGGCATCAGCACACCCTAAGCCACAGTTTGATTATCGACATGTAGTCATGTTGTTGATTTTGTTGCCGCATGTGTTGGTTATTCGGGTGAAGAGAGGGGCGAAGCTGCCAATTGATCACCACCTGGTGGTGCAATGGCTCCAAATGTGAGGGAAGATGCTGCTCCGACCTGGCATACCCCAAAATATTGAGACAGTTTGTTGGGAACGTCTGGCAGAGTCCCGTGTCAGAACAACTCCCCTTTCTGGCAGAACTTTGCACATTCCCATGTTCCTCACCTCTGTTTTGAGGGAGCCGACTTTCGTTGTGGCCGTACGGTGGTTGATGCTTGTTGTGATAGCAAAACCCAAACCTGTGGGTGGACATGAGCGGTGAGTGATACCGTCAAACTGAAGGGGGAGTCCTAAAGGGCCAAACGGAAGACAGTCTTTGCGGTCGCCGAGGCAAAAACCTGGGAATGAGAGGAGTTCGGTGAGGCCATGATTTAGATGTAAGAAAATCAGCAAAATAGGTAAACCCGCAAAATATGAAGTTAATGTCACAGATAAATACCCTGGATAAATACCCTGGATACAGTCTTCCCACCCTGGATAAATACCTAGGGTGGGAAGACTGTATTTCCCAGTAGTTTATCCATCCATCCATTATCCCAGCCGCTTATCCTCACGAGGGATCGCGGGCGTGCTGGAGTGTATCCCAGCTCTGTTCACACAGCAGGCAGCTGGCACCCTGAACTGGTGGATAGCCAATCGCAAGGCTCACCTAATCAAACAACCGTTTGCACTCACAATCACACCATGCAAGCATGAGGAGAACATCCAAACTCCACACAGGAAGGCTGGGGCTGGATTTGAACCGATGACCTCCACACTGTGAGGTGGACATGCTAACCAGTCAATCACCGTGCCACGGTTTAGTTTAATGTTTTGTTTCGATTCGTATTTTCCTCCCATGATATTGTCCTACAGTTAGATCAAGTGATTTTTCTTTGCTTTGCAGATCAACCCTTTGTCACATCGCTTTTTTTAGTTGTATTTATGTCCTTTTTTGTTGAATTAAATCTGTTTTAGTTGCATTGGAATCCACCACCAGCATTTGCACACCCATCTCACATTGACTATTCTGGTATCATCTGGCTTTAACGTTTATAATAGGGCGCAGTAAACAATCTTCTATATGCCGGTTCGAAAAAATTCTGTGAAAGTCCATTTGGCAGATTTGCTGAATAATTTAACATCCCTAATTATCCAAGCAAAATGAAACATTAAACTGTATCATGCATGTAAATTTGAGTAGGTTGCAAAGAAGTTTTTTTTTGTTTCAAGTGTCTACCTGCCACATTGGGGACAATGCCACATTTTATGTCTGGTAACTTATTTGCATTGAATAAATTGTTTTATATTTGTCAGTGTGACCAAGGTCACCAGTTGGCCATCTGGCCTCAGATGTTTCATTTCAAAGATTGGATGAGGGTTTTTTTTTTAACTGTTCTAAAAGTGTGTGTCACCGGAAACAAAAGCAGGACAGTAATCACTGTGAAGCTTTCAGCTATATTACGAATAAAATTGCAAGCCAGCAGCAGAATATAAAATTCAAATTACCTGGGAGGATCGAAATGTGCTTATATTACAGTATATGACTCAAAACTGTCAAGAATTGGAATATGTCAGAGAAGTCGCAATATTGGCAGTGTGCCTTTGGATGGAGTAATTTCAAAGCTGTGACAGCCTTGTCATTCTGTTAAACAGAATGACACCTTTTTTGTGTTTGTTTAAATTAACCAATCAACACTTTCAAGCGTAAATTAGTATTATTTGTTTTAAATACCAATGCATTGAAATGTTAAACTCTTTCTATTTAATAGCATACTGGTACAATTACACCTTTGATTACATGAGAGCCATGAAGTGATTGTCTTGTTATATTCTCATCTAATTAAAGAAGAGATTTTCTGCACTGGAAGAAGTCTGCAGAATATGTTGCTGTTTTGCAGCAGACAGGCTCTGATTTACTTTTGGATAACATCAGCTTTGATCGGGGTGCACATAACAATTCTGGCAGCGCTCCCCAACTTTCTTTTTACGGTAAGTCGTTTGCAATCAACACAACACTACTCCAGCGCTGTTTCACACTGTCTTTTTTTTCTTTTTTTGTGGTCTCTCTGATTGGGGACAACTTTTCAAGGGTGTTGGCTAGACAGAATATGCACAAAGAAATCCACACTATTCATCCATCCATCCATCCATCCATTCATTTTCAAATCCGCTTATCCTCATGTGGGTCGCGGGCGTTCTGGAGCCTATCCCATTTTATTGACTATTGACGAATGATGGGAAAAATGACAGACGAAGCCTTGATGCAGGTAGGTTTTTGCGCGTATAAAATAACATAACAGACAATTTGGTAAATTGTCTACCTGTTTGAATTGAATTGTGATTCTTTTTTAACCCAGCAATATATTTTGCAGTATGAAAAACACAAAAAGAGAGGTGTGAAATGCAGCACAAATTTGTCTTTTTCCATCTGATTTATTGTTTCACATTCCAAAAACATGCATGGCGGGCTGATTGGTCACTCTGAATTGTCCCTAGGTGTGGGTGTGGGCGTGCATGGTTGTTCGTCTCTGTGTGCCCTGCGATTGGCTAGCAACCAATTCGGGGTGTCCCTCGCCTACTGCCCGAAGGCAGCTGGGATAGGCTCCAGCACCCCCTGCGACCCTTGTGAGGATAAAGCGGTTCGGAAGATGAATGAATGAATAATAGCTTCAGTTTAAACTAAAATATGCTCAGTAGAGCACAGAGTCTTTTGTGTGAAGTCAAACTGGATTTAAACATGCTCCAGTGCGGTACTCCAGTGCTCCAGTGCGGTCAAGAGTCCTGGCTTCCAGTTAAAACAGAAAATAAAAAAAATATTTGTTGAGTGCATTACTTAACATTATGTAGTTCAAAGTAATAATAGTTGAGGATTTTTCATTATTTTCATTAAAAAAAAAATAAATTCGTTTGAATTAATTTTTTAGAGCAAATTTGTTAGATTTAATTGGAAGACCCAGTAGAAGGTTTAGGATGAGACCCGGGAACGTTCCTTAGGGTCGTTCAGAAAGAGGGCTGGGAGTGCTCGAGGAGGCCAGTTTCAGGAGTGAGCAGGGTTGCAGAGTGGTCGTAGGGCTTGCGTTGCCGCAACAAGGTCTGAAGGAGGCTGAAAGACGTGTGCCGCTGGAGCAGGGTCAGAGAGCAGCTGTGTTCAGTTAATTCCGTTTTTCACTGCCCTCTGAATAGGGATCGTCGGTCAGCATGGCAGAGATGTGTTCCTCGAGCCGGTCCTTGGTCCTCTCGGTCAGCATGGCAGAGATGTGTTCCTTGGAGGACCGGCTCGAGGACCGAGGGGCGGTCCTTGGTCATTGGCCTTGTAGTCAAGTCCGTGGTCCTTGGCCTTGGGAGTCGAGTCCTTGGCCTTGGCCTTGGATTGCCGGTCCTCGGACACAATGAGGGATTAGAGCCTCGAATCCATTGCATAAGGACCGCAAAAATCACGAAAGAATCGAATAAATTCCATCGAAGGTCACCCATATTGATGGAGTAACTCTGTCGCTTTAAAGGGGCAGGTCTGCCACTAACAGGTGATAGTTAGCGCAACGTGTAAAGAGCGGATTCACAGTTAGTTTCAATCACGGTTTGTTGCGTTCACGATCGGCAGTTTAAATAGCGTCTAAGCCTTTCTGTAACAGTGGTGTCTTTTATTTAGTTATTTTTGCACAGTCGTCACGTTTGTGCGGTCACAATAGAATGTTTGTTTGAACCAAGTAATTTGCGTTACAGCTGAGGTCAATAATGTCGGCACTTCACTTTCGGGTTTGGTAGTTGGGATTTGGAGTCCTTTTGCTCGATTCCACTTATGTTTGCTGAAAGCTTTCTCATGTTTGGAATAATGAATATTGATAATACATAGTTTAAATATCATGGTTGATTTAATTATTGATTATTATTATTGTGAAGTTGAAGGTGTTAAATTAATGTAGTATTAGTGGTAGTGGTAATAATAGTAGTACTCAGAGAATGGTTAGAGATTCAGCCATCTCGTTACCTCTACGTCCCGTGTTCTAAACGCATAATTTTCCCACACACAGTTCCAAACAATGTGCGTTTTTGGGATGCAAGGGCGCAAGGAAATTTCTCAGGCAAAACAGACAAACAAACAAAAAAACTACGGTAAGCCTGAGGATTTCACAGTAACAATCGTTACCGGTAGCGTGTCGTTTCCGTGGCGTCATTTTCACGGTACCGAAAAGTAGTTTATTATAAAAGGCTTGAATTGACTGTGTGATCCACGCGATTTCACTGCGCCTGTACGTGTGTTTGTGATTTGATGTGGTGTGTGTGTGTGCTTCTTCTAATTTACTTTCGTTTTATTTTGTTTTCAGCGTTGCGGGCGGGGACATAACAGATGACGTTATGTGCGCATGCAGGTTGCTATTTTAGTCCGCAAACTGAGGAATCGCGCGGATGAAAGTTTGAGATGGCGGCGAAAAAAAAACCCTCACCAAGGTCTACTAATTACGATATTTAAGAAATGGGAATGCTTGTCTGATTTATTTACTGTTTACGGAACCCAACATTTGTAATCGTGGTTTCCCATTGGGTAATCCGACGGAACCGAAAAATGGTTACCATGAATTTCCGAAATCCTCAGCTCTGCTGCTGAATTATTTAAATTTTTGCAGCATTTTTTTAATCATTGTACAGTATATGTTGTTGTTTGTGTTATTATCATATGCAATTGAATAAGTAGACCCTTTCAGAATTCGAAATTTGGGACTCTCTCAATCCATAATGGGACTCATACTTTTCTCTTTTACTTTTCCCTGGGACTCGCTGCCGATAAACTGTAAAATTATCACTGAGAGATTACTGCTTTTTCTGCAGTCAGTGATTGACTTCTATGGAAAGTCATTTCTCAACTTGTGTTGCGTGTCACGTCATGCCTGTTGAGTTTTGATTTACTTCATATTAAGAAACTACTGCAGTAAAACACTAATTCATAAATGTATACCATATGCTTTTATTTTAGTTTTTCTCAGTATAAATAACACGTACCCTGACTGTTCTACTCTTTGAATAAAAACACTTAATTCAAGCGTTAGGGAGTGCAAAGGGTTATGATGGAGGGGTGTTGCAAATCATGAAGACCTGCCAAATGGTATGATAGCATTGTTTTATACATGTCCTCGGCCAGGCTTAATTTCAAAATCAGTCCTTGGTCCTTGGCCTTGGCCTCGGAGGCAAGTCCTTGGTCCTTGGCCTTGGCCTCGGAAAACTTTCCAAGTCCTTGGCCTTGGCCTTGGCCTCGGGTTGCCGGTCCTTGGACATAACACTGCAGCATGGGAGGATCACTGTTTCTGTACTTTTTTTAAACATTTATTGGAGCACTTTGCAGCAGAAGTAGTAGTAGTAGTAAATGTAACAGAAGTAGTAGCAGAAGCAGGTAATAACCTAAAGCACACATAAATGCAGTAAAAAATGAATATATTAAGAATAAGATTAAGAATACCTTTATTAGTCTCGCAATGGAGAAATTCCAGATTCACAGCAGCAAAGTTATGAAAGGAAGAAGTAGAACAACAAAAAAATAGGAGCTGCTGGAAAGGCAGCCACTCTCGCGGCGCCATTTTGAAGTCAAAATAACAAAAAATAACACAAGACAACACATAGGACAGAGACAGTCGTGCAATCTTCACCACTTTTCTGCATACACTTTGTTGTCTGAAGCAGTTATAGATGAAAGAGGAGAGGATCAAAGTGTCCTTTCACCAGTGGATCAGAGACATCATGCTGAAAAATGTGCACACGTCTGCTACAAGCAAAGTTTTGAAAGCAAACACGAAGCTGTAGCGTCCATTGACGAAAAGAGATTAGTTCACTTCTCCTGTCCCACATAATCCGCTTCAAACTCCAAGCCGCGACTCCCAGCTCCAAATCCGCATCGGCACTCCGCGCCAACGCTCCTTTCTTCTCATCGTCGGCTCCTCAAGACCTCCATCCATCCAGCCGCAGACCGTTCAACAGCACCGATCTCTCCGCTGAACAAAGCGGGGCTGTGAAAAATGCTGCCCATTACAGGCGCAAGACACAAGACAATATATCTTGACAAAAAGAGAGACAATATATCTCTCTTTCTGCATTACGATGTAAATATGTACTGTATATAATTGACATTAATACTTTTATTTTAACAATACATTTAATAAATACTTTCATCAACCATGATTTCACTATGTATTATTATCGTCATCATTATTCATTATTTTAAACTTAGGAAACCATACATCATAAACATATCAAGTCGACTTGAACAAAAGAACTATAAGTCCCAAAGGTCCAACCCGAAAGTGGAGCGCCGGCATGATTAAGCTCAGCTGCAACTCAATTTACTTCGTTCAAATATCAAGTTGCAGCTGGACAAACATGACAACTATGCAAAAATGAGCTAAATAAAGACACCACTGTTCTAGCAACACTTTAGCCCACGCTGTTTAAATTGCCGATTGTGAACGGTAACTGACTGTGATTGAATAGTGATGCGGCAAACATAAAGCACACAGACACAATGCAAAGCAGACAAACAAAGCAACCGATCATGATGGAATCTAAAAGCCAACTTTACATATCTGGTAAAGAAAAGCAAACACGTAGCTTGCCATTGGGCCATGCCGACGATGAAGCGAGTGTATAATTCGATGCTGCTTTTTTATACGTCGTGCGAACGGCAGCCCCACCCGTCTTAAAGCGCCAGGTGAATCCAACAAGCTGCAAGACACATGCCACGTGAGCAGGAACATTTGGCAGTTGCAGTTTGTTCTCCATCAGGGTTGGAGTATAGCCACAGGGCTTGCGCTGCTGGGGCGCGGTTGGAGGGTGGCCGCAGGGCTCGTGTATTTCTATATTAATTGGAGACCATTTGTATGCACATTTTATTTCGTTAAATGAATGTATTGCCAATATTTTGGATAGGGACTTGGTATAGGCACATCCTTAAAACCAAAGACTTGACTCGGGTACCAAAAAATATGATCGGATGTACTTGATTATTTTCTGTTATGATACTCAAGTATCACTTTCAAGTACTTCATACAAAATTGGTTTGGTGTGTTTGGTGTGGAAATACTTGAGAGCACTGACCTAAACACCATCAGATACTTTTGAGCTTAAAATACAGAAATTAGTTCATATTTCTCCATATCTGGTGGTCAAGTGTATGGAGGCTTGTCTGTTATTTTTGCCAAATTTAGCCAAACATGGTCAACAAATACACAGGTTTGCTCCCAGACTCTAATGACTTTTTCTGATCTATCTTAGCCCGGACAAACATGTGACAATGTTTGTGTGTGCGCGTGTGTGTTCACAGAGAGAAGGGTTTGTGTGCACATGTTCGTTATCCTCTAGGATCTTTAATTAGACCCCAATTTCCATTTCTATTTGCATAGAAATGGACTAAATTATGCAGACATGCAGACATCTCTTCTTGACATGATAAAAGTCTATTTTATTCACGCTAAATGCACGAATGAATAAATATACAATGTAAAAATCGGCAAATATTCCGCAAGACCAAAGTCTCTATTGTTAAAGTCACGTGAACTAGTCACGTTGTTGGTTATCTGATTGGGAGATAACCTGCAATAAGAATTCCAATGGGACAGAGACATTGGCTCACCTCTCAATAGTTCCTGAGTTATCAATGGGAGGCTGCTATGAATACAATCTTCATGAACTCTCTTTTGTTTTGAGGGCAACACAATTATTGTAGAGTGAGATTGATTTAATTGTTGGTCTTATGAAAAAAGATAACTTAAAATTTGAGTTATGGGTTGGTTATGTAATTGTTCACACTGAAACAGGTGGACCACACTATTCGAGCAACCATATTTGTTTATTTTTCACAAACACCAGAAATAATGTCACAGAAAAATCAATATTACGGGAATACATTTGGTGTGCAAAATCAGAAAAAGATCAGTCTCACCTTATTATGTAGTTCTAAATACATATGCAAATTTGGTATTCATTTATATGGGACACGTACTGGCACCATTTGAAATGGGAATACATGAGATTTGAATAAATTAAAGGACAACAAAAAGTTTGTGGCATTTTTGATGAATCATTCTTTATCATTTCCAGATTATGCCACTGGACTTGCGCATTTTTATGACTGACAAGGCGAATATGCCTCTTCCAACTTAAACTTTCCTCTATCAAGACTCCGATTAAATTTGTTCATGAGATGCAGTTTTTAAAAAATAATTGACTCAAACCTTTAAACACAGATTTTCTTCATTCTTATTGGATATTTGAAAGGGATATTGCAGATCAATGAACACCGGTACAATACCTGCCTAACTGTGCCCAAGTTAGCATAGTGCGAATATACATTCGTCGGCTCTTGGCAAATAACATAAACAAGACACCCTTCAATAATTCACACTTCCACATGAAATCTGAATTCTAAAGTGCAAGTACTCAGGGGCAATTTTAATTATCCATCCAGCCATTATCAGAACCACTTTATCCTCACAAAGGGTTGCAGAAATGCTGGAGCCCATCCCAGCAGGTTTAAGGGAGTAGGCGGGGGCACATATACACAAACGACCATTCACACTTGCAAACTAGATCTGACCCACCACATCTTTTTGTGTGGCCCGCAAATGGCAAATCAAACATTTCAGCTTCCATGGTGCTTGCTAAAATTTCTACCAAAATGTAAAATGCTCATATATTGTGAGCATTTACTTGAGAAATAGTTTTAGTCATAACAGCCCTCCAAAGGGAAAATGTGCATATATATGCTTGTATGTGAATTTGAGTGTGTGTGCTTGTGTGTGTCTGTGTGTGTGTGTGTGTGTGTGTGTGTGTGTGTGTGTGCGCGTTGTCCATAAACAACCTACAATCACTCATAACACTCAGGCGTGTATAATCATGACACCTGATGAGTTGCAGTCATGTATTTAATTTCATTTAGGAGATGTGAATGAAGTGTATTTATAGATGAGAGAGAGAGAGGAAGAGAAAGAGAAAGAGAGAGATTGACACGCAGACACACACGCACGCACGCACACACACACACACACACACACACACACACACACACACACACACACACACACACACACACACACACACACACACACACACATTTAACTGTGTAAGAATCAGGTTAAAGTATTTATGATCCTGCTTTGTGGCAGAGAAAAAGTCAAGGTGTATTTGCATTCATCAGTCCTTTCTGCTTGTCGTCACATCTTAAATGATTGCATGCTCAGACGGTGATGGTTCAAAATACTCAGTTGATTAGCAATTGGCCTGATTAAATGACACGAGCTGCTAAATAGCTGGATAAACAAAAAATTTTTTGGTGTGTGTGTTTTGCCAAATGGCGACATGACATGGTTGCGCTGTGGAGTTGAGAAATCTAACTTTCTATATGCTGTGATCATTTGATGTCACATGTAAATTGTTTTGTTAGGTTTAGCACTAGTTACAAGTACCTTAACACGTTTACTGCACAACATAGTGAGTTAATCCATCCATCCATTTTTTGATCTACTTTACCCTCACATGAGTCAGGGGTGTGCTGGAGCCCTATCCCAGCCGTCTTCGGGCAGTAGGCGGCGGACACCCTGAACCAGTTGCCAGCCAATCGCAGAGCTCACACAGACGAACAACCATCCACACTCACACTCATACCTAGGGATCATGCCATGCATATTTTTGGAGTGTGGGAGGAAACTGACGGGCTGTTCGGTCACTATACCACCGATGTCAGAGTTTGGTTCGCATTGCCGGCAGTAAGTTGGAATCGTTTCCAGTGAGGGGAGGAATCCACCAAGGCTGCCCTTTGTCGCCGATTCTGTTCATAACCTTTATGGACAGAATTTCGAGGCGCAGCCGAAGCGTTGAGGGGCTCCGTTTTGGTGGCCTCAGAATTGCATCCCTGCTTTTTGCAGATGATGTGGTGCTGTTGGCTCCTTCAAACAGGGCTCTCCAACTCTCACTGGAGCGTTTCGCAGCCGAGTGTGAAGCGGTTGGGATGAAAATCAGCACCTCCAAATCTGAAACCATGGTCCTCAGTCGGAAAAGGGTGGAGTGCACCCTCTGGGTCGGGGAGGAGATCTTGCCCCAAGTGGAGGAGTTTAAGTATCTTGGGGTCTTGTTCACGAGTGAGGGCAGGAGGGAGCGAGAGATTGACAGGCGGATCGGTGCAGCGTCTGCTTTGATGCGGACGTTGTATCGGTCTGTCGTGGTAAAGAAGGAGCTGAACCAAAGGGCGATGCTCTCAATTTACCGGTCGATCTACGTTCCAACCCTCATCTATGGTCACGAGCTATGGGTCGTGACCGAAAGAACTAGATCCCGGATACAAGCGACCAAAATGAGTTTTCTCCGCAGGGTGTCCGGGCTCTCCCTTAGAGATAAGGTGCGAGGCTCGGTCATCCGGGAGGGGCTCCGAGTCGAGCCGCTTCTCCTCCACATCGAGAGGAGCCAGATGAGGTGGCTTGGGCATCTGATTCGGATGCCTCCTGAACGCCTCCCTGGTGAGGTGTTCCCACCTTCTTGATTCAGTGTGACAGCACCTCACTATCATTGTCAGTGAGCCATGCATCAAAAGCAGCACATCTAACTGCCGACGACACAAACCAATGGGGCCCTGCGGAGTAATTGGGGGACGCAGCGAGAAGTCTGCCTTGTGAGCGGTGGACAATTAGCCGCTCAAAATGATGCCGGAGCACCATCATAAGGCACCATCTCACTGGTGGAGACATTCACATGGGCTTGAGCGGCTGGAAATGGTTACAAGCCATACAGAAGCCTTAGGTCTTAAGTCTTGGTGGGCACACAACAAAAAAATGAAGTTTTAAATTAATGTATTTGAAAATGGAAAAGAATATATTGACAAAACCATGGACGTGAGGTCAGGGCAGGCATTAAATACAATTTGTCAAATTTCAATCATATAAGACCATTCCTCGCCTCCACAACAGCTAAAGTATCTTCACACGCAACAATATTCTCACATATGAATTATTGCCTCACAACTTGGACACACACAACAGAAACTGTACTAAAACCCATCAAGTCTCTCTTCAAAAGGTCAGTTAAAATCCTAGACAGGAAACCACTCCCACAATTGTATCTTTTGAAAAACACGTCACATTCTGGAACTGGATAGCTATCAGATCTTTGTGGATGTTTGTCTCATTTATAAAGTTTTAAATGTGCTCGCGCTGCCACCTTTAGATAAATTCATTCCGAAACAGTGAAGGATGGAGAACTCGGGCCTTGACCAGGGGCGATTGTAATACAACAAGATGGAGAACAAAATTCGGTCAAATGATCACCTCTGTAAGAGGAACACAATTCTGGAATAAGTTTCCAATACACAATACAATTCACTTAAAAAACAACAACAACAACATAAACACGGGTAAACACCATTAAACACTGTTCCCAGACTCCAGCCCATTCCAGTGGGCGTCTGGCCAGCAAATTTGTAACTCTAAGTGATTTGTCTGTCCTGGTCTATTGTCTTGTAATTGAGTACTGCAACTGTTTGTATTGTCTGCTTTATGATGTCTTACTTATTTGGCTCTTATTTCTGTCATTGTGATTTTACATTTTAATGTGTCTCACTGTGCTAGTTTAGAAACCTGCCCTAGGACGACGGCTGACAACTAGCATTTATATTAAGTCCGGCCTATTTACTTATTAGTTTATGCTTGTGTTGAATAATATCCACTGTCCCAATGAAATAAATCAAATAGATAAAAAAAGAAATGCAATACTATTAAATTTGAGATGGTTGAGATTACATGATTCACTTATGAATGTTTTCAAATCGCAAGTGGTGAAATTCATGAATGGAATTAGGTATCCATCGATCAAAATCAGGCGTCTTCCAAATGGATGTGGATACGCATCATCACTGCACGCCTAATGTTATCACAGTACACCGATCAGTGATGTACACTAAGCCTGTATACTTTGTACAATTGCATCGGTCCGAACAACACAAATACTGTAAAGTAAATGCAGTAAGATCTGCTGTTGGGACAAAACTACAGCAAAAGCATCGACCATTTCATTTAATTTGGTGTAAATAAGGTACCATAGAGGTGTATACAGTATGGAATTAAATGAAAAACATAACCGGAGCCATTGTCATGTGCACAGGTGATTTATTTGTTGTTTGTTTATTATATATTATGCGAGGTTGCTGCTCAGTGTTGATGGTGTGTAGTTGTTCATGTGTTTTGAGCGTTTGCATGACAAGTGATTTGAAGTTTCCGATGTCTGCTTTTAAAATGTAAAGCGATTCAAACCGGATAAAGCGATTCAAACCGGACACCCTGACGGCAGTCTAAACAACACCTGTTATTTGCGACTGAGAACTTCCAGTGCCAGTGCTTTGGTAAATGTCGCTGGTCTGATTAAAAAAAATGTGACAGGCGATTCATCTCGGTGATATGTAAATTCAAGCAGCCAAGGAGCATGGCGCTAATTACCTCAAATAAACTGGTTGCACGAGACATGCACGCTTTCACTTCTTTGCCTGAGGGGGGGTATTTATCATGACACCGAACACTATAATTACCTGGCAGAATAAAGTAATTACACTTGGAAAAGAGATCTTTGGAAGGCCATTTTCACTCGGGGGGGCGGGGGGGGGGGGGGACGGAATAAAGCAGTCATGCTAAAAGTTTGGGCATCAGACCTTTTAGTTTAAGGACAGCAGAGTGACCTTCAGTTTCTACACAATATCAAATTATTAATGAACCAGAGAAAAAATATGAACATTTTAGAGATTACAATATGCCTGTGGCATTGGTATAATTGCGTTTCAGAAAAAATAAAAATAAAATAAAGAACAAGTCAACTCAATGATTTAATCATGGCTAAATCAAAATAGTCCAACAGTTCGACTACTCTCTCTCTCTCTCTCATATATATATATATATATATATATATATATATATATATATATATATATATATATATATATATAGCGGCTGGATAGCTCAGTTGGTAAGGCATCGGTTTGGCATACGGGAAACGGTGCGAGGGGGACGGCGGAGGCGGCGCCGCCGACGTTGGCTCGAATCCCGCTTGGGGCAAAAATGAGCACATAACACCATCCAGTGTCGGTCCTTGGGCAAGATCCTTCACGCTAAATGCCTACCTCATACAATGATGAGAGACAATAAAACGAATGACATGCCGGCTCAGACGTCGCCCGGCCAAACAAGGTCTGCGTCAGGTGCTGGAGAACCAGAGCACCTTGATGAAAAATGGGCTACTGGAACAAAGCGGAGATGGGCGAGATGCGATAACATGGCTCTGTTGGAATGCTACTACTCAAGCAACCCTAGTCAGAGGGGTTACATGCAGAGAATGTGGGCTAAATGGTTACTTCGAAACCCACAGTCACGGTTGACCACGAAACAACTAGTAGCTCAGTGTTCCAACATCCACAAACGGCAACTGCTGTCACAACTTGAGATTGATGAGGTACAACGCAGGTTCCATGGTGAAGGGCCCCAGGCTGCCAGATCAGAGGAGGAGGTCATACAAGAGATTGGGAGGCAAGCCCCAATGAATGCAGATGATGAGATTGGGTGGCCAGCCCCAATGAATGAAATGCTGAGTGAGGCAGCAACTGACCTGAAAGCTAAGATCATGGCGAGAATGAAAGCTGGGCAACCTAGAAACCGATTTCAACGGCTATGTGAAGTACCATCTGAAAGTCTCATGGAAAGTGTGAATGCAGCACTGAGGGCGATCCCTACCGTAACGATCACAGAAACCAATGAGCTGATATACGCTTCAGCATCAGTGATCCTGGAGACTCTGGGCTATAAGAGCAACCATGGAAGCCATGAGATACGTTACCCACCATGGAAAAGACGGCTGGAGGATAAGATCAAGGCGGCCCGGAAAGATGTGAGTCAATTGACGGAGGCCCAGAGAGGTGCGATGAAAAGGCCGATACCCGAGAGCTACATCCAGATGACCATACCTGAAACACTCGAAACTGCCAAACAGAGGCTCCAAGCCTTGTCCAGTCGCCTAAAGCGGTACACAAAAGAGAATGATGCCAGACGAATAAACAGGCTGTTCGCAACACAACCTGCGAAAGTGTACGCTCAGTGGCAGGGTCCTAACAACAGAGCTGACCCACCAAGACTGGAAACTGAAAGGTACTGGAAAGGCATATGGGAGAAGGAGGTTGCACATAACAGCAGTGCACAATGGCTGGTGACCCTGAGAGAGGAGCACAGCAACCTCCCTGAACAGAACCCGGTTACCATAACAGTGGCAGACATACAGGAAAGAGTCTCAGATATGAAGAACTGGACAGCACCAGGCCCGGACATGGTCCACACTTACTGGCTAAAGAAACTCACAGCACTCCATGAGCGCCTAGCAGTACAAATGAACCAGCTGCTGAGGGAGGGGACTCACCCAGAATGGCTAACCGAAGGGCGAACGATCCTGATCATGAAGGATCCCTCGAAGGGTGCAGCCCCATCCAACTATCGGCCAATTACCTGTCTCTCCACAACATGGGAGATCATGTCAGGCATCATTGCGGCTAAGATAAGTGGACACATGGATCAATACATGAACGAAGCACAGAAGGGCATTGGTAGAGATACCAGAGGAGCCAAACATCAGCTCCTGGTTGACAGAACAGTCGCACAAGACTGCAGGTCTCGACGTACCAACCTGTGCACAGCTTGGATTGATTACAAGAAAGCCTATGACTCGATGCCACATACATGGATCACTGAATGCTTGGAGTTGTATAAGGTGAACAGGACCCTAAGAGCCTTCGTTGCGAACTCGATGAGGATGTGGAAAGCCACACTTGAAGCCAATGGCAAGCCACTTACCCAAGTGTCCATCAAATGTGGCATATACCAAGGTGATGCACTCTCCCCACTGCTGTTCTGCATAGAACTGAACCCCCTAAGCCAAGTAATCACCAAGACAGGCTGTGGATACCGCCTCAGAAATGGAGCTACAATCAGTCACCTCCTCTACATGGATGACATAAAGCTGTATGCTAAGAGCGAAAGGGACATAGATTCCCTGATCCACACAACCAGGATCTACAGCAGCGACATAGGGATGTCATTCGGGCTTGAGAAATGTAGTCGGATGGTGACTAAGAGAGGAAAGGTAGTCCGCACTGAAGGGGTCTCACTCCCTGAAGGAACAATAGCAGACATTGAGGACAGCTACAAGTACCTCGGTATACCACAAGCCAATGGCAACCTCGAACTGGCAACAAGGAAAGCGGCTACGGCCAAATACCTCCAGCAAGTGAGGCAAGTCCTAAGAAGCCAGCTCAATGGCAAGAATAAGACCCGGGCAATAAACAGCTATGCCCTGCCAGTGATCAGATACCCTGCAGGAATAATAAGGTGGCCAAAGGAAGAGATTCAGACCACGGACGTTAAGACCAGAAAGCTCCTAACCATGCATGGAGGGTTCCATCCCAAATCCAGCACCCTGAGACTGTACGCAAGCCGAAAGGAAGTAGACCGGGGACTAGTGAGTGTGAGAGCCACTGTCCAGGATGAAACATCCAAGCTCCATGAATACATCAAGGAGAAGGCTCCAACGGATGACGTACTCAGAGAATGTCTCAGACAATGGGGAACAGAAGATGAGGCGCTGGAAGAGGGACCATCATGGGAGGACAAGCCCCTACACGGACGGGATGTACCACCGGACCATAACTGAAGTGGCTGATCTCAAGAAGTCCTATCAGTGGCTAGAGAGGGCTGGCCTGAAGGACAGCACAGAGGCACTCATACTGGCTGCTCAGGAGCAGGCCTTGAGCACCAGAGTCATCGAGGCCCAGATATACCACACCAGACAAGACCCAAGATGTAGGTTGTGCAAAGAGGCACCTGAGACGATCCAACACATAACTGCAGGGTGTAAGATGCTGGCAGGGAAAGCCTACATGGAACGCCATAACCAGGTGGCTGGCATAGTCTACCGAAACATCTGTGCGGTGTATGGACTGGAAACCCCAAGGTCAAAATGGGAAACACCTCCGAATGTGGTGGAGAATGACAGAGCGAAGATCCTGTGGGACCTCCAGATCCAGACTGACAAGATGGTAATGGCGAACCAGCCAGATATCGTGATCATAGATAAAGGGCAGAGGAAAGCCGTTGTAGTGGACGTAGCGGTCCCAAGTGATGGAAACATCAGGAAGAAGGAACATGAGAAACTCGAGAAATACCAAGGGCTCAGAGAGGAGCTGGCGAGAGCCTGGAAGGTAAAGGTGACAGTCGTGCCTGTGGTGGTCGGAGCACTCGGGGCAGTGACCCCCAAACTAGATGAGTGGTTGCAACAGATCCCGGGAACAACATCGGACATCTCAGTCCAGAAATGTGCAGTGCTGGGAACAGCAAGGATACTGCGCAGAACCCTCAAGCTTCCTGGCCTCTGGTAGAGGACCCGAGCTGAATGAGGGACGGACACCACCCGAGGGGTGAGATGAGGATTTTTATATATATATATATATATATATATATATATATATATATATATATATATATATATATATATATTAGAGCTGTCAAACGATTAAAATATTTAATCTAATTAAAAATGCAACTGTCATAATTAACTCAAATGAACTAAAAAAATAATCGTGATATACTCACACATTTTTTATCGTTTCTGAATTTCCTTTTACATTTTTTGTCCTATTTTATATAATATATATATATATATATATATATATATATATATATATATATATATATATATATATATATATAAATATACACACAAACACACACACATACAAACACACACACACACACACACACACACACTCACTCAGTGCTGGCCATTTTTGATTTGACATTCTATCAAGTGATGATGGTCATTTGGTTAACATCACCGCAAAGGTTACACTGTCACGATCTGTCTCTGTAGTGTTTTTTTTTTCTGTCAATGTGTTATTTTTTCAGTTTTTGCTCTTAACTGCCCCAAGGTGGTGCAGGAAAGATTTGAGAAAGGACCCTTGAGTGCAATTGCAATCAACTCTCTGCCTTTAAGCTATGTTTTAGGTAAACCTTGCCTTCAAGCACAAAACCATGAGAATTCATCTTGTCCTAAGCCCGCTGATTTGCTTCGAGCACAATCACAAAGCAACAGTGTGTTTGGGGGCGGGCAATGCGGCTGCGACGTTTTTCGTTTTACAATCGGATTGATTGAAATAAATCAACACATGCTTGATATGCAGATTTACATTGCAAAAAAAAGAAAAGAAGACAATTATCACTCAATGCCATGATGCCGTCTTTGCCAGTCATCGCGATAACAGGATTTAACCGCTCAAAATAAGGTGAATGTCTCTGATGACATTTTCATCTGTTCCCACAATTCGTCAAAGCAAAAGTTTGGTAGGTGTGCACACGTTGCCGCATCGACCAGTTTATGTGAAGTGGTGGCCTGAGTATCCTGCCTCTCCTGAGCAGATCACAAATTGATACGATAGAGAACTCTTTTGAGCGCTTCACGTATCAGTCTGGCTCTTGCCAAGTGAATTAACAGCTACACCTCTATGGCATTAGAGGTGTAGCTTATAAATGGATAAAAAGTTATTTAGAAAACAGATATCAGTATGTGCAACTCAACAATAAAAAAACGAATCAACTGAAAATCACTCACGGAGTACCTCAGGGGTCAGTGCTTGGTCCAAAACTATTCATCTTATATATAAATGATATCAGCAAGGTCTCAAAACTATTTAAATGTGTCCTATTTGCTGATGATACAACTTTCAACTAATGATACAACTGGGTCTTTCTGACCACAATTTAATCCACTTAATACCTACATACAGACAGAAACTCAAATGTCTTAAACCGGTTGTTAAGACTGTGAAAAAATGGACAGATGAAGCAAAGCTAGCTCTACAAGAATGCTTAGACTGCACTGATTGGGGCGTCTTTGAAACTTCAACGGGCACACTGGATGAATACACAGACGCTGTAACATCATACATCAGTTTCTGTGAGGACATGTGTGTACCAACGAAGTCGTTCTGCTCCTTCAACAATAACAAGCCATGGTTTACTCCCAAACTCAGGCAACTCAGGAAAGAGAAAGAGGCCGCATTTAGAAGTGGAGATCGGGCACTGTACAAACATGCCCGAAACCAATTGACAAAGGAAATTAACATCGCAAAGAGAAGCTATGCAGAGAGGCTGAAAAACCAGTTCTCTGCTAACGACTCTGCATCTGTATGGAATGGCCTGAAAGCAATCACTAACTATAGAATGCCATCCCCCCAAACAGTGAACAATAAGGGTCTTGCTAATGAACTAAACATGTTTTTCTGCCGATTTGAAAAGGACACCCCCATTTCCCACACACACCCACCTCTACCAGAAACCACTCTACCTAGCCCCCCACCCTCTTTTTCTCCACTACAGATCCACGAACAGGACGTGAGACGGCTCTTTAAGCAGCAAAAGATCAAGAAAGCTCCGGGGCCCGACAAAGTGTCCCCCTCCTGCCTGAAAGTCTGCGCTGACCAGCTGGCTCCGGTCTTCACACAAATCTTCAACAGATCCCTGGAGCTGTGTGAGGTCCCATCCTGCTTCAAACAGTCTACCATCATCCCAGTTCCCAAGAAATCGGCAACATCAGAACTGAACGACTACAGGCCTGTCGCCCTGACGTCTGTGGTCATGAAGTCCTTTGAACGCCTTGTGCTGAATCACCTAAAGAACGTCACTGGACCCCTGCTGGACCCTCTCCAGTTTGCCTACCGGGCAAACAGGTCTGTGGAAGACGCAGTCAACATAGGTCTGCACTACATCCTCGAGCACCTCGACAGCACAGGGACCTACGCAAGGATTCTGTTTGTGGATTTCAGCTCTGCGTTCAACACCATCATCCCGGAACTCCTCACCCCCAAACTACTCCACCTCGGTGTGTCCCCTACGATCTGCCAGTGGATCCTCAGCTTCCTGACGGGACGGACACAACAGGTGAGACTGGGAGCAACAACATCATCAATACGCACTACCAGCACTGGTGCCCCACAGGGATGTGTCCTCTCGCCACTGCTCTTCTCTCTCTACACAAACGATTGCACCTCAACAGATCCAGCTGTCAAACTCATAAAGTTCGCAGACGACACCACGGTCATCGGTCTCATCAAAGACGGCGACGAGTCTGCGTACCGCCAACAAGTGGAGCAGCTGGAGCTTTGGTGCGGCCGACACAACCTCGGGCTGAACACGATCAAAACTGTAGAGATGATCGTGGACTTCAGGAAACATTCTTCTCCTCAGTTGCCCCTCACACTATCCAACTGCCCTGTGTCAACCGTCGAGACCTTCAAGTTCCTGGGAATCACAGTCTCCCAGGACATGAAGTGGGAAGTCAACACCATCTCCATCCTGAAAAGGGCCCGGCAGCGGATGTACTTCCTGAGGCTGCTGAGGAAGCATGGCCTGCCACAGGAGGTGCTACGACAGTTCTACACTGCAGTCATCGAATCAATCCTGTGTTCTTCATCACGGTTTGGTTTGGGGCCGCCACAAAAAAGGACAAAATCCGACTTCAACGGACAGTTAGGACGGCAGAAAAAAATCGTTGGCACCACCCTACCCACTCTTGAGGACTTGCACACTGCAAGAATCAAGACAAGGGCACGGAAAATCCTCCTGGATCCCCCGCCCCCTGCCCACCACCTTTTTCAGCCACTCCCCTCAGGCAGACGCTACAGATCCATGCGCACCAAATCCAGTAGACACTTGAACAGCTTCTTCCCTCTAGCCATTAACTCCTTAAACAGTCACTGACAGTCACTCTTCTTGCACCACAAAATGGTACTTCAAAACTAGTGGTTACTCTAAAATGGTTCAATGATTTTGTTGTTTACGATGATACTAGTGCAGCGTGTTACACCAGAGACAAATTCCTTGTGTGTTCTACATAGTTGGCCAATAAAGATGATTCTGATTCTGATTCTGATTCTGATTCTGATTCTACTGTTCTGGAATAAATCTGAAACAGCTCTTGACAACCGTAGAAAACAAATTAAACAAATTAAAAAACTGGTTCGACAGAAATAAATTGTCAATTAACCTGAAAAAATCGAAGTCAATTGTTTTTGGCACAAGACCAATCAAACACCAAGCTAAAATTATGGTAAACTCAATTGAAATAGAAAGAGCGTATGAAACCAAGTTTCTCGGATTAGTAATAGACTCAAAACTATGTTGGAAACCACATATCGATAACGTAAAAAGAAAAATAGCCAAGACCGTAGGGATCCTCTACAAAACCAAGGAAGTGCTAAATAAGAGATCCTTGTACACATTATACACTTCATTATTCCAGTATTACCATACATGACCTACTGTGTGGAAATATGGGGAAATGCCTGCAAAACAAACACACTCCCTATTCTCAAACTACAAAAAAAAGCAATTCGAATTATTAATAGATCAAAATATACGGAACCCACAAATCCACTATTTATCAAATTAAATACGATGAAATTTTATGACCTGGTTGACTTTAAAATTGCCCAATTAATGTACAAAGCACACAATAACCTGCTCTGCCAAAACATTCAGAAGTTTTTTGAAATTCGAGAAAGCAACTATGAATTAAGAGGTACCAACTTATTCAAAAAACTCAAAACAAGAACAAACATCAAGCAAAGAAGTGTATCTAGCAAAGGTGTTAATCTGTGGAATAATCTCGAAACGGACCTAAAAATGAGTAAATCGCTTGCTGAGTTCAAAAACAAATTCAAAAAAATAGTACAAACAACCTACACCAATCAGAGTTAAAATGATAAATTCTAAACATTAAATATAATGATAAATCAGAACTAAGTTGATAAATAGAGAAAGGTATTGCAATATCCATTATGAATACAAGAGAAAATTGACACAAGAGTGCCAGGGTGAGGATGTATATAATCCAGATACAAACCAAAAGTTGTGAAAATATCACGGTTAAGGGTAAAGTATGAGCCTTAATGGAGACTTCTTCTTACTTTTTCTTTTCTGATTGATATAAAAATGATTTAGTAGATATAAACACATAACGGGGTTGGACTAGATAAGTTTTTTTTACTTCATCCTACTCCCTTGAACATAATAACTGTGTTGAATGAAGACTGATTTCTTTCTTTTACTTTTTTATCTACCGTATTTTCTGTCAAATTATTACTGTATATGTTTTATGTTCAATAAACAAACAAACCAAGCCAAACCAAAAAAAAAAACCCCAATGTTTAGACCACCCACATCCCGCCCCAATTCTCCGCCACAACAAATTTGTTAATAAAATAATCACTAAAATCAAAATCAATAAAATAAAATACATTTGTCAATAAAATTGTACCCCTCTGCATAACATTGTATACTTACTAACATTAAAGCCGACATTGGAAGAGTTGACCGTGGCTCGAGTGAAGCGCGCCTCAGAGGTCGATCGACCGCTGCTCTCTGCTGTGCGTGCGGAAGCAACCAATCAAAGCTTTTTTTAAGCGTTGAACAAAAGACGCTTTGTTCAACGACGACATTCAAATAAAATATATTTTTTATGACAATAACTGTCTTGTCCACAGCGTCTTTTATTCGTTCCACTGGGGATTAGCAAGTGTGTTGATAAAGAGACGCAACTCTCTTGACAGCTCCTGGTGTCCACAGATCGCGATGATTATTTTGTCCAACATTGTTTCGCCGCACTAACCGCACAAGACGCCGTGTTTAGATATTATTCAAATTTTTGGATGAAGCAGTGTGTGTGAGACGTGTTACATTCTTGACACCGATGGGTTATCGGATGTGATGTGTGGCTTTCGGATCAAATTTACAAAAGCCCCCACTCGTGTCGCATCAAACACGCCAGTTGTGTGCCGCCCAAATATGACTGCACCTCCAGTGTCTGCGCAAACTGAGTTGACTATGTAGTTGTGTCGTGAGAACAGCTCAACTCGTGTACAGTGTGAACGAAGCATTCGAAGCCTGAACAGCACTGCAGGAAGATGTGGAATCCATTCTTTTTTGTAACCTTTTGCTGTGGGCATTCGGTCTTGCTAAAATTCTGGTTTCCTTTTTTATGCTTGAAAGTATTTATGTTTTTTCTGGTAATATTCCCTGGTTTCCTCCATTCTCATTAGTCACTATTTGTTGGGATTTTGTACTTTTTACTTTTTGTAGCGCTTCATGGTCATTACTCTCTCTCTCCTTTTGGGACTTTGTAAATTATTTGTACTACTCATCTGTCTTGATTTGTCTCTTAGTTGAATACTTTTGTCCCCCAGGGACTCATTTTAATTTAACGGTTTGATTTGTGAAGCTTTTTTTTAAGGGGGGGGGGGTGATTTAGCACTGTTACTGCTTTGGATTCTAATCAGTCACACCAAAACAGATACAGAATGGGGTGACAAAACTATTTAAATTACATAATGCAGAGGAACTCATCGGTTCATCACAATTAAAGGTGTGCCTCTGCACTGAGTTGATGCAAAGTCAGAGGGAGAAATATCTAAAAAAAAACCCTGCTCTTCCTCATTTATTTAAGGTATATGTCACTTTTGTGATTTAAGAGATGCACATTAATTTATGCATTCTCTCCTGCTTATCCTGTTCACGGTTAATATGTTAATCACTTCCTTAAAACCGGTGGTTTGCAAACATTTTTTGCAGCCCCCTCATGTTTGGACCAGAAACGTTTATTTGCTGCAATATATTTTGCACATTATCCATCCATCACATACAGTGTTACAGACAGTTGAGAATTCCATTGTTTCCCTGAATTTGTTTTTTGCTTGTTTGTTTTTGATTTTGTGAGCAACTCACGACTGTGATGTCGTGAAATGAACATTGCTCGTATTCAGAGTACGTCTACGCCATTAAAATTTATTTAATATTTAAAAATGTATTCACAATTGATTTATCC
The DNA here is from genome assembly GCF_025434085.1 of Hippocampus zosterae. Lineage (NCBI taxonomy): Eukaryota > Metazoa > Chordata > Actinopteri > Syngnathiformes > Syngnathidae > Hippocampus > Hippocampus zosterae. Next base: position 36,103,152 of record NC_067451.1, read on the forward strand.
TCTCGTTTTCTGAAGGAAAAATAAAATATCAAACCGATAGGTTCGAAATGATAGGAGTGGCTCATGATGAAGTAAACGGCACAGACCACCAAAGTGGTGAACACAGTGAGATGCAAGAGTTAATTATAAGTCAAGAGCACGTTTTAAACTTTGTATCTCTTATTTATATGTAAACGTCTGCCAAATATTTTTCAGATCAGTGAAGAAAAACATTTCCCCTCAAGCAATGAGCTCAGGAATCAGTGCATATCACCGCTTGCCAACGCATGCCAAGCACATCAGCTCTGCTCATGCACTGTGCATGCACGTGTGTAGAGGCCCGACTTGCCTAATCAAGATTCAGGGGAGGCTTCAAGGAGGAATACATTATCAAAGTGTGATAGACTCTAAACCCCTCTTCATACATAATAAATTATTCAGAGCTCTGCAAACTAAACTCAAAGTCAATGATAAATGCAGTGCAGTCACCATAGTGCCAAACCACACTTCATTAGCCTGCCGTGAATGCAACAGAGACAAAAATAACAAACAGAATAATAAGGGGGTGCAGACTTTTCAAATGTGGCTCTCCGCAGGGTGGGGCAGGCAAGAGGTCGAGGAGTGGTGGAAGGGAGGGAAGAAGGAATCCGCTTGAACAAGTCTTTCTTCGGGCATTATCGGGGAAATCGATTATTGTGAAGCACAACACTGTCCATTAAATAATCCAAATGTCCTCAGAAGGAGGAAAATAAAGAGACCATTAAGGTCAAGAGATCATTAACAATGGCCTTGATCAGTTAATACCAACAGGCAATTTTCAATTGATTAATTGTTGGATGGAAAAGTTTTGTATTGTCCACTGTCTAAATACATTTACACCCTGTCAGCAGCATCATGTTCGAGAATGAAATGCCAAAGATACATTCGACTTCAGTAAGAATTTCCCTGTGCTTGTTTATATGCCCATTTTATGACCTAATGTAATTGGCTCTTGAGGCTGCGATTGGCTGGCAACCAGTTCAGAGTGTACGCCGCCTACTGCCGTTTAATACTGGACCAAAAAAATTAAAACATAGATAGTCGTATCCAGGGCTGTCTCCCTCGCCGAAGAAAAGACAAAAATCAAAATGATGTTCTAAATCTCAGCAAACTATTTGACATAACTAACAAAGTTGAAACCCCAAGTGATGGCAAGTTGTCAAAGAGGCACCATTGAATTCAGAAGCTTTTTCCATGAGTTACGTTGAATTACTTTTTGTCCACGATACGCCCTCCAATGTCTATAATAGCCATCTGCAGCCACAACAAGCTTGTCAGTCTCAGTGACAGGGCTGGCCGTCTTCTCTGGATGCACCCCGTGAGAAATATTGAAATGACACAACAGCCAATTGCATCCTTTCACGGTTGAAGGTTCAAATCCGTTCTCCCTGTACCTGCGTGGGTTTGCGCGGGGTACTCCAGTTTACTCCCGCATTACTAAAACATGCGTGTTAAGTTAATTGAAGGCTGCAAAGAAACCTGAGCCCATCCTACAGAAGGATTTTGAATTGAATTCCAAATTTCATAGGAAGCTCTTCTTCCCATTTTAGTCAGTCCTGAGGCTGCATCATTTTGGGCTAGCTCAAGAATCTTGTACAACTTGCTAAAGCAGCTTGCAAAGCGAGAGTTACAATAATCCAGCGGAAAAGTCACAAAGGCATGAAATCGTTTTTCAGCATCAGCGAGTGGCATCCAATTCTGAAAATTTCTGTCCTTGACAGTTGTTGTATGTCGGAGTTGAATGAGCAATACTGATTCTGGATAACACAAAGGTTCCTCGCCGTACTGGTTGAGCCCAGCACAGCAAGCAATCTAAACTAGTTATATTCACTTTGCCTTTAAGGTCATGTAAGCCAAGTAGTTCCGTAATGAAAACTTATCATTGATCCAACTCTTGATTTAGTCAAAGCATGCCTAAGTGTTTGTTACCTGATTAGTTTCATTGCATTTCATTAATCGAGTTGTGTGTGTCATCTGCATAGCACAACAGTAGCAGGCAACAGACTGTCTTCTAATAATTTGAACACTGGTCCAAGTACAGACCGCAGTGGGATGTCATGACTGAGTTTTATGCCCCCAGTGTAAAGTTCATTTCTTCACTTGAAACGTCTTCACCTCTCTATTCCCATGTTAGCTGCTGACTTTACAGGTCGCATTAAGCAGTCGAGGATTGAGGAAATGTCAAAGAGGACATGTCACAAATGAAGCGTCTCAATGTGTGAATTATTACAATCACAAAATGCTTACTTCCTGATTTATGTTCCCATTTGGAATTAAATTGAATTCAAACATGATCAACTATGATACTCCCTGATGATTCTGTTCGTCTTTTGTGTGCATGGTTGGTGTCTTTGTGTTTTGGCTCTTTTTCTCCAGGCAGGTCAGGCTCGTAGCTGACAAGGCACACCAGGGCTTCAATGTGGCAATCGGCCTCTCCAAAAAAGACAGGTCAGCAATTGAGATGTTGCCAGAAAATTCCAGACAAAGTTTCGTTCGATAGCCCTGCACAATTTCTTCTTCTTCCTCTAGTGTACTGAAATTCTCCTGTCCTCCTGACATTTCCTCCATAAAGTACCTACGGGGAGAGAGTAACCCGTTTTGTTCTGGACTTTTCTCCTTGTGTCAAAAATCCACCCACGAGCAAGCCCTCTCTCTCTCTCTCTCTCTCTCTCTCTCTCTCTCTCTCTCTCTCTCTCTCTCTCTCTCTCTCTCTCTCTCTCTCTCTCGCTCTGCCTTCACCACCTGCATCCTGAGTTTCTCCCGTTTTTGTGAATCAACATTTTACCGCCTGTCTCAGTTAGCCCTGCCTTTGGGTCCAGGCTAAAAAAGCCATAACAGTATTCCACACAAGCGAATGCATGTTTGGGTCACAAACAGAGGCCCCGCACTCTTCACTGTGTCATGAGTTGTAAATACTGTAGGTATACTGTATGGAAGGGGTTCTTAACCTTGTTAGAGGTACCAAACCAACCAGTTCAGATGCACGTTTACCGAATCCTTTATCAGTGAAAAATAAAAATATGATTTTTTTTTTTTACAAATTCAAGACATTAAAAAAACACATTTATTAAAAATGGAAAAAAAGTAAATAAAATTACATGGTACAAGTATAGGTTTTGAAATTTGTATGATGTACTATCACGACAGTCACACAGTGACTACTGAGCGAACTAAATTTCCTGCAGCACTGATTGGACAAGCATTGTAATGTGATCATCTGCAGTCGGCGATGGCCAAGCGGGCGTGTCATAATTTATTGACATGTGGAGTCGATTGTGTCTTAACCTCCATGGCAGAGGCTCTGTCGAACCCCTGAGACCGATTCACTAAACCCCTGGGGTTTGATCGAACCCAGGTTAAGAACCACTGCTGTATGGTGTAATGCTGCCGCACATCATGAAATCAAACATTGACAAAAGATTGATATTACAATTTTGACATTAAGATTGATACAAACAAATCCATCCATCCATTTTCCACCGCTTATCCGGGGTCAGGTCGCGAGGGCAGCAGCTTTAGGAGGGAAGCCCCCGGCCACTTTTTCTTGCTTTTCCTGGTGGATCCCTAGGCGTTCCCAGGCCAGCTGTTTGACATAGTCTCTCCAGCGTGTCCTGCGTCGTCCCCGGGGTCTCTTGCCAGTGGGACATGCCCGGAACACCTCACCAGGGAGGCGTCCAGGAGGCATCCTAATTAGATGCCCGAGCCACCTCATCTGGCTCCTCTCGATGTGGAGGATAAGCGCCTCTACTCCAAGCACCTCCCAGATGACTGAGCTTCTCACCTTATCTCTAAGGGAGAGAGAGCCCGGACACCCTGCGGAGAAAACTCGTTTCGGCCACTTGTATCCGGGATCTCTTTCTTTCGGTCACGACCCATCGCTCGTGTCCATAGATGAGGGTTGGGACGTAGATCGACGGTAAATTGAGAGCTTTGCCCTTTCGCTTAACTCCTTTTTTACCACGACAGACCAATACAACTTCAGCATCACAGCAGACGCTGCACAGATCCACCTGTCGATCTCTCGCTCCCTCCTGCCCTCACTCGTGAACAAGACCCCAACAAACTTAAACTCCTCCACTTGGGGCAAGATCTCCTCCCCGACCCGGAGAGGGCACTCCACCCTTTTCCGACTGAGGACCATGGTTTCAGATTTGGAGGTGCTGATCTTCATCCCAACCACTTCACATTCAGCTGTGAAACCCTCCAGTGTGAGTTGGAGAGCCCTGCTTGAAGGAGCCAACAGTACCACATCATCTGCAAAAAGCAGAGATGCAATACTGAGGGCACCAAAACGGATCCCCTCAACGCTTCGGCTGCGCCTAGAAGTTCTGTCCTTACAGGTTATGAACACAATCACGACAAAGGGCAGCCTTGGCGGAGTCCAATCATCACTGGAAATGATTCCGACTTATTGCCGGCAATGCGAACCAAACTCTGACATGGGCAGTATAGGAACCGAACAGCCCGTATCAGGGGGCTCGGTACCCCATACTCTCAAAGCACCCCCCACAGAACTCCCAGAGGGACGCGGTCAATTGCCTTATTCAAGTCCGCAAAACACATGGAGACTGGTTGGGCGAGTTCCCACGCACCCTTGAGGACCCTGCTAAGGGTGTAGAGCTGGTCCACAGTTCCACGGCCGGGACGAAAACCACACTGCTCCTCCTCAATCTGAGGCTCGACTTCCTGACAGACCCTCCTCTCCAGCACCCCTAAATAGACCTTACCAGGGAGGCTGAGGAGTGTGATCCCTCTGTAGTTGGAACACAACCTCCGGTCCCCCTTTTTAAAAAGACGGGCCGCCACCCCATCTGCCAATCCAGAGGCACTCTCCCTGTTGACCACGCGATGTTGCAGAGGCGTGTCAACCAGGACAGCCCCACAACATCCAGAGCCTGGAGGAACTCCGGGCGGATCTCATCCACCCCTGGGGCCTTGCCACCGAGGAGCTTTTTAACCACATCGGTGACTTCGACCACAGACATAGGAGAGCCCACCTCAGGGTCCTCAGATTCTGCTTCCTCTAAGGAAGACATGTTGGTGGCGTTGAGGAGGTCTTCAAAGTACTCTGCCCACCGGTTCACAATGTCCTGAGTCGAAGTCAGCAGCGCCCCAAACCCCACTGTACATAGTGTTAGTGGTGCACTGATTCCCCCTCCTGAGACGTCGGATGGTGGACCAGAAATTCCTCGAAGCCGTTTGGAAGTCGGCTTTCATGGCCTCACCGAACTCTTCCCACGCCCGGGTTTTTGCCTCGGCGACCACCGAAGCTGCGTTCCACTTAGCCAGTCGATACCCGTCAGCTGCCTCTGGGATCCCACAGGCCATAAAGGCCTGATAGGACTCCTTCTTTAGCTTGACGACATCCCTTACTGCTGGTGTCGACCAGCGAGTACGGGGGTTGCTGCCACGACAGGCACCAACCACCTTACGGCCACAACTCAGATTGGCCGCCTCAACAATAATGGCACGGAACATGGTCCACTCGGACTCAATGTCCCCCGCCTCCGCCGAGACATGGGAAAAGCTCTGCCGGAGGTGGGAGTTGAAACTCTTTCTGACAGGGGATTGCGCCAGATGCTCCCAACAAACCCTCACATTAGTTTGGGTCTGCCAGGACAGATTGGCATCTTCCCCCACCATCGGCGCCTACTCACCACCAGGTGGTGATCAGTTGACAGCTCCACCCTTCTCCTCACCCAAGTGTCCAAACCACGCGTCCGCAAATCCGATGATACAACCACAAAGTCGTTCATCGAACTGCGGCTGAGGGTGTCCTGGTGCCAAGTGCATATATGGACACCCCCCTATGCTTGAACAAGGTGTTTGTTATGGACAATCCGTCACAAGCACAGACTCCAATAACAAAACATCCATGGGTGGTAAGCCCATGAGAAGGGGGACCCACGTTGCCTCTTTGGGCTGAGCCCAGCCGGGCCCCGTAGGTGTAGGCCACAACGCCATCAGGCGCTCGCCAACGAGCCACACCTCCAGGCCTGGCTGCAGAGGGGGGCCCCGGTGACGCGCGTCCGGGCAAGAGAAACTTAGATCCATTCATTTTAATCATCATAAGGGGTCTTTGAGCCGTGCTTGGTCTGGTACCTCACCAAGAACCTGTTTGCCATGGGTGACCCTGCCAGGGGCATCAAGCCCCAGACAACTTAGCTCCTAGGATCATCGAGACACACAAACCCCTCCACCACGGTAAGGTGACGGCTCACGGACAGGACAAACAAACAAATCAAACATTTATTTCAGTCTCAAAGTCGTATCACGCAGAATGCAAAAACAGTGTGATTTCCTTGATGTCACTAAATGCATGCGTATGCTTTTTCGACACAGTGAAGCTCCTCTAGAACGAAACCTACATGGTCGAAAATACCCCCTTATGTGAAAAAGTTCATGCATTAACACCATTCCCATTCTACTGCCCCCCATACGACAAAAAACACCCTGTTGCGTTATACAAAATAATTTTCTCTGCTCAGCCTCGCAAAGACATTCACTACAACGACGTCTCATCTAACAGCGACCTCTACTGCTTCATTCGGCAATGGCAACACATTGCTGCTCTGCCATTGGCTTACCGAGCATCATCCTGGCTTCTGATTGGCCCAGAGCGATCTCACTGTCTATGTGTGTAGATACTGAAGCTAGATCCGTAAAAGGTAGAGTGGAATGCATCCGATTAGCTGCTCAGAGTAAATTGCTTATGGCTCAATGGACATTCAAATAAAACGAATGTTTCCTCGTATTACAAGTAATGCATTTTCTCAGAAAATTTACTTGTTATCATGCTAAAAACCTTATGCTAACTGGAGCGCTAATGAGAGAGAAGCGCTCCAGTTAGCGTAAGGTTTTTAGCCTTCGAGAGTTAACTATGGCCATAGAGGACTACGAAGCGTCCCGTGGCTGGCTTAAAAGTTCATTGCATGACATCAGCTGAGCAACGCTGTCTTGGGTGGCGATCGAGGGGAGGGCGAAGTATTTGTCCAGGAAGTATTTGTTTTTGTTAGATTCAGACGAGCATTGACGTTGCATTGCTAATATGGCAACAAAACGGACCTTTGGATGTCAAGCAGCTAAGACAAGAAGAGCTCTGATGCTGGAAGAGAGGGTAAAAGTGATCAAAATGAAAGACGGAGCAAGCAAAATAAAAGACATTATCCAAGAAATTGATGTAAGTGAAAGTGAATGTTGATCGTAAATTTCGCAATTTCTTTCCCTTTTTTCTTTCTAATATGACAATATGAAGTGTTGAATAATTGTGTGCTAATACTTAGGCACTATTGAAATAAAAATAAAGAGTACATATACGATTGTGTGTGCATGTACACAGACATTTGTGTGTGTGTGTATGTGTGTGTGTGTGTTTACATCTGAGATCAAATTTGCTACAGTGAAAATCCCCCTGTTGTGAAAAAATTCTTGCCGCAAACATGATTTCGTTGTAGAGGAGTTTCCCTGTATAATTGACTTCATTCACAATCCAGCGAGCAAACGTCCATTTTTTCTACATCACTGTGGTTAGTCACTAAGGAGCTAAAAGGCTTGAGCAAATGCACCGGTGTGTCGCTGATTATAGCTCCTTTGCCGAGCCACCTTGATCCTGGCTTTTCAATGTGCATTAAAGACATGGAGCTGCTCGATAATGAAGCAGTATGGGAAAGAGTTCTGGGTCGTGGACAACGCATTGAGGAGCGAGAAGTTTTGAAATTTGAAATTAAGAGACGAGAGTTACACCCATATATGCTTTGTTCGGAATATGTGCAAATTGTAAGAGATCTGGTGATTTTAAGCAATTCAGGAAAGTTCCTTGAATACCAATGACATGTTCGAACCTCTGAAAAGGGATGTGATTGTCAAGTGCATTGAAGGCTGCTGTTAGGCCGCAGGGGGTTCCCAAACTTTTTGGATCGAAGATCTACTTTTTGATCAACTAACCTCACGGGATCTACCCTTACCGGCGCGCGCATGCACACACACACAAATTTAAGATTTACCTGCTTTATTTTAGTTTTTAAATTTTTTTTTTAGTGAAAATGAGACTGATTAGTGTGCAGTGTATATTAACACAAAAAATATATTACTAACATGTACAAAGACGAGCACAGAAGTCCAATAACAACGATCAGAACCCGAGTGGTGTTTTGTTATTGGACTTCTGTGCTCGTCACGGATTGTCCATAACGAACACCTTGTTCAAACATAAGGGTGTTCATATGTGCACTTGGCACCAGGACACCCAAGGCCGCAGTTCGATGATCGACTTCGTAGTTGTATCGTCGGATTTGCGGCCACATGTTCTGGACACTCGGGTGAAGAGAGGGGCGGAGCTGTCAACTGATCACCACCTGGTGGTGAGTAGGCTCCGATGGTGGGGGAAGATGCCGGTCCGTCCTGGCATACCCAAACGTATTGTGAGGGTTTGTTGGGAGCGTCTGGCGGAATCCCCTGTCAGAAGGAGTTTCAACTCCCACCTCCGACAGAGCTTTTCCCATGTTCCGGGGGAGGCGGTGGACATTGAGCCCGAGTGGACCATGTTCCGTGCCTCTATTGTTGAGGTGGCCAATCTGAGTTGTGGCCGTAAGGTGGTTGGTGCCTGTCGTGGCGGCAACCCCCGTACTCGCTGGTGGACACCAGCAGTAAGGGATGCCGTCAAGCTGAAGAAGGAGTCCTATCAGGCCTTTATGGCCTGTGGGACCCCAGAGGCAGCTGACGGGTATCGACAGGCCAAGCGGAACGCAGCTTCGATGGTCGCCGAGGCAAAAACCCGAGCGTGGGAAGAGTTCGGTGAGGCCATGGAAGCCGACTTCCGGACGGCTTCGAGGAAATTCTGGTCCACCATCCGACGTCTCAGGAGGGGGAAGCAGTGCACCACTAACACTGTGTACAGTGGGGATGGGGCGCTGCTGACTTCGACTCGGGACGTTGTGAACCGGTGGGCAGAGTACTTCGAAGACCTCCTCAACTCCACCAACACGCCTTCCTTAGAGGAAGCAGAGCCTGGGGACTCTGAGGTGGGCTCTCCTATCTCTGTGGCTGAAGTCACCGATGTGGTTAAAAAGCTCCTCCTTGGCAAGGCCACAGGGGTGGATGAGATCCGCCCAGAGTTCCTCAAGGCTCTGGATGTTGTGGGGCTGTCCTGGTTGACACGCCTCTGCAACATCGCGTGATCAACAGGGAGAGTGCCTCTGGATTGGCAGACCGGGGTGGTAGTCCCTCTTTTTAAAAAGGGGGACCGGAGGGTGTGTTACAACTACAGAGGGATCACACTCCTCAGCCTCCCTGGTAAGGTCTATTCAGGGGTGCTGGAGAGGAGGTTCCGTCAGGAAGTCGAGCCTCAGATTGAGGAGGAGCAGTGTGGTTTTCGTCCCGGCCGTGGAACAGTGGACCAGCTCTACACTCTTAGCAGGGTCCTCGAGGGTATGTGGGAATTCGCCCAACCAGTCTACATGTGTTTTGTGGACTTGGAGAAGGCGTTTGACCGTGTCCCTCGGGGAGTTCTGTGGGGGGTGCTTCGAGGGTATGGGGTACCGAACCCTCTGATACGGGCTGTTCGGTCACTATACCACCGATGTCAGAGTTTGGTTCGCATTGCCGGCAGTAAGTCGGAATCGTTTCCAGTGGGGGTAGGACTCCGCCAAGGCTGCCCTTTGTTGCCGATTCTGTTCATAACTTTTATGGACAGAATTTCTAGGCGCAGCCGAAGCGTTGAGGGGGTCCGTTTTGGGGGCCTCAGTATTGCATCCCTGCTTTTTGCGGATGATGTGGTGCTGTTGGCTCCTTCAAACGGGGCTCTCCAACTCTCACTGGAGCGTTTCGCAGCCAAGTGTGAAGCGGTTGGGATGAAGATCAGCACCTCCAAATCTGAAACCATGGTCCTCAGTCGGAAAAGGGTGGAGTGCCCCCTCCGGGTCGGGAGTATCTTGGGGTCTTGTTCACGAGTGGGGTCAAGGGGGAGCGGGAGATCGACAGGCGGATCGGTGCAGCGTCTGCTGTGATGCGGACGTTGTATCGGTCTGTCGTGGTAAAGAAGGAGCTGAGCCAAAGGGCGAAGCTCTCAATTTACCGGTCGATCTACGTCCCAACCCTCATCTATGGTCACGAGCTATGGGTCGTGACCGAAAGAACGAGATCCCGGATACAAGCGGCCGAAATGAGTTTTCTCCGCAGGGTGTCCGGGCTCTCCCTTAGAGATAAGGTGAGAAGCTCGGTCATCCGGGAGGGGCTCAGAGTCGAGCCGCTTCTCCTCCACACCGAGAGGAGCCAGATGAGGTGGCTTGGGCATCTGATTCGGATGCCTCCTGAGCGCCTCCCTGGTGCGGTGTTCCGGGCATGTCCCACCCTGAGGAGACCCCGAGGAAGACCCAGGACACGCTGGAGAGACTATGTCACCCAGCTGGCCTGGGAACGTCTCTGGATCCCCCGGGGAGAGCTGGAAGAAGTAGCTAGGGAGAGGGAACTCTGGGCTTCCCTGCTAAAGCTGTTGCCCCCAAAATAACTTTTGTATTGTTTTTATTGTTAACCTTTATATTGTTATTATTTAGACAATGTTCCTCAATGTACAATTTCAAGGAATTTAGGAAGTTCAAAATCATCAACTTGTTCAGAGAATCTGGAGAAATCACTGCATGGAAACGCCAAGGCCGAAAACCTACACTGACTGCTGTGCCCCCTCAGGCGGCACTGCATCAGAAACCGACATAAGTGTATGAAGGATATCACCACTTCAGCTCTGGAGCACTTCAGAAAACCAGTGTCAGTAAATAAGATTAGGTGCAAGTGCCTCAAGTGCAATTTAAAACTGTTCAATGGAAAGAAAAAGCTATTCGTTAACAACACCCAGGAATGTCCACGGCTTCTCTGGGCCTGAGCTCATTCAAGATGGACTGATGCAAGGTGGAAAGATGTTCTGAGGTCTGATGAGTCCACATTTCAAATTGTTGTTGGAAATTGTTGACGTTGTGTCCTTCAGGCCAAAGGGGAAAAGAAACATCCTTTGTGCTCGCAAAGTTGAAATGCCAGCATCTGTGACGGTATGGGGCTGTGTTAGTGCCAATGGCATTGGTAACTTACACATCTATGAAGGCAACATGAAAGCTTCTACAAAATTGTGTACATGCATCCATCCATGCATTTTCTTATCCACTTATCCTCACAAATGGCTCCGCATGATGGAGCCTATCCCAGCTGTCTTCAGGCAGTAGGCCGGGGACAGCCTGATCTGGTTCCAGCCAATCCAAGGAATAGACAAACAACCATTCGCGCTAAGACTCATACCGAGTGATAGTTTTGAGTGTTCCATTCGCCTACCATGCATGTTTCTGGAATGTGGGAGGAAACCTGGAGAAAACCCACACAGGCACGGGAAGAACATGCAAACTCCACACAGGAAGGCCTGAGCTGGAATCGAACCCTGCACCTCCCGCATGATCACAGGGATGGAAATTGGTAACATATACAATATGAGCACTGTTAAAACCACTTTTGTGTGTGTGTGTGTGTGTGTGTGTGTGTGTGTGAGTGAGAGAGAAGGTGGGGTGGGGGTGCGTCCGCCTATGACTATTTGAATCAGAAAACTGTCAGATAGGGGTGGTATTGATACCAAGGGCCTGTAGGGCAGGGGTGTCCAAAGTCGGTCCTCGAGGGCTGCTGTCCAGCCTGTTTTCCAGCTCTCCAAGGAGCAACACACCTGATTCAAATCATCAGGATCGTTCTAATGCTGTTTCAGAGCTGGCTGATGAGCTGATCATCTGAATCAGGTGTGTTGCAGCCGAGACAGCTGGAAAACAGGCAGGACATTGGCCCTCCAGGCCCAAGGCTGGACATGTCTGCTGTAGGGAAAGCTAGTGAGGGGAATTGTGCTGAGAGCAGCTGGTCATGGCCTGTAGGTGGGTGTAGTGACATTATTAATACAGTGGTTAGAGGTAGAAGACGATGCAGGTACGCTTGCTGAGTGATTTGTAATCAAGGTCTGCTGGGGGTGGAATTGAAGACTGCATGGTGGATGTTGGGAGCTCGTATCGAGTTGCCCAGAAAGTTTGGATGAACACTTTCCAGCTGGTAAAAAGAATGATGATTACAAAATAGGTTAAAATTGTGAATAAAAGCAAAATCAAGGTTACCACAAGTGCGTAGGAGTTATGTATTCAGACTTAAAAGGCGACTGAAAAACTGCCTCTTACTCAGACTGACGGGCCGCATGTCCTCAGTAAGGCAAAAAGGGCATGAAAGTCTGTCTTCATCCACTCCGACTGTCTCGTTTGTCTCCACGTGGACAAGGAGCCGGGATATGGATGGTGGAAGAGAATCAATAACACCAGGCACGCAGTATGCTCTGTCCATAATTTGGCTCTGGGATAGCAGCGGGTGATAGGACTGGAGTAATGAGTGCATTTGATGATGCTGTCCATGACTATAACAGTCGTTGGTGGGAACGAGAATGTGAAGAACAAGCACTGTGGGAATGGTAGTCTCTCAGGGGGCGTTCTGACCGTGTCATCCAACACGGTGCTGTTGAGGCCGGGTGGCAGCTGAGGATGGCCCCGGTGAGTGGCGCCGCTGAGGTGGCCCACCTGCATACCGGCACATTGTGTCTTTTAGCAGGCTTACACGTGAGTGTGCAACCGGGCCACGAATGGACATACGCGCTCCAAGATTCCTGGCAAAGTTCTTCACTGTGGGCGGTGGGGAATCCGAAGGAGAACCTGGGATCACAGCACTGGGGTTGGACAGGGCAGCAGATGTCTTTGACAGTGGCAGCTTGGTCATGGGAACAGGAGAATCATTCACCAAGACGGCCAATCGATTTTACAAGACCAGTTGGTGTCGTGGGGATGGTTCACTGTTGTTCTTGCTGAGAGACACCACCTCGACCCAGGTGGTCCCGTGTAGTGGTGTTGAGCAGGATGGCCCCACACAGGCAGCTTTATCTCACTCACTGTGTCTTTCAGGGAAGCGTCAGTTTTCCTCGTTGTTGTCAAGGTCTCACCTGAGTGCGCATCCTTGATGACAGCAGAGAGATGGGGAGATGGGTCGTGAAACAAAAGTTGAAGGACTCTTTTCTCCTGAGTTCTTCTCACAGACGATGGACATCCTCTCTCAAGTCAGCGATTGATGCGTGTCAACATCTTTAGTAGACATCTTCATGAAATTCATTTTTTTAATTGTTTGTTTATTAGTTGTTTAACTTAAGGGAGGGACATTAGGAATTGCATTTGTTTTTGTTATGTGATTGACTTCTAAGAACAGATTGAACAGAAAAAAATCCAGAATGGGCATCAGCTGCACCTAGAGTCTGAATGGAGCCTACAATTATGTTTATTTAAAGAGAGTAACCAAATGTAAAGATCACACTGCATACCTGTCAACTCATACGGTTTAGCCATAGTTCATACGGATTTTGTGGTGAATCTTACGTATATGGCTGTATCGCACAAATCATAAGGATTCTGAAAATGCCCCCCCCCCCACCCCCGCGAATGGTGCTAGTCTACTCGAATGCTTTCCTTTCCAAAGTAAATATGAATGGATGCTGTAACTTCAAGCTGATGGGTCAGGAGTTGGAGTTGGTGAAAAAACGCAGGAATCCAACTCTGAACACAGTCATGCCACTAAGTAGAATGATGATTAGACATTAACCAGAAATTGTATTATGGAGATCTACAATAAATATCATTGTGGGGGGTTTTCTGCCGTTATTTTGACATATAAAATGCTTTGGTATGTTATAAGGATTTTTTGCTCTTTATAAGGATTTTTTTGGTAGTTTATACAGGTTGTTTATACAGGTATACAGGTTGGCGCTCCGAAAAGTTGACAGGTATGACACTGCTCCTCCTAAAGTAAGGGTGCCCGCATGTGGTTTTGAGAGCCCTATTCAGTATGTTTTAAATGTCTTTCTCCTGATTCAAATGATCAGGATCGTTATCCAGACTCTGTAAAGCTATTGGAGGAGGGAGACATTTAAAACAGGTTTGATAGGGACTTTTGAGGACCGAAATTGCACACCCCTGTCCCAAAGTATAAGTTGTTCATAAAACATGATGAAAACACATTGAAATTACATGATTTATTCAGTTGAAATTTAGATACATTTAGATGATAAAATCATGTTCATTCAGTGAATTTTGTTTGTTTACCCTGTACAACATGAAATTACATTTACATCACTTTTTATGTTCTTAAGAGCAGTCTGTGTTTTTAAACACTTTATACAAACAGTGTCAGATTGCCGGAAAATTCCAGACAGAATGGGGATTCCACAATCATAGACACAGATAAGAATTTTTGACAAAATATGCTTATTTTACAAAACAACACAACACCGACAATGTCCAACTCAGGAAGCTGGTTACAAAGATCCAGGAAAAAGTGGAAACAAAAAAATACAAGAAAACCACTATGATTTATGTGGCAGAAGCTATGAGACAAAAATATCAAGAATGTCGAGAACAGGGGTCTCAAACCCATTTTTGTCATGGGCCACGTTTTAGTGACCGTTTCCCTTCGAGGGCCGTTATGACTGAAACCATATAAAGAAGTCAAGAATCACGGTTTATTCAACTGTTGTTTAAATTACTGTAATGAGAGGGATTTGACAACAGGAAAATGCCTCTTATTTACTATGTAGAATATGATTTTGGTTCAGATTTCAGCAAGCATCATGTAAGGTAGTTAAAATGTTTGATTTGGTTTCGCCTGCCGCATAAAATGATGTGGCGGACCAGATTTGGCCCTCGGGCCTTGAATTTGACACTTGGTCTAGAAAATTGAAGCACTTGGAGACAGGATTCATGTACAGGACGAATAATCCGGCAGCCATTTGTCGTTATGACATGGCTTATAAAGGCAGAACGGTAACGCGGCGAGATTTGAGTCGGCTCACGAGGGAAACGCAGACACTCCCGCCGACTGAGACTGAAAAGCAACACAAACAAGACAGGGGGAACATTTTGGATTTTCTAAGTCATACTTTCGCACAGAGGCGTTGCTGGAACCCTTTCAGTGTGGGGCGTGTCATAATATTAATAATTTGTGCAGTATTAAGTGCCGACTGCCATTGGACTGACCAGTACACTGCATTGAGAGGGGAAAAAATGCTACAGAGTTGTTAATGTCACAGGCACCCACAATGTTTCATTATATATTCATATATAAGTCAGTGGTCAAGTGGTGCTGATATTTGGACCATCTCTGACATACAGCTGATATATCAACGAGACAATTCTAAAAAGTCACTGCAATGAAACGTTGGGTGTTGGAGAGGCTGCTCGCAGTGTGCATGCTGAAACTACATTTATAGCTCATGAAAATGAATCTAACTTATTGAAAAGCTAATGCAAAAGAAGGAAAACAAAACAAGAGAATGAACAAAAGAATGAAAAAGGATGGTATGCATTTTATTTGTCACATGAGAAAAGTAGTACTGCCCGTTTGCTCACCAAACAAAGTTGAGTGCGCGTTACAAGCTTCCATTCAGCAGCAGGCCAGCAGATGAGACAAAACAGTATGTACAGTATTTTTTATTTTTAACAGTTATGTTCCTTTTTAACCATGCTGCAAGAAAGTTAGCTCTATTATTACGATGATCATTTCTCATCTTAGCAGAATATTGTATTTGCTCCCAAATGCTGCAATCGATTCAATAATTTTTCTGTCTGCTACATAATTGGAGTTGTTACTACAAATGGATGTTCATTCTCTATTCTATTAAAATATTCATGTTTTTATCGAGAAAAAAAAACAGTTGTTCACTTTTATGAACATATTGAAGCAAGCTGACCACATTTTTCTTCAAGGTGCTGCAAAGGTTTTGCCACAACCACAGCAACCTTCTTCAAATCCAATTCAGACCACATCAAACAGTTTGTACACATGTGACTGGGGTCACAACTGTGATGGTCTCGAGCTCCACGTCGCTGCCGCCTCAAGAACACCAGACACTGGGATGTTGCTTTTCTCTCTTTTTTTTATTGCTGCAACACAGGATGGCGGGAGGGATAGGGGAAGTCACGGGGCTTTTCAGTCTCAAAAATAACCTGTGACTTCCCTGGTAGCTCTCCTGAACTAAACATCATCCATAACAAAACAAAATGCACAACATAGGTGATTGTATATTAACTATTTACAAAAAAAGGGGAAAAAACGCACATACACGGGTATTTACGTGATGCCGCTGCACGCATCACATGCAGCAGAACGGCTCCGCAATGTATAATAGTGGCGGCCGCGACGAACCGCAGGCACACGCCAGCCACACAAACAGCCAAATGAAATACGACACTAAAAACTATATAAAGTACAACCAAAAGGCAACAAACATTACCTGCATCACAGTATGGCGGGGAGGGATAGGTGAAGTCACAGGGCTTTTCAGTCTCAAAAATAACTGCGCAACAAAAAACTGTTAACTCAATGGATAAAAACTTTCATTCGAAAAAACTTAAATTAAATAATGACACAAGCAATGTGGACTCGGAACAGATCAGGGAACTAATTAAATACACAGCATCGTAGAAAAAGTAAAAACAAAGTGAAATATTGTAATTAAACTGGAAATGAACCTTGACCGTCAATGAAATGTGACTTACCTGTGACTTCCCTGGTAGCTCTCTCTGAACTACGGCGGGAAGCTGGTGCCATACTCTGCGCGGTTGCGTCACTTCCGTCATAATTTAATAAATGCAATATATCACTCCGTTACACATATACATTGCGCCATCCATGCGAGCACTGCCACTTCACCCACCCAGCTTGGCTTAGGGTGCAGAACAGTGAGTGCACAGTGCACTTTGATGTCTGATAGCGTGACACAAAAACAGCTTTGCTCTTTCTGCCTTTGTTGTAGTGTTCAAAGTGGTGAAGCTTGTTAGAACAATAAATATATATTGATACCTTCATTAAGATTTCAAGTGTTATTTTTTTAAAGACAGCAGCAGTGGATTTGGGCCAGTGTGTTTGTGTGAGACGAAGGAGAT
This sequence comes from Hippocampus zosterae, assembly GCF_025434085.1. NCBI lineage: Eukaryota > Metazoa > Chordata > Actinopteri > Syngnathiformes > Syngnathidae > Hippocampus > Hippocampus zosterae. Next base: position 36,120,152 of record NC_067451.1, read on the forward strand.
ATAGTAGGCAGTGATCCCCTACCATTTTTTCCGGTCATGATCCGACTCATCTGTCTTTTGTGGACTGGTAACCGTCCGTTTCACGACTGCAATGGGGATAATGTACATTTGGGGCTTATATGCTCCATGAAAGAAGATTTTCATTATGGTGTTAAAATATTTCGGTGTTGCCCGCAAATCGGTACCGGGCTGTGGACCGGTGGTTGGGGGACCACTGCAGTAGGGGGGGGGGGGGGTTTCCCCAGCAGAGCTTTATACCTCGCTACACCGCTCTTTACACAGGTATTTAGATAATGTAACTTTCAAACAAGTATTGTCTAGTGCTTTCCATTTTCAAAGTCACTTGCCTGATTCATCTATACTCAATGTTGAAAAGGCTCAGCTCATTCCTTTATTTATTGCGAGACATTCATGTTGACGCTTGTAAGTATCGCATTATTTCAGCACCTGCCAGTTCAGTTTTTTTTTTTTTTTTTGTCACTTTGTGTTTGTTGTTACGTCGTGTGGACCTGATGTGGACTTATTTCAGCATTTTTTGGCCATGACATTCATCAAGGAGGAGACTCTGTGCTTGGTGGTTGCGCCTTCTCGACAGCATGGGTATACCAGCACTGTTTTTGACTGGGAGGAATGTCGGCGCCATTTCACTGTCGTTGCTGGACAGTCCCGGGGCGCTTGTGTCTTCCGCCTGTAATGGGCAGCATTTTTCACAGCTCCGCTTTGTTCAGCGGAGAGATCGGTACTGTTGAACGGTCTGCGGCTGGATGGATGTAAGTCTTGAGGAGCCGACGATGAGAAGAAAGGAGCGCTGGCGTGTAGCGCCCATGCGGAATCGGAACTGGGAGTCGCGGCTTGGCGTTTGAAGCGGATTACGTGAGACAGGAGAAGTAAACTAATCTCTTTTCGTCAATGGACGCTACAGCTTTGTGTTTGCTTTCAAAACTTAGCTTTTAGCAGACGTGTGCACATTTTCAGCATGACATCGCTGATCCACTGGTGAAAGGACCCTTTGATACTCTCCTCTTTCATCTATAACTGCTTCAGACAACAAAGTGTAACGAACCGCTTGATCCTCACTAGGGTCGCGGGGGGTGCTGGAGCCTATCCCAGCTGTCTCCGGGCAGTAGGCGGGGGACACCCTGAATCGGTTGCCAGCCAATCACAGGGCACAGAAAGACGAACAACCATCCACGCTCACACTCACACCTAGGGACAATTTAGAGCAGTGGTCACCAACATGGTGCCCGCGGGCACCAGGTAGCCCGTGAAGACCACTTGAGTAGCCCGCCAGTGCCTGGACATTGTGATTTGCTCGTAGAAATTATGATTTAAAAATGCAAACATTGGCAGTACTGTGAGACATTTCGAAACACGATCAAAGTCTGACAATTTAAATCATCAAGTATTAAAAATAACACATCCTCATATTATTGAAGGTATTTTGGACAAATATGTTATTTCAGACGTGTATCAATTTGGTAGCCCTTCACACAATCGGTACACATGAAGTTGCTCTCACCCTCAAAAATGTTGGTGACACCTGATTTAGAGTGTCCAATCAGCCTGCCACGCATGTTTTTGGAATGTGGGAGGAAACCGGAGCACCCGGAGAAAACCCACGCAGGCCCGGGGAGAACATGCAAACTCCACACAGGGAGGCTGGAGCTGGAATCGAACCCGGTAACTCTGCACTGTGAAGCCGTTCTGTTGTGTTATTTTTGCTATTTTGACTTCAAAATGGCGCCGCGAAGCTCCTATATTTTGTTGTTCTACTTCTTCCTTTCATAACTTTGCTGCTGTGAATTGGGAATTTCTCCATTGCGAGACTAATAAAGGTTTTCTTATCTTATCTTATCTTTTTAGTTAGTTGCACAGATTTCGCGAGTGTGTTTGCCACATTAGCCCGCTAGCACCGGGCCGCCAATTTCGCGAGTGTTACCCACATTAGCCCACTAGCATCGGGCTGCCGCGTTTCGCGACGATTACCAGCTAACACCGAGACATCGTTTATAATTTTATGTTGTGTTAATGGTGCGATGTCCGTTGCTCCTTCCTGTTCTGAAGACGACCGTGTGTATTTTGTTTTACAAATGTGTGTGTGTCTTTATTTCATTAATGTAAGTGTAGTTAATTCATGTGGCCCCTAGATAGTGCCGTTGCACTGCATTTGATTTGTTAATCCTTGGTTGCATACATGAATCTGATGATGAATGTTATAACATTAAAGTTTCCTTTCTCACATTTGTAGACTTGACCCCACCCCCCACCCCATTCAACCAACCCCTACTCGATTCCTTTCATTCTACGATTCCTCTTCATTCGTCGATTCCTCTCCATTCGTCGACCCTCCTATTCAACCACCTAAACCTCTACTTGATCCCTCTTCATCCATCAATCTCCCTCCTTCGATCCCTCTTCAATCAACATCACCCTATTGTCTGTATTTTCCTGTATTCATTTTAACACCCCCAGTAAGGAATATTGAAACACCCCCTGGAATTCCTGTCTCTTCCTACCTGTACTCTGACCGGTACACCATCTCAAGTCAATAGTGATAGTGAATTGGGAATTTCTCCATTGCGAGACTAATAAAGGTTTTCTTATCTTATCTTCTTATCTTTTCTAGTCTACAGTTATCTCCTTCAAACGAATCCGTCCTATCGCCTCCCCAACACTCAAGCTATCCCCAGAAGAAGTATTGCATTTGTGTCTCATAATCTTGTTCTTCTTGTTCATGTTGAGAGGCATGTAGTGATTACAGCTGTCAAAAAAGAAAAAAAAACACATGCTAAATTTCTTGGTAGGGAATTGTAAACTACCATTAAAAACCCATTTTTTTCAGTGGCTTACAAAACAAAACAAAACAAAAACACCGACTCTACATGTCAACAACCATACAGAATTTCCCATGTCTTTTCTGTCCCCTTTCTTTTCGTGTGTGATTCATCTTCAATCAAAGTCAAAGACCGTCAGACACACACAATACTAAAAGCACTCTGAGGTTAAAATTGGAGACAATGACCCTTGTTACAACTCATCTCTCTACAGCTTCTCCAGAGTCTTTGGGGATGACACAAAACAGATTTGGCAACAAAATACTCCACATCAAGCAGGTCTTAGAGAACAAACCCCTTTTGTCGCAAGATCCTTGACTTGCTGCCATCTGCAGAGTGATGTTTGTCTTCGAGATCAGTCAGAGATGGAGGAAATAAGCCTGTTGATGAAATTTTGCAGGCATCAAGTCTGAAATGATGGCAGCACTTGACTTGAGCTGCTGCATCAATCAGCGGAGGAGATCTGAGTAAATGATGGAGTGAGCCTGCCAAAATGAGACTCTAGGACGGGAGGTATGATGATTTGTTAGCCCTCGTGTGTCTGTATAACGTGGATGAATCATAATGCACTGGGAGAGCTGCTGGGAAATGTCATCATTATCATTATGTGCCTGTGCACGGGAAGCGACTGTGCACAATCCTTAACCTAATGGCACAGCATTTCTTTCATTTTATTATCGTTTTATCAAACAATTGTGTTATGATGAAAAGGTTACTATTTACAACACTGAGCCAAAAAAACTGAAGTTATTTAGCATGGATCTATACTTTAGTTCTGACCTACAGTGCTTCAGTCCATAAGAACATAAAATGCAAAAAAATAAAAAATGAAAACAGGCACGACATCACAGAATATGTCACTACCGTATTTTTACAACCATATGACGCATCGTATTAAAAGGTGCAGTGTCAGTTCTGGGTGCTATTTCTGTACATAATACATACAAAAGACACACAGCATTATTGGAAGCAGGCATGGTAAATCGTATGCTAGCTTAGAAAAATACCAGAGCATACATGCACGCATGGGTGTGTTTTAAAAAAGGCAACAGGAGCAAAACTGTGTTCAGTGGTACTTTATTTAAGTATTTAACAATGTACTCTTATTACGTTTGGCTCAATCATCATCCACAAATCTCCGTCAAAGTCCTCATTTTCTGTACCTGAAATGAACAGCTAGCCAAGTTCTCCATTGAACATGCTAGGCTCCCTCTCGTCATAGTCACAATCAGTCTCGTTGCTGTGTGGCTCCTCAGCAATGATGCCGGCCTTTTCGAAAGCTCGACAAGTAGTGCAAGCAGATACGTTAGTCCAACCATCTGCAATCAATTCACGAACTGTGGCGTAACTTGCCCGGCGCAGCCTTCTAGTCTTTGTGAAGCTGTGTTCTCCAGCTGTCATCCATTACTCCCACCTTCACTTGGATGTTCTGGTTACACCGATGTCCAGTGGTTGGAATTCCTTTGTCAAGCCTCTCGGATTTATGGCAAGCTCTGAGTTCATTTTGCTGCACAAGTTTATTCAGAGCCGCTGTGATATGGGCACGCATGGAGTCACAGATCAGCAGGGATGCTAAGGCATGGAAAAATACATCCAGTCTCTTCTTGTACACCTCATTCAGCCATTCTCATTTTCTCCTCATCATTCCAGCCCATCCTTTGCCTTTACGAAGACTCCGGCTAAAAACGTTTCTTTCGGCACAGCCTTTCACTTAAAAAAAAACAAATCACCATATTTTGCAGTTTCAATCCATTGCTATGGCGACAAAGCACAAGAATAAAAGCTCACTTCACATGCCCCGTTGTGCGCGTCACTGCCCCGCTGGTCCCTTTCTTTTCGACAGTGTGGTTCACAGGGATGTCAAACATGAGTGGCACCTTGTCCAGGTTGGTGATGTGGTTGGGCTGCATGTGTTTGTTGGCAATATTTTTCACGGCAGTAAAAGTGGACATCTTTTCCTTGTATTCTGCCGGACATAGCTGCAGCACGGTAGTCCTTGCACGGATGGAAATTTAGTGCCTTTTCATAAAACGAAAGCACCAAGACAGACTTCTTTGAAAATGTTTGTTTTAATTTCTTCTGCAAGTGTTTTTGCTCTCAATTGAATGGTGACTAGAGACACTTCTCCCGGCTGTTCTTTGACTATGAATCCATTGCTTGAGTTGGTCCTTCAACTCGGGCCACCTCGCCTTGTTTCCTCGGAAACTCAGTTTCATCTTCTTGACTTGGCGAAGCTCGTTCTCCTGCTTCTTCCACTTGCGATCCATGAATTAGTTTATCTTAAGTTGTTTCATGGCTGCTCGATTGCCATGTTCCTGCGCTAACTGCTCACCTGAAGTTTTAACTGTGCTTCATTGGCGTGTCTCTTCACAGATGCCATTTTCAGGGGTACCGGTATTATACTCACCTACTGGCAGGCGTGCTTTTAGCGTCCTTTTTCACGCCCAGCCTTCCCCTTTAACGTCCGCATGCTGTCCTCAGTTATGTCCGCCTTTCCTCTATATAAACGGCGTGTCTGTATAATATCAGATAGTCAAATGGAGAGCTCATCATGGAGATGGAAATGGAGAGTCACACAGCAACATTCATAGATTTTGGAACCCGATGCATAGATTCGGTGCCCCACATTAGGTGCTCTGTCCATTTTGGAGAAAATGGACAGACTTTCGAGTGTACCCTATATTTGTGAAAATCTCTCTCTCTCGATATGTATATCGGCCATCCATTATGGCATTGTCTGCTGGTCAAGCAGCATCTCAGCCCGAGACAGAAAGAGACTGGAGCGACTGGTCAGGAAGGCCAGTTCTGTCCTGGGCTGCTCCCTTGACACTCTGGAGGAGGTGGGCAACAGAAGGATGCTAACTAAGCTAAAAGCTTCCCACCCCCTCCAGCCCGCCCTGACATTACTTGGTAGCTCCTTCAGCCAGAGACTGTTACACCCGCGCTGCAAGAAGGAGAGATAGCGACGTTCGTTCCTACCGACTGCTGTCAGGCTGCTGAATAAAAAAATAACAATAATAATAATAATAATAATTAAATGATGTGAAAGACAACTGTAAATAGCACTGCGATTTATCCATTTTGTTTTTATATTGCACTTAATTGAACAGTGTTTGTTGGGTTTTTTTCCTCTTTCTTCTTTCTACCTACATTCTTGCTGCTGGAGGCTGTAAATTTCCCCAGTATGGGACTAATAAAGGATAACTTATCTTTATATATATATATATATATATATATATATATATATATATATCCATCCATCCATTTTCCAAACCGCTTGATCCTCACTAGGGTCGCGGGGGGCGCTGGAGCCTATCCCAGCTGTCCTCGGGCAGTAGGCGGGGGACACCCCGAATCGGCCGCCAGCCAATCGCAGGGCACACAGAAACGAACAACCATTCGCACTCACACTCACACCTAGGGACAATTTAGAGTGTTCAATCAGCCTGCCATGCATATTTTTGGAATGTGGGAGGAAACCGGAGCACCCGGAGAAAACCCACGCAGGCCCGGGGAGAACATGCAAACTCCACACAGGGAGGCCGGAGCTGGAATCGAACCTGGTACCTCTGCACTGTGAAGCCGACGTGCTAACCACTGGACTACCGGGCCGCCCATATATATATATATATATATATATATATATATATATATATATATATATATATATATATAAAAATCCTCATCTCACCCCTCGGGTGGTGTCCGTCCCTCATTCAGCTCGGGTCCTCTACCAGAGGCCAGGAAGCTTGAGGGTTCTGCGCAGTATTCTTGCTGTTCCCAGCACTGCACATTTCTGGACTGAGGTATTTCTCGAGTTTCTCATGTTCCTTCTTCCTGATGTTTCCATCACTTGGGACCGCTACATCCACTACAACGGCTTTCCTCTGCTCTTTATCTATGATCACGATATCTGGTTGGTTCGCCATTACCATCTTGTCAGTCTGGATCTGGAAGTCACACAGGATCTTCGCTCTGTCATTCTCCACCACATTCGGAGGTGTTTCCCGTTTTGACCTTGGGGTTTCCAGTCCATACTCCGCACAGATGTTTCGGTAGACTATGCCAGCCACCTGGTTATGGCGTTCCATGTAGGCTTTCCCTGCCAGCATCTTACACCCTGCAGTTATGTGTTGGATCGTCTCAGGTGCCTCTTTGCACAACCTACACCTTGGGTCTTGTCTGGTGTGGTATATCTGGGCCTCGATGGCTCTGGTGCTCAAGGCCTGCTCCTGAGCAGCCAGGATGAGTGCCTCTGTGCTGTCCTTCAGGCCAGCCCTCTCTAGCCACTGATAGGACTTCTTGAGATCAGCCACTTCAGTTATGGTCCGGTGGTACATCCCGTGTAGAGGCTTGTCCTCCCATGATGGTCCCTCTTCCAGCGCCTCATCTTCTGTTCCCCATTGTCTGAGACATTCTCTGAGTACGTCATCCGTTGGAGCCTTCTCCTTGATGTATTCATGGAGCTTGGATGTTTCATCCTGGACAGTGGCTCTCACACTCACTAGTACCCGGTCTACTTCCTTTCGGCTTGCGTACAGTCTCAGGGTGCTGGATTTGGGATGGAACCCTCCATGCATGGTTAGGAGCTTTCGGGTCTTAACGTCCGTGGTCTGAATCTCTTCCTTTGGCCACCTTATTATTCCTGCAGGGTATCTGATCACTGGCAGGGCATAGCTGTTTATTGCCCGGGTCTTATTCTTGCCATTGAGCTGGCTTCTTAGGACTTGCCTCACTCGCTGGAGGTATTTGGCCGTAGCCGCTTTCCTTGTTGCCAGTTCGAGGTTGCCATTGGCTTGTGGTATACCAAAGTACTTGTAGCTGTCCTCAATGTCTGCTATTGTTCCTTCAGGGAGTGAGACCCCTTCAGTGCGGACTACCTTTCCTCTCTTAGTCACCATCCGACTACATTTCTCGAGCCCGAATGACATCCCGATGTCGTTGCTGTAGATCCTGGTTGTGTGGATCAGGGAATCTATCTCCCTTTCGCTCTTAGCATACAGCTTTATGTCATCCATGTAGAGGAGATGACTGATCGTAGCTCCATTTCTGAGGCGGTATCCATAGCCTGTCTTGGTGATTACTTGGCTTAGGGGGTTCAGTCCTATGCAGAACAGCAGTGGGGAGAGTGCATCACCTTGGTATATGCCACATTTGATGGACACTTGGGTAAGTGGCTTGCCATTGGCTTCAAGTGTGGTTTTCCACATTCTCATCGAGTTCGCAACGAAGGCTCTTAGGGTCCTGTTCACCTTATACAACTCCAAGCATTCAGTTATCCATGTATGTGGCATCGAGTCATAGGCTTTCTTGTAATCAATCCAGGCTGTGCACAGGTTGGTACGTCGGGACCTGCAGTCTTGTGCGACTGTTCTCTCAACCAGGAGCTGATGTGTGGCTCCTCTGGTATCTCTACCAATGCCCTTCTGTGCTTCGCTCATGTATTGATCCATGTGTCCACTTATCTTAGCCGCAATGATGCCTGACATGAGCTTCCATGTTGTGGAGAGACAGGTTATTGGCCGATAGTTGGATGGGGCTGCACCCTTCGAGGGATCCTTCATGATCAGGATCGTTCGCCCTTCGGTTAGCCATTCTGGGTGAGTCCCATCCCTCAGCAGCTGGTTCATTTGTACTGCTAAGCGCTCATGGAGTGCTGTGAGTTTCTTTAGCCAGTAGGTGTGGACCATGTCCGGGCCTGGTGCTGTCCAGTTCTTCATATCTGAGACTCTTTCCTGTATGTCTGCCACTGTTATGGTAACTGGGTTCTGTTCAGGGAGGTTGCTGTGCTCCTCTCTCAGGGTCACCAGCCATTGTGCACTGCTGTTATGTGCAACCTCCTTCTCCCATATGCCTTTCCAGTACCTTTCAGTTTCCAGTCTTGGTGGGTCAGCTCTGTTGTTAGGACCCTGCCACTGAGCGTACACTTTCGCAGGTTGTGTTGCGAACAGCCTGTTTATTCGTCTGGCTTCATTCTCTTTCGTGTACCGCTTTAGGCGACTGGACAAGGCTTGGAGCCTTTGTTTGGCAGTTTCGAGTGCTTCAGGTATGGTCATCTGGATGTACCTCTCGGGTATCGGCCTTTTCATCACACCTCTCTGGGCCTCCGTCAATTGACTCACATCTTTCCGGGCCGCCTTGATCTTAGCCTCCAACCGTCTTTTCCATGGTGGGTAACGTATCTCATGGCTTCCATGGTTGCTCTTATAGCCCAGAGTCTCCAGGATCACTGATGCTGAAGCGTATATCAGCTCATTGGTTTCTGTGATCGTTACGGTAGGGATCGCCCTCAGTGCTGCATTCACACTTTCTATGAGACTTTCAGATGGTACTTCACATAGCCGTTGTAATCGGTTTCTAGGTTGCCCAGCTTTCATTCTCGCCATGATCTTAGCTTTCAGGTCAGTTGCTGCCTCGCTCATCATTTCATTCATTGGGGCTGGCCACCCAATCTCATCATCTGCATTCATTGGTGCTTGCCTCCCAATCTCTTGTATGACCTCCTCCTCTGATCTGGCAGCCTGGGGCCCTTCACCATGGAACCTGCGTTCTATATATATATATGGTTAGCACATGTGCCTCACAGTGCAGAGGTGCAGGATTCGATTCTGGCTCCACGTTTTCCTCTCAGAATACGGTATTTTGATGTGACTACACAGAGTTGAGAATGAAGCTGAAATTAGTTAGCAGTAGAAGCCTGGGCGAGCCTGAGCTACGTAGACATGCTCTCCAGCGACAGGGGAGCGTGTGCACGCTCGCTCCTGAATCCTGGCTGCTCCCATCACGGAGCCCACCGCCTCATTGGCAGTCCTGCACGCAGGCAGTGGGCTTTCCGCCAAACTCAGCTTTTGTCGCGGCTTTGTATGAATTCATGTTTCTGAAACACATTCACTGCATGTTGACAATTTGGAGACAACCATTCAGAAATTCCTACAGTTTTAAATTGTAGCTGTGGCAATCAGAAGAAAAAAATGCATCCGCATGTGTTTTAGTTACAGAGCATATATTAAACCAAGATGAGAAGAGCTTTTCTGTCAGAGACACCAGGGCAACGAAAGCGCGCACACATATTTGCTCCTTCTTGTCTCTTGGGAGTGGAGACGTGACATCATGTTGAAAGGCGAATGAGGATCATTATTGGCTGCCACAGGCAGGACCTGCTCACACAGGTTTCTGGTCAATGAAAAATATCTCATGGCAGAAGCAAACCACATGGATGTCTCCATAGCAAGCAAAAATACAATCATAAACAGTAATTGGGCATTTAAAATTAACGCCAAAAGGGTATTTCCAGATTCAAATAATGCACCCCCTCCCTCCACGCACACACACCCACACCCACACACAAATCTGTACTTGTCGCTATATATTTGCGGGGTCCCATGAGATGATGGTGCCTTGTGGGAACCACCTAATCTAAAGGTGTTACAGCACTGAAAATCAGGGACTATGCTAGAGCAGCCAGAAACACAGACATCACATCAAACTGCAAATAAGACAAAGTGTTATGTTACTTACCTGACCAGACTAGGCCTCCTTGGGACGTCATGTTTTATCTCTGTGTGGGGTCCAAATATGACTTTCTAAATGTTCTGTCTTCTTGTGGACCACTTCACATTATTCAGTTTAAGCTTACGTTTTCAAGACACACTTTCTATCTTTGGTCCACGTAGCACACTTCAGGTTAACCTACTTTGTCTCCACCTTAAACAAGAGGAAATGTGGCCTGTGTGAAATTAAAAATCTGCCAAAAAAGATACAGTAAGTCTGCATCAAATGCAACATTTTAATTGCATGACAGGCAGATGGTAATGAACCACATACCACATCTCTGTCTGCTTACAACAGACGTAAATGTCCCTGTGGGACTAAAAAGGGGTTCTCATCTTAAATCAAACGTACAATCGGCACAGCAAAAGAGATACTTACCAACAATAACTAAAATCTTTTACATTTTTCTCTCGAGAGCTGTGATGCAAGAGTTAACATATAATTTAATGGAAAGCCAGGTTCTACTCTTTAGAGACGTTTTCTCCGTGCAAAGACGCTTGTCGCAACCACTTTATCCTGGAACACGGCATGATGTGACACACGACATCATGTGCCTGTCAACAGACGCGACTTCATCTTTCTTCCATGTCCTTTTCTTACCAACCTGTCGCGCTATACACAAAAACAAAACACAAAGTAGCTTTCGTTAAATGACGATAGTTTGAACAGTCAATGTTGAAATGCAAACTTTGAAAACTCGTCCTTTTATCCTCTGAGGTCTGTGACGCTTGGGGGACTGTGGCAGTGTCACGGACCCTGCCGTGGCGTTGCACTGCTGTGTATCAGATCAAAACTTCTTGGATCACTCTCCTCTGTTGTGACCTGATTTTTTGAGGGCGGGGTAAAAAAACTGAAATGTGCGTTGTTCCAAATGGGAGGGGGGCAAGTCGAATTTGCCTGGCTCCACTAATTTCTAAACACGCACGTTGATATTACTTAGTAAAAATGCGTTTTACTAAGTATATTTTATTTTTCACTTCGTTTAAATATAGTATATATGGTATATATTTTGAGGCAGTAACTGAAAACTGAACTGATTCGCAGCCATGGTTTACTGCTGTTGCCCAGGCAACCAGGGAGCACACTGGTTGTTAGAGACCACGTGTGAGACATGACCTGCTCACCCTGGAGGAACATATTTCCACCTATAAATTGATGCATTACGACCTCTCGGCCACACAGTGAGCACTCTGACTGAGCAGTGTAAACCAAGTATGTACACTAAACTCTCTTTTTTGAATTTATGAATTTATTATATATATCCCCTCCGTGAGCCGTCACCTTACCGTGGTGGAGGGGTTTGCGTGTCCCAATGATCCTAGGAGCTAAGTTGTCTGGGGCTTTATGCCCCTGGCAGGGTCACCCATGGCAAACAGGTTCTAGGTGAGGGGCCAGACAAAGCATGGCTCATAGACCCTTATGATGACTACAATATATGGACCAAGGTTTCCCTTGCCCGGACGCGGGTCACCGGGGCCCCACTCTGGAGCCAGGCCTGGAGGTGGGGCTCGTTGGCAAGCGCCTGGTGGCCGGGCCTACACCCATGGGGCCCGGCCGGGCACAGCCCGAAGAGGCAACGTGGGTCCCCCTTCCCATGGGCTCACCACCCATGAGAGGGGCCAAAGGGGTCGGGTGCTATGTGAGCTGGGCGGCAGCCAAAGACGGGTACCCTGGCGGTCCGATCCTCGGCTGCAGAAGCTAGCTCTTGGGACATGGAATGTCACCTCTCTGGCAGGGAAGGAGCCCGAGCTGGTGTGTGAGGCAGAGAATTTCCGACTGGATATAGTCGGACTTGCCTCCACACACAGCTTGGGTTCTGGTACCAGTTCTCTCGAGAGGGGTTGGACTCTCTTCCACTCTGGAGTTGCTCACGGTGAGAGGCGCAGAGCAGGTGTGGGCATACTCATTGCCCCCCGGCTCAGTGCCTGTACATTGGGGTTCACACCGGTAGACGAGAGGGTTGCCTCCCTCCGCCTTCGGGTGGGTGGACGGGTACTGACTGTTGTTTGTGCATATGCACCAAACAGCAGCTCAGCATACCCACCCTTTTTGGAGTCCTTGGAGGGTGTGCTGGAGAGTACTCCTGCTGGGGACTCCCTTGTTCTGCTGGGGGACTTCAATGCTCACGTGGGCAATGACAGTGAGACTTGGAGGGGCGTGATTGGGAGGAACGGCCCCCCCGATCAGAACTCGAGTGGTGTTTTGTTATTGGACTTCTGTGCTCGCCACGGATTGTCCATAACGAACACCTTGTTCAAACATAAGGGTGTCCATATGTGCACTTGGCACCAGGACACCCTAGGCCGCAGTTCGATGATCGACTTTGTAGTTGTATCATCGGATTTGCGGCCGCATGTTCTGGACACTCGGGTGAAAAGAGGGGCGGAGCTGTCAACTGATCACCACCTGGTGGTGAGTAGGCTCCGATGGTGGGGGAAGATGCCAGTCCGTCCTGGCAGACCCAAACGTATAGTGAGGGTTTGTTGGGAGCGTCTGGCGGAATCCCCTGTCAGAAGGAGTTTCAACTCCCACCTTCGACAGAGCTTTTCCCATGTTCCGGGGGAGGCGGGGGACATTGAGCCCGAGTGGACCATGTTCCGTGCCTCTATTGTTGAGGCGGCCAATCTGAGTTGTGGCCGTAAGGTGGTTGGTGCCTGTCGTGGCGGCAATCCCCGTACTCGCTGGTGGACACCAGCAGTAAGGGATGCCGTCAAGCTGAAGAAGGAGTCCTATCGAGCCTTTATGGCCTGTGGGACCCCAGAGGCAGCTGACGGGTATCGACTGGCCAAGCGGACCGCGGCTTCGGTGGTCGCCGAGGCAAAAACCCGAGCATGGGAAGAGTTCGGTGAGGCCATGGAAGCCGACTTCCGGACGGCTTCGAGGAAATTCTGGTCCACCATCCGACGTCTCAGGAGGGGGAAGCAGTGCACCACTAACACTGTGTACAGTGGGGATGGGGCGCTGCTGACTTCGACTCGGGACGTTGTGAACCGGTGGGCAGAGTACTTCGAAGACCTCCTCAACTCCACCAACACGCCTTCCTTGGAGGAAGCAGAGCCCGAGGACTCTGAGGTGAGCTCTCCTATCTCTGTGGTTGAAGTCACCGATGTGGTTAAAAAGCTCCTCGGTGGCAAGGCCCCAGGGGTGGATGAGATCCGCCCGGAGTTCCTCAAGGCTCTGGATGTTGTGGGGCTGTCCTGGTTGACACGCCTCTGCAACATCGCGTGGTCAACAGGGAGAGTGCCTCTGGATTGGCAGACCGGGGTGGTAGTCCCTCTTTTTAAAAAGGGGGACCGGAGGGTGTGTTCCAACTACAGAGGGATCACACTCCTCAGCCTCCCTGGTAAGGTCTATTCAGGGGTGCTGGAGAGGAGGGTCCGTCAGGAAGTCGAGCCTCAGATTGAGGAGGAGCAGTGTGGTTTTCGTCCCGGCCGTGGAACAGTGGACCAGCTCTACACCCTTAGCAGGGTCCTTGAGGGTATGTGGGAATTCGCCCAACCAGTCTACATGTGTTTTGTGGACTTGGAGAAGGCGTTTGACCGTGTCCCTCGGGGAGTTCTGTGGGGGGTGCTTCGTGGGTATGGAGTACCGAACCCCCTGATACGGGCTGTTCGGTCACTATACCACCGATGTCAGAGTTTGGTTCGCATTGCCGGCAGTAAGTCGGAATCGTTTCCAGTGGGCGTAGGACTCCGCCAAGGCTGCCCTTTGTCGCCGATTCTGTTCATAACCTTTATGGACAGAATTTCTAGGCGCAGCCGAAGCGTTGAGGGAGTCCGTTTTGGGGGCCTCAGTATTACATCCCTGCTTTTTGCAGATGATGTGGTGCTGTTGGCTCCTTCAAACGGGGCTCTACAACTCTCACTGGAGCGTTTCGCAGCCGAGTGTGAAGCGGTTGGGATGAAAATCAGCACCTCCAAATCTGAAACCATGGTCCTCAGTCGGAAAAGGGTGGAGTGCCCCCTCCGGGTCGGGGGGGAGATCTTGCCCCAAGTGGAGGAGTTTAAGTATCCTGGGGTCTTGTTCACGAGTGAGGGCAGGAGGGAGCGAGAGATCGACAGGCGGATCGGTGCAGCGTCTGCTGTGATGCGGACGTTGTATCGGTCTGTCGTGGTGAAGAAGGAGCTGAGCCAAAGGGCGAAGCTCTCAATTTACCGGTCGATCTACGTCCCAACCCTCATCTATGGCCACGAGCTATGGGTCGTGACCGAAAGAACGAGATCCCGGATACAAGCGGCCGAAATGAGTTTTCTCCGCAGGGTGTCTGGGCTCTCCCTTAGAGATAAGATGAGGAGCTCGGTCATCCGGGAGGGGCTCAGAGTCGAGCCGCTTCTCCTCCACATCGAGAGGAGCCAGATGAGGTGGCTTGGGCATCTGATTCGGATGCCTCCTGAGCGCCTCCCTGGTGAGGTGTTCCGGGCATGTCCCACCGGGAGGAGACCCCGAGGAAGACCCAGGACACGCTGGAGAGACTACGTCACCCAGCTGGCCTGGGAACGCCTCGGGATCCCCCGGGGAGAGCTGGAAGAAGTAGCTAGGGAGAGGGAAGTCTGGGCTTCCCTGCTAAAGCTGTTGCCCCCGCGACCCGGCCCCGGATAAGCGGTAGATGATGGATGGATGGATGGAATTTATTATATAAATACCAGTAAACGTCCATGTTGACCTCACAGCCCCCCAGAGACAATGTGGTTGTGTCACTTAAAACCCAGAAATATATTTGTATTGTGTGTGTGTGTGTTATGTTTTGGTTTAAATTACATTTGGTTTTGCGTCCTCGTTCTCTTTTTGTCTTCACCTGTTCTCGTCATCCGTGTGCCTTGTGTTAACCAATCAGCTCCCTCAACCCTTTGTTTCTTGTCCAGGTGTTTCTTGTTGTCTCGTCACTTTGCTTGTATTTAGTTCCCTGGGATCTGGCAGTGTTTGTCAAATCATTGTGTGTATTTCTGTGCGCCTGTCGTGGGTTTTTTTTTGTTTGTTTTGTTTTTGGTTGATACTTTGAATTCTTGTGGTTTTCAGGGCTTTGTGTACTTGAGTTCGTCTCTCCAGTGTACCCCTGCAAGTATTTAATATATTTTGTTCAGCCCTCCTTGCTCCTCCTGCCTCCTTGATTTTTGGGGTCCTCTACCAACCATCATCCCTAAACTTGACGGTGTGTCAAAGAAGGTTCACAGAAGCCATCTACAAATTTAAAAAAATATGTACTGGACTATGGTCCGACTTCCCTATGTCCAGAGTGAACCTGATGGCCATCATTAACAAACATGGAGCGAAAAATGAGTCTTGCTAAACATGTGTTTGTGAATTAGTGCAGCTTGGAATAAAAGTTCATACTGTTGGGATGAAGGCAGCAGAAGTGAGGCTTGGCTTGGCTGTCGGCCCTCTTAGAGTGACAGTATCCTGACCCAGTTTAGATTGAGGCTGGCTCTAATATCGGTCTAATTTATGATGATATCGGACAGATAAATGTGATGAAATGTTTCTCCAATACCGGTCCGATAATTAATTATCTTCCCGATTGTTATCGTGCATCCCTACTGTTGTTCATATCTAAGTAAGGCGAACAGAGACCCAGTCTGTGCAAAGCTTATTTACATACCGTATTTTCACGACCATTCGGTGCACCGTATGGTTGGGCGCAGTGTCATTAATGGGTGCTATTTCTGTATTTTACACATAGACAAAACGCACTGTATTATTGGCCACAGTTTTAAAGTGGTAAAACATACGCCAGCTTAAACATACGGCATGCATGCACGCACGCTAAAAACACGATAGCTTGAAGCATACGGTAACATGCCAAGACATACAGATACAAGCTGAAAACACGTTTTTAAAAAGGCAACGGAAGCAAAACTGAGTTCCGTTGTATTTTATTTAGCCATCGTACAATGTACTCGCGTTTTTTGATCAATCATTACCCAGAAATCAATCAAAGTCCTCATCCTCTGTATCAGAATTGAACATTTGTGCAAGTACCGTTAATCCATCAAAAACGCCGTGTTCCCTCTCGTTGTCAGAGTCACTCTCATTGCCATGTGGCTCCACAGAAATGATGGACAAAAACTCAAACAACAGTGCAAGCAGACACGTTCGTCCAAGCAGCCACAATCCATTCGCAAATTGTGGTGTAACTCGCCCAGTGCTGCCTCTCACTCTTTGTAAAGTTGTGTTTGCCATCGATCATCCATTGTTCCCATGCCGTTCGCAACTTTACTTTGAATGCCCGGTCGCAACTTTACTTTGAACGCCCGGTTGATGCCGATGTCCAGCGGTTGGAGTTCTTTAGTCAAACCTCCAGGAATAACGGCAAGCTCAAGAGTTAATTTGCTTGACTTGGTTTTTCACCGCTGCTGTGAGATGGGCACACATGCCAAAAGCATAACCGATGGCTTGAAGTTTGAACTGAGCTTTGTAGGCGTGTCTCTTTTTAGAATTGATTTTCGGGGGTTCTTAGAAACCAAAACCGAAGTTGTTTGCAACAATGCACATAGCCACACTCTATACAGGTGTTGGTACCTGCATGGGGCGTCCCTTTAGCGTCCACTTACACGCCCACCGTTCACTCATTGGCGGACTTCTTCGCCGCATGCCTGTCCTCACTCATGTCTGCCTTTTCTCTCTCTCTCTTTCCATATATGTATATATACACGCCCACCCTTCACTGATTGGCCGACTTCTTTGGCGCATGCCTGTCCACAGTCACTTCCGCCTTTTCTCTATATAAACAGCGTGTCGGCTGTCAGTCAGGTTTTGGAACTCAGCGCATAGACAAGACGCTCTGCATCATAAGGCGTCCTGTCCATTTTGGAGAAAATGTAAGACTTTTAATGCCCCCATATAGTCGTGAAAATACGGTATATTATTTTTTTTAAATATTCATGACTAAATGGACCATTGGTTCAAAATATACTTTCCAGGACCACTTAAGCCACAGGTATCAAACTCAATGCCCCGGTTGCTAGGTCTGGCCCGCCACATCATTTCATGTGGCCCGCAAAAGCAAGTGTCAAATTCCATGATGCTTCCTAAAATCTGTACCAAAATTTAAACTTCTCAAATGTAATAAGATATTTTGTGAGCATTTTCTTGTCACCAAGCTCCTAGTACAGTTACTTAAACAATAGTTGAATAAACCGTTTGTCATGTTCCGTATTTGGGCAGCAGGTGGCAGGCGTTCATTTCTGCTTTCTGCACACCTGCTGCCTATTTGTCTGTGATTACACCTGCTATATCTAGGCGCTCTGGCTGTTGACTCTTTGCCGGAGTATTCCATGCCGTGCCACTGCTGTTGCCCATATATTTTTGAAAGTGCTACTCTAGTACTATTGCTGATTGTTACATTCTTCGGAGTCTCCTTGTGAATAATTATAGTATTTGCTAGTGATGGGTCCATGAGGCCTCATGAGGCGTGTCGACATACTGTGTTGATACTGTGCTGATACTGTGTCACTGTCCACTGCCACCTGCAGGTCCCTGCAGCCAACCCATTTAACAGACTGAACTGACTGATAAATTTGTTTGTTTATTGAACAAAAATATACAATTCTGTAATAAATTAGCAAAAAGTGAAGGTAAGATATAAATAGGGAAAGGAAAATAATCATCATCACAAATATATGTTCAAAGGAGTAGAAAGAAGTAAAAAACCTAGCAGGTCCTACCCCTTCTGAATTGATCATTTTTCAAAATAGAAAAGAAAGTCTACATATCAACAAATACTACAAAAAAAGTTTGGAAAGCAAACACGAAGCTGTAGCGTCCATTGACGAAAAGACATTAGTTCACTTTTCCTGTCCCACGTAATCCGCTTCAAACTCCAAGCCGCGACTCCCAGTTCCAAATCCGCATCGGCTAACCCTCCTTTCTTCTCATCGTCGGCTCCTCAAGCCTTGCATCCATCCAGCCGCAGACCGTTCAACAGCACCAATCGCTCCAGTGAACAAAGTGGGGCTGTGAAAAATGCTGCCCATTACAGCAACGACAGTCAAATGGCGCCGACATTCCTCCCAGTCAAAAACAGTGCTGGTATACCCATGCTGCCGAGCAGGCGCAACCACCAAGCACAGAGTCTCCTCCTTGATGAATGTCGTGGCCAAAAAAATCCTGAAAAAAAGTCCACATCAGGTCAACACGACGTAACAACAAACACAAAGTGACAAAACGAACAAAAACAACAAAAAAAGCAAGGCTCATTAGAGTACTTGCTGCCTACTTGGGCGCCATCTTGACTTCTTTTTTTTTTGGGAACAATATTACTGTTCCAAGAAATGTTCATAAGGTCATTCATCGATTTGATTTGATGATGAAGTATATACAATATAATTCACATCAATGCATTCATATTGCAACATTCAACGTGTTCCAATAATGTGAAAATCATTTGAAAGAGGATGCTTGTGGGCTTTGACTTCACACATTTTTATTGAGAAAAATAAGATGCTCCAATGTTTTAAATTTCAGCCTGTTGTGTCTTTTACAAGCCTGTCGCGTCTTTTAAAAGCAATTTCCCCTGCTGTGGAGAACACACGCTCACAAGGGACGAGGCTGGCATACAAAGGAACTCCTTTTTGAGGTGGGAGAGGTTTGGGAAAGAAGGGTGTTGGTCCTTCCAGTACAACAGCGGGACCCTGTCACGTGCAATATTCCCCTGTGCCAGGTATCGCTGGACCTCAGATATTGCATCTGCTGTTGCATCACCTCTTCCCAGTCTCCCCACCTCATCATCCAGATGACTCCACAGGCCACCTAAAAAACAAAACCAAACAAATTGGCATATAGAACAGTTTCCAATGACAAACTAATAATGATGAGTAACATGCCTGATGTAGTTGCAGAGGGCTGCGATGATGGTCCAGGCTGGGCGTCGATTGTGCACCCGATGACACGCATACACTCAGACCGCAGTCTGGATATGGCCTCCGTGTACCTGGAGGAACTGCGGAATCCAAGTGATTTGAATCTGGGGTCTAGAAGTGTTGCTAAGGTTAACACACTCATAGACTCCAAACTGGAAGCAGTGTCTGTGACTCGACGCTTGAGGTGTTCGTCGAGTTGTATGACTGGCTGTGTGTGCAAGCGTGGCGCTCAAGTGCATGACAAAGCATTTTCATCATCGGGATGACCTTTGAACCTGAAACTTTCCTCTCTTCAGACAACTCCACTGTAGCTTGATGGAATGGAGAAAGCACAAGTAGTGCTTCTCCTATGATGGTGAACTCATCAGCTGTCATTGGTGCCAAATCTGTCTCTAGAGAGGCCAGAGTTACCCACACTGGTTCCCTCTCACCATGCTGCCTTTACAGCATTTCATCGGTACTGTTCCAGCGTGTTAGCACCTCATTGATAAATGTCAGGGTTGGACGGCCCATCTGTTGCTGCACCTGAGCAAGCTTCTCCTTGGCTGTAGTGCTTGAACGGAAATATGTAACAACGTGCCGAGCTTTGTTCCTAATGTCTGTAAGTGCAGGGACCTGATCGCATGATTTTCTAACTAATAAATTAAGACTATGTGCAATGCAAATTGAGTGACGTATTTGGAGGTGTCTGGTGGATGCGATCATGTTCGGTGCTGCGTCAGTCACAAGACACTTTACTTTGTTGGTTATGGCCTGGTCCTCCATCATGCCCCTTTTGACCTGGGCCAAATTGTCAGCAGTGTGATTCTGTGGAAAATATTGTACTCCCAACACTGATGAACACAACTGCACATTTGCATTAATGTAGTCACAGGTGAGTGCCAAGTAGGCCTCCATGTTCACAGAGGTCCACATGTAAGTCGTTATACTCACTGCCACAGCTTGCTGTACTTCCATTTTCACTTTTTCCCGTTCTTCCTTATATTTGTCGGCCACCATTTTCTTGATGGTCTGAAAATTAAACCAAAAGCAAACATTATATGCGATTCATCTACTACTTTATGGAATTTTCACGCAGACATTTCTCGTCGGCAAAACATATGAGGGTTCAAGGACCGAAATCAGGTCCTTGAACCCTACACTCTCCACAATGCTGAGCGGCTGGCTGTCCTTGATAATGAAATTCAGCAGTGCCTGACCGAGCAGCTGCTTCCTGGAAGCTTGATTGTCAAACATGGAGTGGAGAGTCAACCAATAATAATTACTGATTCCCAATTAATCATCAACATAGCAACCGTGAAAAGGTGGGTGAATGTTTGTATACCTGGCGTAATCCTGGGTGTATCGCGAACTTCATTCTCATGCTTGGCCCGATAATGCCTCAGCATGGTGGAGGTGCTTTTGTTGGTGTATGACAATTCGACCCGGCAAATTCGACATTTCACCTGCAATGAAATGTGAATAAGAAGTAACAAAGAGTTACCTTGAAATGAATTTGTATTACAATGGTACAACACATGTCAATAATCTGAGAGGCACTTGCCGGGTGGCACTCGGAGAATGCCTCTTGCCGAGAGGCTCTCGGTGACAGAAGGCGATTTGAATGAATAAAAAAATAATACCTTATTCTCCAGGACATCAAAATGGTCCCACACGGTGGATGATTTGCGTCTCTGCTCCATAGTTGGCAAGGAAGGCACGAACATGAAGTCTGAACAGTGACACGAAGTCTGTACCACGAACTTCGACAAGCGAGTGT
The DNA here is from genome assembly GCF_025434085.1 of Hippocampus zosterae. NCBI lineage: Eukaryota > Metazoa > Chordata > Actinopteri > Syngnathiformes > Syngnathidae > Hippocampus > Hippocampus zosterae. Next base: position 36,141,151 of record NC_067451.1, read on the forward strand.
GAGAGTCTGGCTTGTTTCGGCAGGTGGCATTGTGTCGCTAGACGCACTTCCTTATAAACACTGTGCGGCGGACTTTTGCTGTGTCAACGCCCTCTGCACTGAGTCGACGCCCCCTGGAATGTGCCAAGCAGCCTGGACTGTGTCGACGCAGCCGATGCAGTCTAAACTGCACCGGTGCAGTTCACGTGTTAATCACGTGACGAAATGAAGCAGCACATGCACCGACACGTGGTTTACTCTGTAAGCCCGGCGCATGCGTCAACGCATCGGTGTCGCTGGACCCATCACTAGTATTTGCCTAATCATATCCCTTGCCGTTTTTTGCAAGCGCTTTTCGTTGTCTCGTTATATCATTTCCTGATTTTCGTTATTAACCAGCATTTTCTGTTTTTCAATTAGACAGGGTTTTGTTTATAATAAATATTATTTTGTGACAAAGTCCTTTTAGTGTCTGCTATTTCGGGGATCCACTTATTCTCGTTTTTTATTTACGTACGAAGCGGTTCCTTTTTCGTTTCGTGCGTAACATGACGCCGTTATTCTTGTTTTCTTTATCTAGTTTCAGTCATAACGGCCCTCCAAGGGAAATGGTCATTTCAAAGCGAAGAAAATGGATAACACGATGAAGAACAAATTTGCTGAAGCCATAGCTAAATGTATGGCTACTGCATGCATTCCTGTCAACATTGTCCACAGCTAGACTCAACCTCATTCGCATTGCATCTAATGACTGCACTACGGATTGCCAGCAAGAGCCTCCATTACAAGCTATGAACAGCAATTGTACGTAACGGAGAAGGCTAAGGTCCACCAAGCGGGAAAAGACACTGTTTCGGGAGAGAATTAAGAGACTAGGTTGATGAGCCTCTGGTGAATAAAGAGCAGGTAGCCTGTTGAGTATGATGTATGCCAATGACACGGTTATGGAACTATTTTGTGTGGAAGGTTACCGTGTTCCTTTTCCATATAAATAAAGGGGGTGGAGCTTCTGACAGTGACGGTACGCTGAGGCATGTCGAGAGTTCAGCGGTGCAGTGGTAGTGACCACACTGAAAATAAAACGTCTCCAGTGTTTTACCTTGATCCAAGTGTGGATATGGTGTGAGAGATTATGTGTGAATAACTGCTCCAAGTGAAAAATGTTCATGTAAAATTGAAAATCGAAATTGTTGTTTAAGTAAATATTTGCATTTTGCACACAGAAAACTGATCCATGGTTCCATGTTGATGAGAGCATTAAAACAGGAAAAAAATAGGACAAAAAAAATATAAAAGGAAATTTAGAAACGATAAATGTGTGAGGAATCACGATTAATTATTCCAGTTGTATTTTTAATCACGATTAAATATTTTAATCATTTGACAGCACTAATATATAAAAAAAACAAAAAAAATCCTCATCTCACCCATCGGGTGGTGTCCGTCCCTCATTCAGCTCGGGTCCTCTACCAGAGGCCAGGAAGCTTGAGGGTTCTGCGCAGTATCCTTGCTGTTCCCAGCACTGCACATTTCTGGACTGAGATGTCCGATGTTGTTCCCGGGATCTGTTGCAACCACTCATCTAGTTTGGGGTCACTGCCCCGAGTGCTCCGACCACCACAGGCACGACTGTCACCTTTACCTTCCAGGCTCTCTCCAGCTCCTCTCTGAGCCCTTGGTATTTCTCGAGTTTCTCATGTTCCTTCTTCCTGATGTTTCCATCACTTGGGACCGCTACATCCACTACAACGGCTTTCTTCTGCCCTTTATCTATGATCACGATATCTGGTTGGTTCGCCATTACCATCTTGTCAGTCTGGATCTGGAAGTCCCACAGGATCTTCGCTCTGTCATTCTCCACCACCTTCGGAGGTGTTTCCCATTTTGACCTTGGGGTTTCCAGTCCATACTCCGCACAGATGTTTCGGTAGACTATGCCAGCCACCTGGTTATGGCGTTCCATGTAGGCTTTCCCTGCCAGCATCTTACACCCTGCAGTTATGTGTTGGATCGTCTCAGGTGCCTCTTTGCACAACCTACACCTTGGGTCTTGTCTGGTGTGGTATATCTGGGCCTCGATGGCTCTGGTGCTCAAGGCCTGCTCCTGAGCAGCCAGGATGAGTGCCTCTGTGCTGTCCTTCAGGCCAGCCCTCTCTAGCCACTGATAGGACTTCTTGAGATCAGCCACTTCAGTTATGGTCCGGTGGTACATGCCGTGTAGGGGCTTGTCCTCCCATGATGGTCCCTCTTCCAGCGCCTCATCTTCTGTTCCCCATTGTCTGAGACATTCTCTGAGTACGTCATCCGTTGGAGCCTTCTCCTTGATGTATTCATGGAGCTTGGATGTTTCATCCTGGACAGTGGCTCTCACACTCACTAGTCCCCGGCCTCCTTCCTTTCGGCTTGCGTACAGTCTCAGGGTGCTGGATTTGGGATGGAACCTTCCATGCATGGTTAGGAGCTTTCGGGTCTTAACGTCCGTGGTCTGAATCTCTACCTTTGGCCACCTTATTATTCCTGCAGGGTATCTGATCACTGGCAGGGCATAGCTGTTTTTTGCCCGGGTCTTATTCTTGCCATTGAGCTGGCTTCTTAGGACTTGCCTCACTCGCTGGAGGTATTTGGCCGTAGCCGCTTTCCTTGTTGCCAGTTCGAGGTTGCCATTGGCTTGTGGTATACCAAGGTACTTGTAGCTGTCCTCAATGTCTGCTATTGTTCCTTCAGGTATCTCAAACCATCTCAAAATATAAACTTCTTCTCTTCCCTGAAAAGTTCACAGCACTTGCATTACTATCTGCTTGTCCTTATTCAAAAACCAGGAGCTCAACAAAACTTGCAAAGTACATATTTTGTAAAAATTGTGGAATAACAAGGCCAAGTATACCTTGTTTGTTGTTTCCACTCCACCCCTCTCAAATGTTTGATGTGTTTTATGGCAGGGGTGCCCATTAAGTAGATAGCTCATAAAAGGAGTGTGAGTAGTTTTAATGGCATCAACTCACTGCCAGGCTCCAAGTTTTAAGCTATTCACGTGCCTATCATGTGCCTGAGTCCTCAATGTCTGCTATTGTTCCTTCAGCGAATGAGACCCCTTCAGTGCGGACTACCTTTCCTCTCTTAGTCACCATCCGACTACATTTCTCAAGCCCGAATGACATCCCAATGTCGCTGCTGTAGATCGTGGTTGTGTGAATCAGGGATTCTATGTCCCTTTCGCTCTTAGCATACAGCTTTATGTCATCCATGTAGAGGTGGTGACTGATTGTAGCTCCATTTCTGAGGCGGTATCCATAGCCTGTCTTGGTGATTACTTGGCTTAGGGGGTTCAGTCCTATGCAGAACAGCAGTGGGGAGAGTGCATCACCTTGGTATATGCCACATTTGATGGACACTTGGGTAAGTGGCTTGCCATTGGCTTCAAGTGTGGTTTTCCACATCCTCATCGAGTTCGCAATGAAGGCTCTTAGGGTCCCGTTCACCTTATACAACTCCAAGCATTCAGTGATCCATGTATGTGGCATCGAGTCATAGGCTTTCTTGTAATCAATCCAAGCTGTGCACAGGTTGGTACGTCGGGACCTGCAGTCTTGTGCGACTGTTCTGTCAACCAGGAACTGATGTTTGGCTCCTCTGGTATCTCTACCAATGCCCTTCTGCGCTTCGTTCATGTATTGATCCATGTGTCCACTTATCTTAGTCGCAATGATGCCTGACATGAGCTTCCATGTTGTGGAGAGACAGGTTATTGGCCGATAGATGGATGGGGCTGCACCGTTCAAGGAATCCTTCATGATCAGGATCGTTCGCCCTTCGGTTAGCCATTCTGGGTGAGTCCCATCCCTCAGCAGCTGGTTCATTTGTACTGCTAGGCGCTCATGGAGTGCTGTGAGTTTCTTTAGCCAGTAGGTGTGGGCCTGGTGCTGTCCAGTTCTTCATATCTGACTCTTTCCTGTATGTCTGCCACTGTTATGGTAACTGGGTTCTGTTCAGTGAGGTTGCTGTGCTACTCTCTCAGGGTCGCCAGCCATTGTGCACTGCTGTTATGTGCAACCTCCTTCTCCCATATGCCTTTCCAGTACCTTTCAGTTTCCAGTCTTGGTGGGTCAGCTCTGTTGTTAGGACCCTGCCACTGAGCGTACACTTTCGCAGGTTGTGTTGCGAACAGCCTGTTTATTCGTCTGGCCTCTCTTTCGTGTACCGCTTTATGCGACTGGACAAGGCTTGGAGCCTTTGTTTGGCAGTTTCGAGTGCTTCAGGTATGGTCATCTGGATGTACCTCTCGGGTATCGGCCTTTTCATCACACCTCCGTCAATTGACTCACATCTTTCCGGGCAGCCTTGATCTTAGCCTACAACCGTCTTTTCCATGGTGGATAACGTATCTCATGGCTTCCATGGTTGCTCTTATATCCCAGAGTCTCCAGGATCACTGATGCTGAAGCGTATATCAGCTCATTGGTTTCTGTGATCGTTACGGTAGGGATCGCCCTCAGTGCTGCATTCACACTTTCTATGAGACTTTCAGATGGTACTTCACATAGCCGTTAGTAATCGGTTTCTAGGTTGCCCAGCTTTCATTCTCGCCATGATCTTAGCTTTCAGATCAGTTGCTGCCTCGCTCAGCATTTCATTCATTGGGGCTTGCCTCCCAATCTCTTGTATGACCTCCTCCTCTGATCTGGCAGCCTGGGGCCCTTCACCATGGAACCTGCGTTGTACCTCATCAATCTCAAGTTGTGACAGCAGTTGCCGTTTGTGGATGTTGGAACACTGAGCTACTAGTTGTTTCATGGTCAACCGTGACTGTGGGTTTCGAAGTGACCATTTAGCCCACATTCTCTGCATGTAACCCCTCTGACTAGGGTTACTTGAGTAGTAGCATTCCAACAGAGCCATGTTATCGCATCTGGCCCATCTCCGCTTTGTTCCAGTAGCCCATTTTTCATCAAGGTGCTCTGGTTCCCCAGCACCTGACGCAGACCTTGTTTGGCCGGGCGACGTCTGAGCCGGCATGTCATTCGTTTTATTGTCTCTCATCATCGTATGAGGTAGGCATTAGCGTGAAGGATCTTGCCCAAGGACCCACACTGGTGTTATGTGCTCATTTTTTTTGCCCCAAGCGGGATTCGAACCACCGTCTCCCGTATGCCAAACCAATGCCCTACCAACTGAGCTATCCAGTCTCTCTCTCTCTCTCTCTCTCTCTCTCTCTCTCTCTCTCTCTCTCTCTCTCTCTCTCTCTCTCTCTCTCTCTCTCTCTCTCTCTCTCTCTCTCTCTCTCTCTCTCTCTCTCTCTCTCTCTCTCTCTCTCTCTCTCTCTCTCTCTCTCTCTCTCTCTCTCTCTCTCTCTCTTAAAGCTGTCAAACTATTAAAATATTTAATCTAATTAAAAATGCAACTGTCATAATTAACTCAAATGAACTAAAAAATTAATCGTAATTACTCACACATTTTTTATCGTTTCTGAATTTCCTTTTACATTTTTTGTCCTATTTTTTCCCATTTTAATGCTCTCATCAACTTGGAATTATGAATCGGTTTTCTACGTGCCAAATGCAAATATTTACTGAAATAGCAATTTCAATTTTCAATTTTACATGAACATTTTCCACTTGGAGCAGCTGTTCACACATAATCTCGCACACAATATTACTGTCCTTCAACACCAGTGAAAAAAATATTTTGTCACACAACAGCTGCTTTAACAGCTTTTTTAATGAAATCAAAACAGAGCAATATAACATTATAAAGTGCACATCTAAGGTAAACTAGTACTCAGCCTATAGTGGATTTAAACCATGGTTGCATACTTCGTTTTTCTCAAGTTTGCTTTGAACACAGCAGTCTGATTATGTATGTTTGTTGGAGAATAACGAGACCAGTGTTCGTTATGTGCGCTGTATTCAAAACTGCCGGCCGTACAAACAAGCGCAAGCACTTCCCCCGTGCTGCTGGGGCAAACCATTCTGAAAGAGGGGGGTTTCACTCCCGCTAACAAAGTCAGGCTATGTTGATTATGTTGGTCCTTCTTGCACGGAAGTCTCTCTACGGTTTTTGTGTCTACCTCATTTCGGATGACTACACTTGCTTCGATGACAATACTGGAGACGTTTAATTTTCGCTAGGTCGCTACAACAGCAGCGCACTGTCACTGTCAGACGAACACAGAGAAGCTCCACCCGCTCTATTTATATGGACAGGGAACGCTGTAAACTTCCACACAAAATAGTTCCAAACAAGTAACAATCGCGTCAGTGGCATACATCGTATACCTGTATGATACACAGAGAGAGAAGAACAGGTAACTTTGGTCTTTTCAGTGAAGCAATCTGGCAACTTTTTAAAAGTAAACTTTCCATTCATAAACTCTTTAAAGTATCCGTTTTCGGTGTCTCGCGCTGCCGTGGCTGGCAAAACAGACATGGGCGTGGACTTCTGCAGTGCGCTTGTTGTTTTGTTTCTGGTGTATTTATAGAGCACCTAACATCCGCTTGTGACTGTGCCATTGTGTGCCAACTGTTGGTCACAATCAGATCCATGAGAGTAGCCCTCCCTCAAGTCCCAAAACAGTCACCAAATGGCTGTGCTTGGCCTGACTTGGACAGAGCTCGGCGTGACGGGGAACATGGGATGGCCTGACATGGACGTTGACTCGGCTCATTGTGGACATGGATGTGACTCAATTCAAACGTGATGTGGCTCGGCTCAATGTGGATGCGGACGGGGCTCGGCCTTCCGTGGACGTGACTTTACGTGACAGAGAACATGGGACAGCCGCATGACCTGTGCTGCCTGAGGGGGGAAAGGGTGTCGGCCGCAGACGTGTTCCGCCAGGCTCAGGGTGTAACTAGGACCAGTCCTTTCTACCTGCAGGGTCCAGTAGCTGGTCGGGTCATTCTGTGATGATGCGTGAGCATGGAGGACGGACGAGCAGAGTGAATTACACAAATTGTATTCACAAAATACTGAGGAAACTAAGTCCAAAACAAACAAAGTCATGAAAACAAAAATAATCCAAAATAACAAATGAAAACGATGGCGGAAGCAAAAAACTAACAGAATCATGACAGAAACAAACAATGACCTGACACAGAATGGTTGTGCTAGGAGTCCTTTTAAACAGACACTAATGACACAATGATCAACAGGTGTGCAGTACCCCTTTTGGTCACAAACAGATCCATGAATACCCCAATTAGGGAAGAGAATTGAAAACCAACTGGATTCCAAGAGTAATCCAATTGGCATCGTTTGGCATTTTGCAAACAATTCCCCTGTCAATCCAGCTAGGACGAATGACGGCACCAAGCATGTTGTGTCGCACAACATAAGCGTGACAAGCAAGAAACATGGAACCTCACGCTTGAAGGTTTGGTCACATTTTGTAAGAAAGCATCAAGTTAGGTTGTGTTACTTTTAAAACATGTCTCTCGTTTACAGATATAATTAATATAAAAAAACAAAGTGGATCCTATTGTACTTGTTTAGTCTCCTTTCATCCCAAAAAGTATCAATGATAGAATTGAATCGTGAAACATTGAAAAATGAAGCATTTCTGATGCGTTAAGGCTGTACTATGATCAGATTCAAAACCTGATTCATGACAGATGGAGCTTCATTGAATGATAATATTCATCTCAAGTTGTTGAGAACTGGGCACAGGCTTTCACAAAAATCAGCTATACATCAACACTAAGAGGACTACAAATTATGTCTCAAAACAACTCTTAAATTACATTTTAATTTTGCTTCAAATCCATTGAAGTATAACTTATGTCCATATTCTATTCATACTGAGTTTTGCATTTGCACTACTCAATGAATCTCCCTCATTAACTGCCTCCGAGTCAAATTGTGGGTCTCTGTCCTGGTCATTGTGCACATTTTCTGTGGAAGGTCGTAAGAGGAAATGGGATGAACATCACCCAAGTGAAAATTGCATCACATAATGCGAAAGTTAGAAGTTCAAATGTGCAGTTTGTATTTTGAAGCACAAAAAAAAAAAAGATGTGATAGCCTCAGGATCAATGTTGATATCATCAAGGGATATGCCCTTGAATTCAGACGCCCTTGCTCCGGAGCCATTGGGACTTTGCTCATTTTTGCTAGCTGGAGTGTGCCCTCTGGAAGTCGATAAACTTGTCTGTGCACCATGATGTCATGTCCAAGAAAATCAGCAAGTTGATCTTGCTCTGTATTACTGAGATGAAGGACTTGTAACATGGTTCACTTTTTGTTGTTGTTGAAATCAGACTTGCTGGGCACTTTGCATCACGGAACCTGGTAAAGTTACGGAGACTGTCAGATCCTTGTTACCACATCAAACTGCTAGGGCTGACAAATAGGTTTGTGTTTTCTGGAAGGATACCACGTTCCTGTCTTTTCCTGACGAGGAGGTCCAATCCCTTTTGCATTGCTAGGGTCAAAAGTACAGGCCCTTTTTTCTTCCCTTTTCCCCTTATTTCTGTCCTCCGGATATGCTGACATAATCTCTTCTCTAGATCTGATAGGGCAACATTCACAACTTCCAGTGAGATTGATGGTTTGTCAAACAAAAAAAGCAGAAAGCGGAATTTTTGAGACGACCATATTGGATGGCATCCCCTGCATCTAGTGATGTTACAAATGGAACTGGAGTCGCGAGTCATGCCCCGCACAAAGGGGGCGTGGTTAAAAGGAGCCCGTATCGAGGCCCATCTCGTTTTTTCCTCATATCACGTGGCCGAAGGTAAACGAGGCCCCGTTTTCAGCGATCACGTGACTGATTCACATCGTGATTTGCGCTACATAAATAGGCATGGAAAACCCAGGAAGAGTCCCCCGCATGACCGTCTGACGTGAGTCTTGGATCATTGCTGCGCTACTTTGACTGCATGAGAATGGAGACGGAGCCACCCAAAAAGCGAAGGACTTCACTCGTTTGGGAGCATTTCGAACAGATATCTCCCAACACTGCGAGAAGGTTTTCTCAAAGGCAGGGGAAATCATATCCAAAAAAAGGAATCGACTGAGCCCCCACACAGTCAAAATGATTTTATTCCTTAACAAAAATCTATTAAATACATCATTCCCTCTATCCAATGTGTGTCCCAGTTACACGAGCACATCAAGTAGATGAACATACAACTGACAATTATACGGACGATATTTAATGGACAAAACTTCCATTATTTTGTGCGCGGATTTACTTGTTTGTTGCCTGTTAACCACATAACCCATTTGTTTTTTTCTTCTTTCTTCTTTCTACCCACATTCTTGCTGCTGGAGGCTGTAAATTTCCACAGTGTGGGACAAATAAAGGATATCTTAACATCTGTGTTACATCAAATGACCAGCAGATGTCAGCACTACTAAATGAGCTATTAAATGGGGCCTTGATTGATCAGCCTTTTGGCGAAGCAATTGGCCCAAAAGACTCTATACATTCACTGGGCTTCATCCCGCCATCACTACCTGCATCTCCCAAACACCCAACAAACGGTTTTCCAAAGGAAAGGACTGCCACGGATTTGCGTGTGCTGCTGCCTGATGGAGCTATTATTATTATTATTTTTTTCCATAATCTTGCACCCCAAGATGCGCATCAACCAAATTCACAAACACGTTGAACTAAATCATTTCCTTGACACGAATATGTTTTCCCCATGCCTGCGTGGGTTTTCTTTGGGTACTCCGGTTATCTACCCACAATCCAAAAACATGTATGGTAGAATCAGTGATGAAAGTCAGCATGACAGCGGACAGCGTGAAGCCAAATAAATTAAGGCATCACTTAAAGACATCCACTCCAATCACGCTGATAAGCTGCTTGAGTTTTTTTAAATGAAAAGGTGCCGAATAATGCCAACAAACTAAAATACAGGTCGCGGCTAGACATTGAGCAGGAGCCGAGAGTTGCTGTGTCCTGCTTCAAACCTCGCTTCGAAAAGCTGTGCATTGCAAAATGTGCTCATTGTAGTCATTAATCCAGACATCATCTTTGATTAAAAAAAAAAAGAAGCACAAATTCTTTTATATTTTTGTTTTGCTGGTAAAAGTTTTTTTTTAAATATTGTGCTCCTGAGATAATGTTGGTGATTAGTTTGAATGCATTATTAGTTATTGATTTTATGTTATTTTATTTTTCAGTATCGTATGGTTTGACATGGTCAGTCAAAAAAATATTTATTAAAATGGGCGGCCCGGTAGTCCAGTGGTTAGCACGTCGGCTTCACAGTGCAGAGGTACCGGGTTCGATTCCAGCTCCGGCCTCCCTGTGTGGAGTTTCCATGTTCTCCCCGGGCCTGCGTGGGTTTTCTCTGGGTGCTCCGGTTTCCTCCCACATTCCAAAAACATGCGTGGCAGGCTGATTGAACACTCTAAATTGTCCCTAGGTGTGAGTGTGAGCGTGGATGGTTGTTCATCTATGTGTGCCCTGTGATTGGCTGGCAACCGATTCAGGGTGTCCCCCGCCTACTGCCCGGAGACGGCTGGGATGGGCTCCAGCACCCCCCGCGACCCTAGTGAGGATCAAGCGGTACGGAAGATGAATGAATGAAAAAGGATTTAATGTTATTTTTGAATTTCAGATGCATTTAAAATATTTTCTCTTCCAGTTACTAAAGCTATTCTTTGTTGTAAGTTGGTCCATATTTCTTTTTTTAAATTCTCTTATATGTTAATAAGGATACAGTGTTATGGGGGCGGGGGGGCGAAATGTTTTCCTCTTCCTTGGGTGGGGGGGGGCATGACAGAAAATAATTGAGAACCACTGAGATAGAGCAACGGGTATGGCCCATTCGCAAAAGTGGTCTGGGAAAAATTAGACATCGAAAGGAAGACACAATTTCTTGACGATAACAGGATTAAGTACAGGGTCAAAGTACATATCAATTATTTTTAAGTATTATTGCCAAGAAATCCAAATGATCAGGATGCAACAAATTTATCTGTAAAACAATAAAACAATTTTATGAACAAGGGAAAGAGTTTACCAAATTCTTGCATGGCATGGGCCCAGTGGAAATAAATGAGGCCTTCAGAAATGTAATTTTATCCTGATGGTGTGATTATAATCTCACATCCAAGGTTCAATCTAGATTCTGAGATAAATTTGACATTCCCCAAATCTCTGCCGAAATTAGAAGAGGTACTGAAAAACAGATGGATATAATTGACATTGGGGATGCAATAAATCAGGGGTGGCCAACCCGCAACTCGTGAGACGCATGCGGCACTTTGGCTGGTTCATTGAGGCCAGCAAAATATGTCATTGAAATAAGCATGATTTTGTCTTAGCCAAATGTTGTCTTTGCCTGACTTGTTTGCAGCCAGTGGGTTCAGTTCCCAGGTGGTCTGAGTTCAAGATGTAGTATGCCTTTCTCCCCCGAAGTTAGTTGGCGTAACCAACATTTTTTCTGACCATCCTATTTAACCCAGTATAATTAAACCCATTTTTGCTGGTGCTCATCATTCATTCTACGATTGCTTACATACTGTATAATTTGACAAAAGCGTGTTTCTAGACCTCAAAGCAATGTAGCTTTGATGACCACATGAAAGGTTAGAATTGTAGCTCAAAAAGGACAGATGCGTGAGAATTATTTACCTTCACACACGTTTCTCTCCTCTCTCCTGTTGGAAGCCACACTCCACTGGTCTTAAATATTCCAATTTCTATCATTTTGAGTTGCCCTCGCAATGACTTTTCTCATGTGGCGCTCTCTCATTTTCATTCTCCATTTCACTGACCTCTTCCAGACAAGCAAGCCAATTATTTCCACTTTACACCCATAAGAGCAGCAGGGTGCAGCCATGGTCACACAAGGGCATACAGGACACATGGTTGAATGCTTCCAAAGATGGTGTACGTCTGTGTTCTTCCCTAAATTGAAGTTCACTCCCACCTCCAGCACATCTTCAGCTCCCTGCTGCGGGAGGCAGAAGACATCGTCTCAGCGGACAGTTTTTCACGCCTACATTTGTAAGGCAGCCTACTGGAGCTGCGGCCATAAGGTGGCTGGTGCTTGTTGTGGTGGCAACCCTTGAACCCATTGGTGGACGGAAACAAGTCATGAGGAATGTCGTCAAACTATAGAAATAGTTCATTCAGGCCTTTTTTGCCAATTGAAATCATGAGGCAGCTCTGGGGTACTGGCTGGCCAAGCGTAATGGTGCTTTGATATTTACCGAGGCAAAAACTTGGACGTAGGAGCAATTTGGTGAGGCACTGGAAAACAATATTCAGATGGCTTTGACCAAGTTCTGCTCTGTCATCTGGTGTCTCAGCAGGGGCACGCAGAGCACCAGTAACACTGTGTGCAATGGGAATTAGGTGCTGCTGACCTTGACGTGGGGCACCAAACCCCATGGTCCGGGCTGTTTGATGCCTGTACAACAAAAAAAACACCCTAAATTGTACCTTGGTGTGAGTGTGTGTGCAGATGGCTGTTCGTCTCTGTGTACTGGCTGGCAACCTGTTCAGGGTGTCCCCGCCTACTGCCCGAAGACAGCTGGGATAGGCTTGTTAGAAGAATCTATGAGCAAAAATGTATCATGTTTAAAGTTTCATTTATTTGGGCACATCGAAGCGTTTGGGTGCATATCCAGCACCCCCAAATGCCTACACACAAAGGCGCCGGCCACCTGGCCGGAGGGCGTTTGAAGTCCACAATTAGCACGTCAATACAGGTGGGCGACCACAGGGGAGAAGGCGAAACTCGGTCACAAAAGGGGAATGAATAATTCGGGAACAGCGGTTGAGCAACAAAAGACGAGTTGAGAACACTCGTCGCGCCCAGACGACATTGACCATCCGCAAAGTCTACAGCATGCTAATTCGATGTAGACCAGCCAGAAATGGCGCCAATGTACTGGTGGTTCGAGGTTGAAAAACAGGTAACCAATCACTACTGAGGGGCCCGACCGGGGGTGCGGCATGCAAATATTGGGGGCAGTGTTTTTCTTGTATTTTGTATATGTTACAATAAAATGTGGAACTCGCGGAGACGGGACTTTGAGTGTGATCGCGGAGCAACAACCGTCGTTCGCTCTCAGAGGTCCGCTCCCGCCGATATTGAAGACAATTTTCCTGTGTGCCGAGTCGTTTCTTTAACTTTGTCCGAGAAAATCTCTGACAAGGCTCCAGCATGCCCCACGAGCCTCGTGAGCATAAAAGCGGTTCAGAAAATGGATGGATGGATGGATGGATGTAGTATTGCTGGCTCCATATCTCACTAGAGTGTTTCACAGCCATGTGTGAAGTAGTTGGGATGAAAATAGGGCTGCCACAATTGATTACAGGACTCGACAGTGCGCCCAATATATTTGCTTATATGTTCCCATTTTTTTTCACTGGGTGCTGGTAAAAATTTCATCCAGTCACACAGCGCGAGTGCATGTTTTACTGCTCCCAGTATATATAGTGGAAGGCGCTCCAACTCTGTCTGTCAGACTGCACACAGAAGACAGAATGCACATCACGTTAAAACCTTCCTGTATGAATTCAATTAATATCTAAGTCTGGATGTGAACTCTTCCACGTTAACGGTCATCTATCTTAACCATGACTATTTGTTTTCTAAGAGACGGCTTTCCATTCAACTCAGTCACATTCACTCAGGTGCTCACAACCGTATTTTTGGCAATGGAGACTGCACACTTGTCTATTTTCAGTGGTACATCCATCCATCCATTCCTCCCAATCACGCACTTCAAGGTCTCACTGTCCCTGTGAGCATGGAAATCCCCCAGCAGAACGCTCGCCAACACTCCCATGACTATTTGGAAATCGAGGGAGTGATGGGAGTAATAGGACCACCACTGCATGTCATGTCGGCAAGCGCTATTACAGTCTGGTCAACCACGTTGATAGTAGGGTTCCGGAATGACCGGAACAGAATCGGATCACACAAAATTAGACTTAGACAAGATTGACAACAAAAATAGTTGGATTAACGGACAAAACGTAGAACAAACAAAGCACAACGTAATATGCTGGTAGCGAGGAACCCGGACAAAAATGACACAAATAAAAAGACTTGGGCTGATGTCATTTTCTAGGGTAAGACAACATGATGCAAAATCATGTTGTCTTGTGGAATATTTCATGTTAATAATCCATTGTAATTACCATGTTTCTATTTGAGCTTTCAGTTTCATTATGATGTGAATGTGCCAAAATATAGAATGGACTGCAGGCTTGTAAATAATAGCGAGCCCTGAAGAGATAAGTGGCTGCTGCCATAGCAACAGATCCATCAATACTGGGAATGTTTCTTTAGTAAAGAATAGAATGTTATTTATTACAACAATTCGGCTTCCTACTGTTCAACAAATTCTCAGTAAACGGCCTCCTCTACTTACAAATTGTAAGATGGCTCACACCCACATGATTTGAAGATGTGATTGGCTCAATATGCATATGACAGATTTTGGTTTTCATCAGTGTTCAATGAAAAAAAGCCTCTTCATTTCATCAAAACAAACTCATTCATGCAAGAAGTATAGTTGTAAAAAACATTCTAATGATCAGTGGACTACAGAGCTTCTCGCTGTTTCTTACATTATTATGTTTTGGAAATTATGACTATTCAGCAATAATCATGTTAGTCAATGGGAGTGACCGGGGATATGTTTCATTTCTATGGATGGCTAGATGCCACTTTTTCATATCTAATACCGATACCAAAAACGCAGCCTTGACGATCAGCCGATACAGAACCGATATCAATATGTTCCATCCATCCATCCATCCATCCCGGGTCGCGGGGGGCAACAGCTTTAGCAGGGAAGCCCAGACTTCCCTCTCCCTAGCTACTTCTTCCAGCTCTCCCCGGGGGATCCCGAGTCGTTCCCAGGCAAGCTGGGTGACATAGTCTCTCCAGCGTGTCCTGGGTCTTCCTCGGGGTCTCCTCCCGGTGGGACATGACCGGAACACCTCACCGGGGAGGCGCTCAGGAGGCATCCGAATCAGATGCCCTAGCCACCTCATCTGGCTCCTCTCGATGTGGAGGAGAAGCGGCTCGACTCGGAGCCCCACCCGGATGACTGAGCTTCTCACCTTATCTCTAAGGGAGAGCCCGGACACCCTGCGGAGAAAACTCATTTCAGCCGCTTGTATCCGGGATCTCGTTCTTTCGGTCACGACCCATAGCTCGTGACCATAGGTGAGGGTTGGGACGTAGATCGACCGGTAAATTGAGAGCTTCGCCCTTTGGCTCAGCTCCTTCTTCACCACGACAGACCGATACCACGTCCGCATCACAGCAGACGCACTGCTTCCCCCTCCTGAGACGTCGGATGGTGGACCAGAATTTCCTCGAAGCCGTCCGGAAGTCGGCTTCCATGGCATCACCGAACTCTTCCCACACTCGGGTTTTTGCCTTGGCGACCACCGAAGCCGCGGTACGCTTGGCCAGTCGATACCAGTCAGCTGCCTCTGGGGTCCCACGGGCCATAAAGGCTCGATAGGACTCCTTCTTTAGCTTGACGGCATCCCTTACTGCTGGTGTCCACCAGCGAGTACGGGGATTGCCGCCACGACAGGCACCAACCACCTTACGGCCACAACTCAGATTGGTCAACAATAGAGGCACGGAACATGGTCCACTCGGACTCAATGTCCCCCGTCTCCCCCGGAACATGGGAAAAGCTCTGTCGGAGGTGGGAGTTGAAACTCCTTCTGACAGGGGATTCCGCCAGACGCTCCCAACAAACCCTCACTATACGTTTGGGTCTGCCAGGACGGACCGGCATCTTCCCCCACCATCGGAGCCTACTCACCACCAGGTGGTGATCAGTTGACAGCTCCGCCCCTCTCTTCACCCGAGTGTCCAGAACATGCGGCCACAAATCCGATGATACAACTACAAAGTCGATCATCGAACTGCGGCCTAGCGTGTCCTGGTGCCAAGTGCACATATGGACACCCTTATGTTTGAACAAGGTGTTCGTTATGGACAATCCGTGACGAGCACAGAAGTCCAATAACAAAACACCACTCGAAGGGAAACCTAGATCCATTTATTTTTATCATCATTGGGGTCTTTTGAGCCGTGCTTTGTCTGGCCCCTCACCTAGAACCTGTTTGCCATGGGTGACCCTGCCAGGGGCATAAAGCCCCAGACAACTTAGCTTCTCGGATCATTGGGACACACAAAACCCTCCACCACGGTAAGGTGACGACTCACGGAGGGGATCAATATGTTTGTCACTACAAAAGTTGTAAATACATGATTAAAAAAATATGTTTTCCCAGAAACTATCACAATATATGATAGTATTTTATTTTTAATGGAACTTATATATTGTTGATTTTAAAGCAATCACATTATTTGTGAGTACAACTTTCTTTCAATTCTGATGATGTTGAAACATCAGAATGATATAATATTTTTGATTAGAAAACAAATAAAAATAACCCAGGCTCTGTTAAATAATGCAATTTAACTTATATTAATACATCACATACTGTTCACCACAGGTGTCAAATTCAAGGGCTGCCACATAATTTTATGTGGCCCGCAAAGGCAAATCATGTGTCAATTTCCATGATCCTTGCTGAAATCTGTACCAAAATGTCTAGTAAATAATGTGGAGATTTTACAATAATTTATTACCTGTTTACACTCACTCGAACAATAATTGAAGAAACTACTACATTTGACTCATTTCAAAACTAGTAATCTACCAATTGTTGTGTGCAAGCAATAATATGATGATATGATGAAATATTGATTTGGTTTCACTGTCAAAATGGCTCTCCAAGGGAAGGTGTAACTATCTCCAAAGATGCCTGTGACAAAAATGAGTTTTACACCCCTGCTGTACACCTACAAATGTACTTGCCTGTAGTGGCAGAGTAAAATGAAATGCGATTATCATCATCTCCTTTACCTTGCAATTGTATCAGCGGTCTTCAAAGTAGTAAAAATTTCACATTGAGAAAGTACTAAATTGAGAATAGACAAGATCATTATTTCAATATAGTATTCATACTTGGGCAGCACTGTGGTTGACTGGTTAGCATGTCCGCCGCACAGTACAGAGGTGTAGGGGCCTTCCTGTGTGGAGTTTGCATGTTCTGCCCGGGCCTGCATGGGTTTTCTCCGGGTACTCTGTTTTCCTCGCACGTTCCAATGACAGGCTGATTGGACACTCCAAATTGTCCCAAGGTGTGAGTGTGAGCACCGATGGTTGTTCGTCTATGTGTGCCCTGCAATTGGGTGGTAACAGTTCAGGGTGTGGCCCGCCTATTGCCTGAAGACATCTGGGATCGACTCCAGCACGCCACGCCACGCTTGTGAGGATAAGCGGATCAGAAAATCGATGGATGGATATTCATACTTAATAGTTTTGTTTGATGGTCACTTGTGAGAATTTACTAATGTTAAGTAAGTACCATGGCATAACAAATATTGTTTTCCAACTGATCTAATCAATACTCATCTAAATAAAAGTCCAAATAAATAAATCATAAATGATACACATTTATGTGACATTTGGATAAACGTATCGTGATTTTCAGAGGTGAACATCGTCAGTCCAATGAATCCATCGGTGAGCTCTCGACAGTATTTCAGGCCGGCTCAGTTGTTGATAGCCAAACAGTGTCGAGAACAGACTTACCGTTACTGTCACAAGCAGATGCCACACATCTGTAATTAAAAAAATAAAACAGTGTTGTATCCCTTTCATCCTGCAGACTTTAGTTACTTGTCTCAAATAATTTTTATTCAATAAATCACCACACCGTGTGCCTGTTGTTATATTGCGTGTCTGTTGTCGATTGGCTATTGCCGACGAGGGACGAACTGGGCCCACGTGGCTCAGCGCAAAATACTGACGCAAACAGTCACTGACGGACCTTGTCAATCTAACACAATGCCTACTTGTGGGGATTTCAAGTGAGCAGTGCACTGGTCTTGCTGACACTCGAAATGGATGTTTAGTGCCCGTCACCAATGTCTTTAAGGGCCGGTTGTGTGTAACGAATGTTACCCATGGGACCCAAACTGTTGAAATGAGTTTCAAAAGCCCTTGCACCCTGTTTCTGTGTGATAGTGTTCACCTGACTCACGCTGGAGGCTCCAGTGGTGTACTATGGCTAATGCTAATGCTGGATTGGACTGGCTCTCATAAAAACAATCTGATCCCTGATGATGTGGCAAAAACATGCAACTAAGAAGCTACTAAACTGAATTGGGCCTTATTGAGTGTGCAAAGTACTTTGGATTTCTACCTGAAATACCTACAGCCTGTTTTTGTCCATCTTCACGCCAGGAACTTCTCCCCTCTCTCTCTCTCTCTCTCTCTCTCTCTCTCTCTCTCTCTCTCTCTCTCTCTCTCTCTCTCTCTCTCTGTCTCTCTCTTTCCCTCTCTCTCTCTCTCTATCTCTCTCTCTCTCTCTCTCTCTCTCTCTCTGTCTCTCAAAACCAAGTTTTGACATCAGAGGCCAAAAACTGTTTGTTTTAAATATTATTACATTGATTTTAGAAGGGAGATTGGTATAAAAAGTGTGTGCAATATCTAAACGTATTTAAAATTCACTAGACCTTTCAGTTTTGGGTTTGGTATATGAAATTTGCTTTTACGGGCCCCATAAAATGATGTGGCGGGCCGGAACTGGCCCCCGGGCCTTGAGTTTGTACATTCGTGCATGTGTCTATATAATCAAATAGGTGCTATCTATCGGAAACATATAATGTTCTGCATTCTGCATTCCTTTGAGTTTGTTAGTTACCTTGGTTCATCTGATTGTGATGTTACGGTTGGGAAGAAATCTGACTGGTTTCATGGAGACAGAAAATATAAAAGTTCACAAGGTTACTCAGTTGTGTATTTCAATATTTCTTGTGTGTGTGTGTATATATATGCATTCATTCATTCAGGCTGTCTCCGGGCAGTAGGCAGGGGACACCCTGAATCGGTTGCCAGCCAATCGGAGGGCACACAGAGACGAAAAACCACCCATGCTCACGCTCACACCTAGGAACAATTTAGAGTGTCCAATCAGCCTGCCACGCATGTTTTTGGAATGTGGGAGGAAACCGGAGCAGGCCCACGCAGGCCCGGAGAGAACATGCAAACTCCACACTGGGAGGCCGGGGCTGGAATCGAACCCGGTACCTCTGCACTGTGAAGCCGACGTGCTAACCACTGAACTACCGGGCCGTGTGTGTGTGTGTGTGTTTGTGTGTGTGTGTGTGTGCGTGTGTGTGTGTTGTGCACCCCCCCCCCCAAAAAAGTACTGTATTCGGAAAAAAATGACGAATAACTCAGAGGTTTTAACTTTGGCTTTCACTTTATTTGTTCTGACAATGACAGCCCGAGTGGATCTAGCCCACGTGGTGTGAGGGCAGGGGGAGGTGAAAAGAAGCAAAGCCATGCTGATTGGCTGTGCATCTTTCAGTCTTCCACGTGGGTTAATCTTTGATCTTCAATCAGTGTCTAAGTGTTGTTTACATGCGTAGCGTGTGCGGATGTGTGTGCGCGCGCGTGTGCGTGTGCGTGTGCCCATACATGTGTGAGTGTTTCTTTGATCTTAATCATTGTCGGTGTGTTGTTTACGATACGTGCTAGTGTGTGCGTACGTTTGTGTGAGTGTGCGTGCGTGTGTTTGTGTGTGTGTGTGTGTGCTTGCTGCGTGCTGGCGCGCTCGGAAGCGTGTGTGTCACAGAGAAAGAGAGGGAGCAGGATCGCTGGGCTGTATGTACTCTATGTGAAACACACAGGACATTTGTAATTTCGTCCCTTTCACATTTTTTGGCTTTTTTAAAAATGAATCTTATTTTCATCAATGGTTGAAAATGAGTGTCACGCCTAGACCAAATGACTTATGCACACATTTCAACATTTATTTAGTTCAGGTTGACCTCCTGTAGCCTAAATGAGCATTAATTTGACTACACAACTCATTCCTATGAAGGTACATTCTAACTCAAAAAACATGCTCAACTCGGCCTGAAAATGCATTTAAAGCAAAAAAAACTCAAATTGAGTGTCACGCCTAAACCAAAGGATTTATGCACACATTTCAACATGTATTTAGTTCAGTTTGACCTCCTGAAGCCTAAATGAGCATTAATTTGACTACACAACTCATTCCTATGAAGGTACATTCCAACTCAAAAAACATGCTCAACTCGCCTGAAAGTGCATTTAAAGCAATAAAAACTCAAAATGAGTGTCACGCCTAAACCAAAGGACTTATGCACACATTTCAACATGTATTTAGTTCAGGTTGACCTCCTCAAGCCTAAATGACCATTAATTTGACTATTCCTATGAAGGTACATTCAAAATCAAAAAACGTGCTCAACTCGGCCTGAAAATGCATTTAAAGCAATAAAAACTCAAATTGAGTGTCACACCTAAATCAAAGGACTTATGCACAAAAACTTCAACATGTATTTAGTTCAGATTGACCTCCTGAAGCCTAAATGAGCATTAATTTGACGACACAACTCATTCCTATGAAGATACATTCAAAGTCAAAAAACGTGCTCAACTCGGCCTGAAAATGCATTTAAAGCAATAAAAACTCAAATTGAGTGTCACACCTAAATCAAAGGACTTATGCACACATTTCAACATGTATTTAGTTCAGGTTGACCTCCTGAAGCCTAAATGAGCGTTAATTTGACTACACAACTCATTCCTATGAAGGTACATTCAAAGTCAAAAAACATGCACAACTCGGCCTGAAAATGCATTTAAAGCACAAAAAACTCAAATTGAGTGTCACGCCTAAACCAAAGGATTTATGTACACATTTCAACATGTATTTAGTTCAGGTTGACCTCCTTAAGCCTAAATGAGCATTAATTTGACTACACAACTCATTCCTGGCGGCCCGGTAGTCCAGTGGTTAGCACGTCGGCTTCACAGTGCAGCGGTACCGGGTTCGATTCCAGCTCCGGCCTACCTGTGTGGAGTTTGCATGTTCTCCCCGGGCCTGCGTGGGTTTCCTCCGGGTGCTCCGGTTTCCTCCCACATTCCAAAAACATGGCAGGCTGATTGAACACTCTAAATTGTCCCTAGGTGTGAGTGCGAATGGTTGTTCGTTTCTGTGTGCCCTGCGATTGGCTGGCAACCGATTCGGGATGTCCCCCGCCTACTGCCCGAAGACAGCTGGGATAGGCTCCAGCAGCCCCCGCGACCCTTGTGCGGATCAAGCGGCTCGGAAGATGAATGAATGAACTCATTCCTATGAAGATACATTCAAACTCAGAAACGTGCTCATCCTCGGCCTGAAAATGCATTTAAAGCAATAAAAACTTAAATTGAGTGTCACGCCTAAACCAAAGGATTTATGCACACATTTCAACATGTATTTTGTTCAGGTTGACCTCCTGAAGCCTAAATGACCATTAATTTGACTACACACCTCA